>NC_084482.1:25604551-25907294 GCF_030035675.1 Rhineura floridana
GCGTTTTCAAAAGATTCTTGTTTGGGTGCCACAAGAAACAGTTGAACCTGAATAATACCAGAAGTCATATTGCATTCAGGTTGTGTGCAGGCGAACAAGCATCTTTAAATGCAGAAGGCGCCGACCTTTATAGCATAATGCACGCTTCCACAATGATGAATAAAGGGGGGTTATGAATATTTTTATTTATTTATTTATTAGATTTATATCCCGCCCTTCCTCCCAGTTGGAGCCCAGGGCGGCAGTTTTGACTGTTTTCAAAATTTTAGTTAGGAGTGTGTTTGGGAAGGGGGGGAGGACAATTTTAAGGACTGTGTACAGTACCACCGTACACACATAATAAAGGCAGAGTGTCGCACCAGCTGATAGAATTCAAATCCACAATACAAAGTCACCGCTCTTGCCCAAGAATAGAGACCCCCCCTATTATTAAATGGCATATCCTTGAGTGGACACTCTAGACTTCATCAGTTCGCCTGCTGACTGCAAGGGATCGACAATAAAAGTTGCCATTGTGTAAACTTTATGAGCCTGCAGAAAAGAAAGGTAAGTCTATTGTATTACTCATCATAACTAAGGGAAGGCCAGGCCTATCTTAAATCGAGATTATATGGAGACACGCGCGCACGCGCGCACACACACACACACACAAAATATATACACATATTTCAGAGTTTCCTTCTCTCCCCGGCCATTATAATGGTGACGTTTCCTTCCGCGAGTTAAGGAGCTTAAGGGGGTGGGTCCACACCTTTTAAATCAAACCTTGGGAGCATCTCCTATCTTGTTGTCTAAGTCAAGAGTGGTCCCTTCCGATTATCATTTTCTTTCTCTCCTTTTTCTTTCTCTCCTCTCACCTTGTCCCCAAAGGCTTAAGGAAGTCGCCAGATAGGCGAATCTTACATTGATTTTAAGTAGCTGCAAGAAGAGGCGAGAAAACTTAGTTAATTTCAAAATAAGGAATTAAAACAGGGGGAGAAGTGGCAGAGGAAGAACGATAAAAATAGCTGTATCTGCACTCTTTCCGTCATATTTAAGTCTACATTCTTAAGTGATTTGATTTGAAGGAATCTCCCCAATGATACTTATCTATCTTAGGGTTAGAAATTAAATTATTGAAATTGCAAGGAAAAGCTTTTACATTTGGGGGATGGGGATGGGAAATGATTATGGCTTATAGTTAACACAACAAAGTAGCATCTTTGGATTATATATATATATAAATTTCATTCACTCAAAAGAGACAGGGGAAAGGCCATTTTTATGAGGCGTAGTAATTTGAAAGAAGATAATGCTTTCCACAAAGTGGCTGATTCGGAAGTGATCATTACTTCAGTATTACCGAAATGAGCTTCATCCTCCCGCCTGGAGTAAGAAATATCATTCTATACTGCGGTGTTTTCTTTTGTTAGCCAATCAAAATTACTTCAAATGTCCATTTGTGATTCGTGAAAAATAGGATTCCACGAAAAGCTGCACTGGAGCATATTGCTCATTTTCGCTTAATTTATTATTCTAATCACAGCAGCCGTTACATGATAATGCATCCATTAAGCGGGAGTGCGGAGGGTGGGCGAGTTGGTGACTGGTGGGGATTTACAAGATTTTCCACTGGAGACTTAGAAATATACACGAATGATATTTCACACAGGTACACAAAAGTTCGGAGGCCCAGCTTTTCAGGCAAAGGCTGGGGATGATCTGAATGAAAGGAAAGCAAGGTGCTGCGATTTTGTTCCTTCTCTTTCCCTACTCCGCCCTGTGTGCGCCTCTCTCTCCATCCATCTATCCATCCCAATTTCAAGTTACTAATTTAGTTGCTCTCTTGCAAAAGTTAGGGGAGTTTCCCCTCCACCTCCCGCCACCAGATCCGATGTGAGGTGAAATCCGCAAGCACCTAAAGCAAGAAGTGCGCGGCAGTTTCCAGCAACAGGGGAGCTGTAGGAAGGGAGTGCGGAATAAGATACCACAGGCAGGGACGCAGGCAGGAAGGCAGGCAGGCAGGGAAATGTGTCCAAGCTCTCCGTTGCAGAGTCTGAAAACGTGCAGGACAGGTTATGCTCTTGGGGCAGAGATAAAATTTCCTTTTCTCTTTATGGACCCTTTTCTCCCTAGAAAACGGGGAGCCCATTGTCTCCAGAGCCACTGTTGTGACGGTTCCTTCCTCTTCGTAACTTTTAACTACCTGTTATAAAATTTATTGGCGGTTTGTAAAGGGAAAAAACTAATTTCCCTTCCGTCCGGTTGGATTACAACCTATAATGTGGGGTGTGTGCCTTTTTCTTCTTCAGACAGACACGCAGCCGCATATAGACTGGAGATAAACACCCCACACGCCCTTCTTTCTCCAAAGACGGATTTCGAAACATAAAGAGAGAGAGAGTCAATCCTTGAGGAATAAAAAGAAATATATGGGTGCAATCCGGCCTTATTAAAATGCACTGGAATGCAGACAAAGCCTGGCAGATATTAGGATACAAGGTAGCTTTCCTCTCGAAATATTTTCTCTCTCCAATTTCCATTCCAAGGTTATGACCTATTTCTGTCCGGGTGCTTGTTAACATTCTCTCTCTCTCTCTCTCTCTCTCTCTCTCTCTCTCTCTCTCTCTCTCTGCTTACTCTAAGCTAGGAAGGAAAATTGATTCTTGCGGTTTGTGGGTCCTCTCCCACTAATACAAATAAATATTTCTAACAATAGTCCCATAATTTCATTGTTGTAATACTAATATTAATACACGTCTGCGCGAGGGAAACTAAAAAAAAAAGGGGGGGGGCTGAACTCTGTGAACGAACGTTGAGAAATTCTGCCGGTCCGGGAGTGGGTGGATGCATTTCATGTGTATGCTTGTTTTAAGTCGGAATCCACTAATTTTGGGAAAAAAATAAACCAGAAAACAGCTTGGGAAGCCACTCTTTATAGATCTGAACCCCACAGGGTAGACCCGTTGTCCCATTTTTAAAAAAATGGAAGGCTATTTTTATTTATTATTTGTTAAAACCCCGATCTATCTTCCGGTTAAGACGAAAGAACTTAGTCCCAAGCCGTTGGGGTCCAGTGATCATGGATTGGGGATTGGGGTTACTTTGGAAGCGCTTAAATGATATCTAAACTAGAAGTGTGGAAACGTGGCTGTTAAGGACAGGAAACTGATAGGCTTTGCAAGCATCAAAAAGGGAGGCACCTTTTGATTTGGGAAAAGGTCT
This sequence comes from Rhineura floridana, assembly GCF_030035675.1. NCBI lineage: Eukaryota > Metazoa > Chordata > Lepidosauria > Squamata > Rhineuridae > Rhineura > Rhineura floridana. The sequence goes on from NC_084482.1 coordinate 25,607,756, forward strand.
GCTAAGAGTTTAACTCAGGTCTGTGGAGAGGGATTACACACACAAAGAGAGCAACTATATACTGTACACATTTGTACTTCCCCCCCCTGTATCGTCGCCTTGCATTTCCCACCAATGAATTGGCTCGATTAAAGGTGCAAGCTGGAAAACTTGGAAATCAGTGGGAGGGTGGCCATGTGGGTTGCTCCTTGAATAAGCAAATAAGAGCCGGAGTGGAAACAATAAGCAAATTAGCAGCAATAACAGCAAGGACAGCATCGCCTGCGGAACACCAGGATCTTCTCTTCCCCTGTCTCCGCCCCCTTCTGCATATTAGCTTGCGTGTGTTTGTCTGAGTGTGTGTTGAAGAAATGAATAAATAGGCTTAAATACAAAACTGGTACTCCTTCTCTGTCACAACTCTCGAAATGAATCGGGGTTTTAATATATTTTATTGAGAGAAAATATGGGTGGATACACACACGCACATATATACACACATGTAAATATATAGAAAGAAGAATTCTATAAACATGGCGACAGTGAAGAGCATTTGCACTCGTCACAAAAATGCAACGCATTCTTGGTTGTTTGCAGAAAATTTACAGCTGAGCAATAAAAGTTTACGACTGAATCACAAGTTGGATTGGCCACAGGAAGTCATGTGGACTCCATCCATGAACGTGAACTTTTTATTGTGGTTTCTCTTATGACTCTTTCGCAGTAGTCCTTCCTTTAACAGTCCAAGCAGTGCCAGTGAAACGGGGGTACGATGGTATCTGTATTTTTTCCCTTTTAATTATTATTAGTATTTTTGTGGTGGGTGGTGCTGGGTGGGGGGGAAGGAATCTCGAATTGTCTCTTCTTTCTTTCTTTCTTTCTTTCTTTCTTTCTTTCTTTCTTTCTTTCTTTCTTTCTTTCTTTCATTGGGATTGGAATTGTTGGTTGCTCTGAGCATTTTAGGAATAATGAGTTTACTGCTCCGGCTGGTTGCCTCCTCCCATTCCCCACCCCTAGGGGCAAAACGCAACACATTTCCTTGGGAGTATGCAATGACGAAGGGGATAAGGAGTTGTAAATACCTTTATTTTGATTTTTTGGGGGGGGGGGAGGAAAAAAAGATACTCTAGCTCCGTCTTCTCCCCTAACCCCATGTTTAAAAAAGGGACTATTTTACATTTTGGTTTATTTTCTTCCTGTCTTCCCCCGTTCTGTTTGTTTCTCTTTTTTATTTTTTAATATTTCTGTGGAGCTGAACACAACATCCCCGGAACAGAAAAGAGGCGGGGGGGGGGGAGAGAGATAATCTGGTAAGTGTTCCCTTATTGGCTAAAATGTGTAACTAATGATCCCTGGCGATGGGTGTTAAAGATAATGATGCATCGTTTTCGCGAAGCAGACGAAAAGAGGGGAGTCGCCTGGTTATGACAGAATATGATCAGGAAGGATCGGCGCAAATGTGGTTAATTCGGGGAGGGGGGAGAGGAAAGAAAACACGGTTTGCTAGTGGTGATGTCACTGCGGTCTGGTTTGCTGGAGAGAGAGGATGCCGGCTGCAGTCTGCCTCCCCTTTACAATGGTGCAGTGTTTACTGTGGTGGGGAGGATGGCGGGAGGGCTGGTATGGAAGCGCCCGCGGGGGGGGGGGAGGAGAGACGACACGGCGGCGAGAAAGAGTGTGTGATGGTAGAGTCCAGTGGTTAAAGTCCAGGAGAATGTCCGCATCGAGCATAGGACTGGGCAAAAAGGCCACTGAATCCATTGAATTCTTATTATTTTTAAAAAGTCGCGTGGATGCGTGTGTTTAAAAAGATAAAACAGCGGCAACTTTTCTTAAGAGCAATTGAGCGCAGTAGGTACTTCAAGCACATGCGCAGTCCAGGAAAGAGGGGAGGAAGAACTCCCCCGGTGTACAGCCAGCAAGTAGGCAACCGGAGTGCCATTTTTAATGAGCAATTAGGAGTTAGCTGTTTGTTGTGAATCAGGAGGTTCCTCGTCTTTCCACACGCTTCCCGCAGCACATGGTTCCACTTGGCTCTTCCGGAAGCTTATAGTTTTAGACGTGAATTTTAGGTTATATTTTGGAGCTAGTCCTCCCCATTTCAGCGCGTTTCTCTGGGTCAGCCTCAAGCCTTTTTTCTTTGTCTCCCCCCCCCAAGGTGCCGTCCGATATAACGAGCCTTAATCCTGGTTTTATTTCTTTCTCTCCATACAATTTGATACCTGCTTTAAATAGTTTAAGAAGCAAACTGCTTTGTTTGGATTTGCCATGCCAACATTTTACGTTGTGTAGATGTGTGTATCCAATGCTCGGTTGTTGTGCGATAACGTTGATGAACAGATTTTCCCTTCCAACATTTTATCAAAGTACATGCGATCTATTAGCAAAGCACATGGGTCCTTCCCTTTCTAGGGTCCTCCCTCCATGTATTTATATATCAATACATCAACTCAACGAGATGCATTATGTCCACCTCTAGATGATTGTTAGTACATATCTGCATGCATTTTTTTCAATCCGTGTCGATGCAGGCTATGTTCCAATTAACACAAAACAAGCGAAACAAAATCAAGCGAACGCTGAGACAGTCCGGCTTATGACAAAGGGGGGGAGGGGAACAAAGACCCAGGCCCCTTCCTGAACTGTTATGAAGGCCTTCCTCTTGCCTATCTTATGACAATAGGTGGAAATGCAAATCTTTTGGGAAGGGCACCCCTGTTTGTCTCCTTCTCTCTCTTTTTTTTAAAAAAGGTCCTTCAGCTTGAGTCCTTAATGAAATATTTAACACGTTCTGCCTCAAGGTTTATAAAAGGCCCCGCCGTGAAAACGTTTGCCACTGAGCAGAACTGCGCGGGGCTTTTTGAAAGGGGTTGTAACTGGATTGCTTACTCCGTGGGCTGTAATTAATGACCATTGTTTATAATAGTGGCAAAAGTAACTGTCCTTTCCCTCTGGGTTGGTGTTAAGAGAAATCTGATCAAATGCATCCTATGGCTCCAGCCATCTTATTCTTAGTGAACGCAAGAGCAGCCGCAGCAGCCCTTCATGAGCCTTCTTGGGGGGTTCTGTACGTAAAAGAAGCCAAGTCTGGTAAGTGGTGCATGTGTGTGTGTGTGTGTGTGCGCGCGCGCGCGCGCCTAGATAGACATGCACATTATAGATGCCTATGTCTCCCATTTTGTTTTGTGGAGTCAGAGTTCTGGGGCATGAGGCATGTCTGGTTGGACAGTTGTTGGACGTTGAAGGCTGCACATTACTAGGGAGTAAGTTAGCGTGGTCCGCAGTCCTTGCACCTCTAAAGGCGAGAAAGGTCCACTCTGGATAGGGATGCTTTGCTCCCTTTCGAAATATGTTTCCTGTCAGGGGTTGAAGAAGAAGCCCATGTGGCTTACTTGGCAAATAATTGGGTCTTGTAGGAGGGGGTAACAAACAAGATTAATTCGGGTAATATTTGTATATGTGATGAGTGCCATTGCTGTGATGCAAAGGAGGTTGCCATATAGACTGTGTTGTTTCTTTTAAACGATCAGGAAATGATTATTTGAGCCACATGATTGCCGAACTGTTGTTTTCCCCTTTCTTTTATCCTCTGGTTGTTTCTGGGGTTAGCATGTCTGTTTTATTCCTGGGGAGCTGGATTGGCTGAGGATAAAGGAATCTCTTTTAATATTTTTGTTATAAAATGTTACTTGTGCCTTTTCTGCAACTAGGGCTGAGGATCGCTCCTACAAAGCATATTTTAATATATTGATTTAAACTGACATACTGCCATTCTTCCTAAACTCAGACCATTTGAGTTGATATAAAAGAAGGAATAAAAGAACCTGATTTATATTCCCTGAATTTTACAGACCAAATGAAAAATAATAATGAATGGCTCCTTTTATCTGTAACATGGCCACAAACGAGGGATTATAGTGAAAAGTCCAGGTATTATCCTTGTACAGGTTCAGGAAAGGAAAAAAAATAGATCCTGGACAACAGACAGGTCCAAAATCCGATACTCTGGTCATTTTGTTGACCCTTCACATAGCTTTTAATCCTTGGTAGATATCATAAACATAAACAGTGCACTAAACGTTGAAATTGAAAAACACAAATGTGACATGGTAATATAAATCACACACACCTATATTTATTAAGGGGGAGAAGGCCATAATAAGTATAATTGAACAAACACTACAACTTTACAACAACTACAGTATGAACAATGCATTTCTTTATGGCAGCAAAATCACCACCACCACAAAAAGAAATACTACACCTGTCTATACACTACTTTTTCAACCCAGAAAGAGAAAGGGGGGGACAATGAGCATAATAAGACAAACTTTTAAAATAACAATTGCAGTAGCAACAGTGATAATGCACTCTGAACTCGTGTAATATACCGATTTACATTCCATTCCAGAGATTGAGAGGAGTGAGACTAGTGGTGTGCGCATGAGCAGCAGAGAGCTGGAGAATACAGAATAAATATGATTGCTTCAATCAGTGGTTAATTAAAAAAAAAAAGCAACCGAAGTAAGTTGTCACATTGCTTAGAAGCAATAAAGTCTGACTGAAAAGCATCAACAACATTATCTAAAGCCCTAAACTTGAATTGTTCATTAAAAGTATAGTGCTAAGTGGAGATTATTAACTTCACTTTTCAATTATTTTGTTTTATTTAGTTGACTCTGAATTTTATTTTACTTTTTTTAAAAAAAAATTACATATAAGGCTTAGCGTCCTACATTTTACATTTTGTCACATTTTACATTTTACTGCCTTCGAATTGATAAGATGGCTTTGGCCCATGGTGATACATATATTTCCGTGCTTCCACCTCCAGTGGCAAACAAATTTAAGGTCCATTAGTTACTATAAGAGTTCCCTTACGCACGTGCTTAGCTCTTCCTTTGAAATCGGTAGGTGTTGAACGTGTCTAGCTTTTCCCGGATCGTGGCCATACATTTTTTGAGCTGCAGCACCTGCGCACGCGCGCGCACACACACAGGGCGTGAAACAAACAAAAAATTACATAGGTTAAAAAGGAAAGAAAGGAAAGGAAAGCTTGGCTTATGGCCAAAGTTAAAAAAGATTAAGTTCCAGAAGCAAAGGGAGAGAAAGTCGTATTTCGAAGAGAGACAGTGGTAGAACAAATAACAGTACCCTTGAGCCAAAGAAAGACCCTGGTCTAACATGTTATATGTGATGTTATGTCATCATTATATATCTCAGGCATATATGAAAATAGGTGTGCTTGCCTGTGCGTGCATATACATTTCAGTAATGCAGCCCCTCGGTTCCTTGCTAGGAGTAGTCTTCCAGAGAGCAAGGAAATCAAATAATTCCAGCATTGCAATCAAGCTATTTGGTTGGACCGAAATGCACAGAGCTAGGAATGGGTTATCTTGAATCGGATGACGGAAGATCTGGAGAAGCTGTCTGTGGGAAAGTTCATGTGATATTCTGCGTTACTCTTCGTGTACAAGGGAGGGAAGCTGTGGAGAGAGGAAAAAAGGAGGGAAAACACGTGTCTGTTTGGAGCAATTGAATGGATCGTAGCCAGGAGCTCCAAAATCATGAGCCAGGTTGCTGATTAGATGAATCAGATCCACTGCTGTTTATTGAGGATCCTCGCATGAACACAGTGCCCTTTTGCAGTTATCGTGTGTGCAGTTGTGTACGAGAGCGCAGCTGTCCTGGGTGTATAAAATAAAGGTGTAATGGGTAGGGGCTCCCACAAAACAATAAACCGTAGGGTGCAATCCAGCTCCAGGAAAACCTGCTAGGTTTCTACCTTTGGTTTCAAGGAAATTTGTGCATTGCCCCCAAACTATTTTTCTTCCGCACGTTAGGCGCTGAACTGAGTTTAGTGTGGCACCAACGTTAGGGCAGGATACAGCTTGTTCGTTTTTCTTCTCCCCCCCTCCCCCATAAATTGGTAACAGATCAATGAACAGAAGTCTGGACCTTTCAGATCTAAATCGAGACGGAAAGACTTCAAGGTGATTCCGATCTTCCGAAAACGTGTTATTTAGAAAGAAGTTCCGCCGGTTTTAACTGCGGTGAATTTAGCGGAACGTGGACAGGCTCGGAGTAAACTCTATTGGTGCTAATGAGACTTACTCCCTAATTCACTAACCCCATATTCATCGGGTTGCGCGGGTGGACTGAGGGAGGTTCGATTTATATCTTAGATGTTTTCTTTGATTTGAGGAATGCTGGGTGTTACATGTGTGTGTGCGTGGGCCAGCGCCTGCACATTTCTGCCTGCATAGTCCTTGGTATGGGTGGCGAAGCTTTTTATCTCGTTCCCCCCATCTTTTAATTGCTGCTTTCTTTTTTGTTTACTTGTTTTGTATACTGCCACCAAGTGACTGAAACTTGGCAAACCAACAATTTTCCAATTTGGTCTCTCCACACACAGCCCTCTTTTGTAGGATGAGTGGGAAAGAATAAGGGTATGTGTTGGAATTAGGACATAGATACACACACATATAGACGCACACACACATCCTTATTTCAGGACTGGGGTGTTCAAAATGCTTTGGGGGTAAAAGATTGATCTGCCATAAAGGCGGGAATATCAGGGACTTTTCCTCCTTTCCAGCTAGGACAGTCTTTTCCCCTCCATGCTCATAAACAAGCCTCCCATTAAGACGCCGAGTGGACAGTTTAGTACTTTTTAAAACCTTTGGTCTCTCCAAGCTGTTTGTAAGTAGGCTGTTTAAAGGGTGGTAGCTGTTCACTGGAAGTTTCTTGGTCGTTTGTTAGGCTGTTGCTTAAAGACTCTCTCTCCCCCCCCCATCACTATTCATTTGAGAAGGCCGCGTTTTAAATCACTTCCTGCGTTGATGCATTCAAAAAATCGGTAAGGCGCATCAGCTGGACGACGCCACTGCCGTCCCGCCCCCACTCCTGGAAAAAGGATGAGTGTATTTAAGCAGATCCTAAAATATTAAACTGTAGTTCCAGTTTAAATGCATTAAATTGACTGCATTTCCCAAGGTACAAAAAAGATTGCCTCTCCAAATGCATAGTTTAATTCTAAGCGATCAGCTTTTAAACACACACACACATCATTAAGGCAACTAATACAGTGTCCTGAGTTATTTCTCCCCCCCCCTTTCTTCTTCTTCCTGGAGTCCTGAGATTAATTTTTCCCTCTCCCCCACCCCCACGTGCAAACAATAAAATAAAATAAGAACTCATAGATAATGACAACCATTCCTCATCCTTGAATTATTCTTCCTGAACGCATTAAAATCGTATTTTTCTTTGTTTAATCTGTTCACAGGCGTAAAAGTAGTTGCTTTATCCATAGTTTATGTTGCTCTATAATATCACGCTTTATAATTTTTAAGCCGGTAGCTGTTCTCCATGACAACTCGGCGTGACGTCACGGCCCAGCTCTCTTGGATGTCAACAAGGAAGGGGGGGGGTCAATGCAGAGAACATTTCTGTGCCATAACACGGAGTGATCCAAGTCAACCATAAAGTTCTCTAAACTGAACATCCTTTGGTGACGTTTGCAGCGCTATCGGACCTCAATACAGTTGCGAGCAAGCAAACAAATAAAAAAGGCGCTCTCGTTGGCCCAATCACCCAAGGATATTTTTTACCTCCTCCACTGTCAACATAGGGACCCCTCATACAGTTTCAAAACCACGTGGAATATTAGGAAAAGGGAAGAAGATTTCGAAATAACTTCTAGGTTAGCTAAGCAAGCTGTCAGATTCCGCCTCTCCCTCCTTACCTCCCCTCCCCATTTCCCTAAATCTTTGCTGATTCAGAAAAGACGTCTTTAACTGATCAAGACTTAACTTAGAATTACGGGGGGGGGAGCAGACAGAGCAGCAACGTCGTTACTTGAAAATGTAACTTGAAGTTCCATTTTATGAGATCGGAAAGTTTCCAACGCGGAAAAGGAGGAGCGACCCAGAGATCTGAAATGAAAGATAAACAGATATATAAATAAATATATGCATTCAGACAAACAGCAACCAACCAACAAATAGGGAAATAACACATGTATAGTTAAGGCGTCCACAACATATCGGCTGGGAGGGGGTGGGATCTCCACAAATGCCTAAGAAAGTCATAAAAAGATCTTGAATCCTTATAAAGAACGGGTAACCCATTTATTTCAAACGATATTGTTGTTGTTGTTGTTATTTGATTTATATCCCACCCTTCCTCCCAGGAGGAGGAAGACATTTCACTCTCCACCTCCCATCCCACCCCAGTCACAATTATTTTGCCTATCGCAGATTTGGGTTTTGACAATCTCCAGAATGCCCATCCTTCTCCAATGTGGGGAATGCTTAAGCCATAGCCTTCCATTCACCCCCAAAACCTCTGCATTCCCCCCATTTGAAACCACTTGAATTCCTTCCCAGCCAATTGTTTGGATTATGACACTTTCAGTCTATAAGTATTCATTTTACAAAAAAAAGTCCTGTTTTTATTGTTTGCTGGCATTTCCCCACCCCCACTCTCACGTGTGGTGGTTCATACGGAATGGGCTGGGTGAGCTGGGGCAGCAACCAGAGTTTCCTGAAAACAGAAAGTTATAACGGCCTTTTTCATTAGCCATGGAGCCATAGCAAGAAGACCACAAACAAATCAGGACTTGACTCTTTCTCCTTATAGCCAAGAATATCGCAGGCTGAAGCGCAGGAGTGGAGCTGATAGGACAAGGGGTAGTGGTGGTGGGAACGGTTTTGGAAGACTGAGGGGCAAAAACAAGAGAAAATGCAGAAACAAAGAGACCCTCGATTGCTGTTATAGCTAATTATTGATCCGTGCATCTTGGTGAACAATAATTATTTCTTTGGTAGGTAAATTTCCTCAAGTCTCCCCGCTCAGGCGTAGTTTTTTTGGGGGGGCGGGGGGCGGGATGGTCAACAACGCTGGAAGAACGTTTAAGCAACATTATGACAGAAACTGGGTGAAAAACCCGAGTGGAACTAGTAGTCCGAGACTTAAGATGATGAAGATGTAATTACTTTAATATAAGGGACTACTCAAAACAATACAAACATGTCCGTCAGGCACAATTGGCTCCTGGATTGGCTTCCACCCTCTCTTCTCATTTTTATTATTTAGTTATTTACGGGCAGAGGCAATATTTAATTAAGAAGGTTATTCTGTAAGAGCAGGGGATACCTGGCGTGCAAACGCTCTAAATAAATAATTACAAGGTAAGAAGCTCTTGCCTGTAATAACTGTCAAGTCTAAAAAGGCTGAGATAACATATATAAGGTGAGATCAGCTGAAATTAGGGATCCAGTTAGAGGTACCACGTGTATTTAAGTAGAACACCTTCCGAATATATGGTTCTCGCACACAAACTTATGACCTCATTCTATGCTTATCTGTTCATCTTCTTATCTCTCTTCCGTCTGTTTTCAAGAGAGTCACACATAAATACTTTTTAATACAAAAAAAACCCACTAAGTGTGGCTGTCTTACTTTTGAAATGTATGCGTTACATGAAACACACACACGAAAACACACACACACACACAGAGAGAGAGAGAGAGAGAGAGAGCGCAGACTAATTTGCTTCTTCAGGTACAAATGGTACACAAATGAGGTCATAACTATACAGGCTGGAACTCTATACATAGATATGACTACCTATTATAAACAGTCTGCATATGTTTGCTGGGCGGTGCGTGTGTGTAGCGGGGTGGGGGTGGGGTGGGGTGGGTGGGGAGCGCTTTTTTCAATCTTTCAGTGAATAATAAACTATTCCAGGCGAGAGTGCAAGCTAATCCAACACATGAACAGTAAACAAACGCATTTGACCCAGGGCAACTTTGGGTGCATATTTAAAGCCAAGCAGACCCAACCTGCATTTATGAATAAGCAGTTTTCTACACCTTTGTGAAGCTTCCCCCCCCTCCTTTTCCTGGTTCCATTTGCGTTAACGGGCTCAGCTGAACACCCTGCTATTAACATCCCAGAAAATCCACTCTGTTCTTGAAACATACAAACTTCTTGAAGCATTCACTGTCTTCTTGAAGCATACAAACAGACCAGTAAACAAACGCGCCTGAATTTGCATTCCAGATCACACAACAAAATCAGAATCTGGCAACATCATATTTGAGTGGCAAGACCGGAGAAAAAGGGAAGTCAACGATAGCTCTTGTTTCCTTTCAACAATTAGTGGGGATAGGAAACATGTGTTGAGTGTACATTTTTGAAGCTTTTCTCGAAATCCGCTCATCAATTCGCTAATTAAAGTGGAGAGAGATAGAAAGAGAATTCTAACGAGGAATATTTTTTTTCCTCCTTGAACATCAGTGTGGGGGTAAAATCCGGGGATAAAAAAAAAAGGAATACAGCCTTATGAGGAAGGGATGTTATTGCAGCTTTCTGTGGTCTCTTTAACTCCAGGGGGCGGTGAGGGGGGGAAAGGCCCCAACTGCTATTCAAGAACTACTCCAGGACTTGTGCATATTTTCACTGCTGTGCAGCAGTTTTAATAAAACATCTGTTCTTGCTTCTGTTGATGAGTTTACATAATTGTTTGCAGACCAATTTAATCAGAAGAAGTCCTACACATTTCCCTGTACATATTTTCAAGAGAGGTAGAAAGGGGAGAGGGAAGGAAGAGTCGTCTCCTTTGATTAAATCCATTCTAGAAACATATACATCCCAAGTTAATAAGATATTCATTACACCAAAATATTAGGCAGAGGAATGCAACTAATAGAACATTGAGCTTTGCGTGTACATATACATATTGTCTAGCGTTTTCTCTTTTCCCCATCCAAACAATTCTTAAGAAAGGTTCTGTGTTAAGTTTCTTTGCGCCAGCTGTTTTCTCTTCCCTATAATTCGACCAGACTTTTAAGTCTTCTCTTCTGTTTAGAAAAGTAATAAAACACTTCACTTTCTTCACTCCAAGTCACTTGGTACTTACCAGGTCCCTCCAAAATAGCTCTCTGGGACTTCTACAGACACCCCCCCTCCTCCGAATCCTAACCCCTTTTACATTTGCAATCACTCCATCTCAGAACTTTTAATGGTCTGAAATTAAGATTGTTATAAAACTAAAACAATGAGGATCCCTTCAGTGACTTGAACTTATTAAGGAAGGAAGACAGTCACACACTCACAGGCATGAGTGCGCACACACACATTGACGAAGTTCTATTATTTTTAGTGTATCCTTAATTTACACTGAATTTTTTTTAAAAAAAATGCTATCCAATCTAAAACACAAACACAAATACAGTGGGAAGAGGAGTCATTACCATCTCTCTTTCTCTTTCTGTTACCGAACTCTCATTAAAGAAGAGAAGATATCTACCTTCCATCAGTTCATATGATTGTTCATGGGAACCCTTTAATATATATATATATTTCTGAATGACTCTGACAACTGGTGATATTAATTGCTTACCATTTCCATGAGCTTCACATTGTGCTCTGTTTGCCTTTCTGTCTATCTGTTTATCTGTCGACCTACCAATTTACCTTCATGTACAGACACATTAGATGCATTGTTATGTATATGTCTAAGTGTGTGTATGTGAGGGGGGGTGATGTTTGGGTCTCTTTATTTCCTCTCATTTTCTCCAGTGACTGTCTATCTCTGTATATCTATAGACTCCTCAGTATAATGTGTTAAATAGCTGAGGAACGTAAGATAAGCAAGGACTAATTTTCAAAATCTACATGCTAGTAAATATGTCATGTGTACCAGCCTTAAATGTGTACAGGTTTGGATGACAACCACTGCAGGATGGAAAAGGCATGTCCATTTAATAAGTACGGAAGCAAGCTAGAAGCTTCATAACAAGCTACACACTCCCTTGCTTTCTTTTATTGTTCCCTCATTTTTTTCAAAAAAGGAAACTTTTTTTTTCATGCTGACACTCAAGGAACGTTGAACGTTGTACAAGATGAATACTTCATCCCTCTTTTTGTCAGTTGCAGTCTCGTTTATGGTTTTATTGCTACCATTGATTACTTTGCTTTGTTGCACAGAGGAAAAAGATCATAAAATCCTTTGGCATCCGGGTTCCAGTTAGAGCAGGGGCATGTGGGGCGGGGGGCAGGAATGCGCTCCCCTTCTTTCGCAACTAAAACCTCTTAGAGATACTTCACCCAAAAGAGGAATGTTAAAAGTATTGATTCATTATGAGCAAACACAATGAGAAATATTCTAAGCTTTCCAGATAATCGACTGATTCTATCTTTAAAATCACTAAAACAAAAGCCCCCTAATATGTACATGGAAATAAGGCCAAGGTTTTCTCGTCCTAATTGAATTTTTAAATAGCAAACCCAAGGAATGATGTAGGACCTTCCTATATTTACAGATCAGCATGTATATTTTACTTTTAAGGAATAATTTATGGCAGTGGATTGAAATTAAAATTAGATTAGCTGTCTTTATTTCAATTAGTGCATGGGTGCAAATCCACCAGAGGAGCAGAATGTAATCCACTCTCTAATCTAACTAAATATTTCAAGGGAAGTTTTCTAATCAGCTGCAAATATCTGGAGCCATATTTTTTTTCTTCCTTCCGTTCTTTCTCTCTCTCTCTCTTTCTGTGGTTTTTTTTTTTTTTTTTGCAAACGTAAACACGAGGTGCTCTTTCGACCAAACACCATTCCAAATGCAGAGGTAATGCTTTGGGGGGAATGTTGATGTTGCAAATGTAAACATTACCTTAGCAGTCTCCAACTCTGAAAAAATGACAAAGCAAATATTCAGCAGAGAAACGACCAAACAGGCGACAAAAAGAAAATATCTAAAGTGGACTCTGGATTTTGAGGATTTTAAAACAAAACCAAAAACCTGCACCCTCCTGCAAAGTTCTTCAAATTCCAGAGTACAGGAATGCTCCAAAAGATACAGTGTCTGTCCAGCTGTCACCTGGTCTCCTTTCCTTGCTTTCAAGATTGTCTTATAAAGAACACAAGCACTTGATCCCACATTTATTGACCAACAGTAAATTAGTAGAGGGAAAGAGAATTTATGGTTTAATATTTTATGCACACTTGAGATTTATGACTATAATTTCTGAGCTATTTGGTTGCTAGGTATTAAGAAAGCATTTTCGAGTAGATGTCCTGATTCCTGATGTCCACGACCATTTTCTTTTTCTTAAAAAACAACAACTCTAAAGCTATATTTCAATTGTGAAATTTAAAAAGAAGTCTTTCTTTCGTTTTTCTTTCTTTCTTTCATTCTTTCTTTCTTTCTGTGCCCCTTCCTCTTCATCCCTCTCCCACCCCTCCCCTGAACGATACTTACTATTCCCCCCCCCTCTTCTTCTAAACCATCTTATATTTAGAATTTCGAGACTTACTTTCAATGCATACTTAGTTTCAACTGGGGAATCAACACAAGCAAAAGCAATTTTTCCGTGTCTTGACATCTAGCTTCCTATTGGCTCACAACGGGTCAGCTGACTTTGTCATTTTGTCTGTCCTGGAGTGGAGCCGTCCCTATAACAATCTAGTTCAGACTACAAACTGGAGACAGAAATAAATATTAAAGAAATCATACAAGCCAGGTATAGGGGGGAAGATATGAATTCCTATTTCACAAACCCGTCGTTACCTTGCCACCTCACCAGTGGTCAAGAGGTTCTGCCCAACGTGGCGCTCAATTCCACTGCCTATGACCCTGTAAGGCATTTTTCAACTTATGGAGCAGCGGTTGCTCAAAACAGGATCTATTCATCTCCTTTTTATTCACCGCAAGATAATGTTGTGTTTAGCTCCAGTCGGGGACCGTATGATTACGGATCTAATGCGTTTTATCAAGAAAAAGACATGCTCTCTAGCTGCAGGCAAAATTCTATGGGACACAATACACAAACTTCCATTGCACAGGATTTTACAAGTGACCAAAACAGGAGCACATCCCAGGAACAGAAAACTAGCATTCAAATATATCCGTGGATGCAGCGCATGAACTCCCACAGTGGTAAGTTTTACAGCTTGCAGAGATAAATTAAATAAACTGAACCATCTTTACGACCGTCTCCCTAGCAGAACAGGCTCAGCTACTTTTTATGGCCCCATAAAAACAATAATATAGCTTCCTCACAGTTGCCGCTACAGGCCTTTTATTTGTTAAGTTGTTGCAAGCAAATATGGCTTGTTATGCTCTTTCTAATTAAAAGACTTCGAGAGTGTAAAATATCTATAATAAAGTGCAATCAGCTCTGATTTTTTTTTCCTTTGGAGAGTGGTGGAGGAAATAAGATATAGAACAGGGGGTATTTTTTAATGGTTTCCCTGATAGGTGAGACAAGGCATTTTATGAAGGCAAAAATTCCAAAGGGTCTTGTCCAATAACAGGCTGGGAGCTGAGAATTTATGAAGTCGCTTGACTTCAAAATATATGGAAGGAGCATCTATTCCTAGTAATTAAAACAGCATTGGAGTAAAATCTAATTAGATTTTTTTTAAGTTTGCAGAAATAATTAAAACAACACATTCTGTATCTTTGCAAATAAGATAGGAGCCTGCTTTCAATTAGTCCTCCACCCTTTCCTATCGTCCATGTGTGCTGCATGATTTTAATGGGTAGCAAGACTGAGTCACAGAATTAAATTGTGCGAGGGAGGGAGAGTTGGTTGGCGGATGACAATGAAGACAGAGTATGGAGGGTGAGGTTGGAAAAGGGTCTGCCTGATGGGCTTCTTGTTTGTTTGCATTTATGCATTTATTTTCAAATCTTAACTGATCGTTTTTAGTTTGTTTGGTTTCCGAATCCATAGGAGTCGGCTATGGAGCAGATCGGAGGAGGGGGCGTCAGATCTACTCGCGTTACCAGACCCTGGAGCTGGAGAAAGAGTTCCATTTCAATCGCTACTTGACGCGACGGAGGAGGATTGAGATCGCCAACGCTCTTTGCCTAACTGAACGCCAGATCAAGATCTGGTTCCAAAACAGGAGGATGAAATGGAAAAAAGAAAGCAATTTGGGTTCCACCCTGTCTGGGGGAGGTGGCGCTGGAGCAGCTGCGGATAGCTTGGGCGCAAAGGACGAGAAAAGGGAAGAAACAGAGGAGGAAAAAGCGAAGGATTGAAAACACTGACGGTGCTGCCAGCTCCTTGTCCCCTTTTCCAGCGCGCGCACGCGCGCGAGCGCGCGCGCACACACACACACACGGTCCCCCTTTCTTTTCCTTCTCTCTTCCTCTGCCCCCCCCATTTCTCCTTTCCATTCTCTAGTACCACTGGCACAATTTATACATTTGGCTGCATATACGAGAGAGAGAGAGAGAGAGAGAGAGGCGACTGTAGACATGGAAGACCTCTCCTCCCCCATCTCTCCAGCACTGATGGACCCAGTTTCACAACTTTCTTCCTAAGCAGACCATCAGCCCTCCTCGCCTCCAGCCCCGCCGACCCACCCCTTCTTTCTTGCACCCAAGCCAAATTATCTACCTGTGCATAAAGACTGTGTTTCATGCAAACCCCACCACCGCCATTCCTTCTTCCCCCTAGACAGACTCTCGTTTGCAAAAGGTAGAGCCCTCTGCAGGGGTTGCTTTGGGTTGTGTTAGGATCAACCACGACCAAATGCACTCTATGCAGTTTTGCTTCCAAAATGATTATCATTATTGTGATGGTGGTGGTGGTGGTGGTGGTGGTGGTGATGAAGGGAAAAAAACCCACCACTGAATTGCCCATCCCTGTGAAAATACTTCCCTCTATACCTTCCGTCTCCCAAACCTCCAAGCTATGTCTACCTTAATATAGCATTTTCCAGAGTAAACTAATTGTATTTAAATACTACCTGGGGTCATTATGCATACTACAAACTGTGACAGTTTCTGTGTGAATATTTTTAGCTGTATTTGTGGTCTCTGTATTTATATTTATGTTTAGCACTGTAATGTTCAAACAGTATAAAGTGAATGGAATTCCTTAGCAAGTAGGAGGCAAAAATAAATAAATCTTGTGTTACACTCTCTAACATCATGTATAAAGGTCACGTCCAGAGGACTATGGTTGAGTATTTAATAAAAACTGGATATTATTTTTAAAAGTTACTGAATGATTTCTGAAATTCAATTGGGAAAGATCTCAAGTTGAGGACTTTTGCGTCAGACACCACAGATTTGGTGCATGTGAATGCTCCTTTTCTACGTGTCTGTATTCATGATCGCCTGTCAGCAGGGCTCTCAACACATTTACTCTGAAGTAAACAGGATGGCGGTTGGAAAATAATTTACTTCCAGTTAGGTATCTTTAGGATCGTTTTTAAAAAAATTCTCGCATATGAATATTTACATCCTACCTTGCTCCATTTCCTTCCCGTTATCTCACCCTGAAAACTGAGGAAAACCCAATCTTCGGGTGTTAAAAGCTCAACAGATTTTATTCCCTAATTTCTGAGGTCAAATGATTACTTAAGAACAAATGTTTTTATTTATTCTTAAATTGAAGGTGTCGAAGAGCACGAAGCTCCTAGGGCACCCCTTCCTAGACTGATTTATTTCGAGGGGGGCAGAAATATCTTTTGCTTGTTTTAGATGCTTAGATAGCTCAACAGCACAATTGACAATAGCCTAGTGTGCCCTGTGCACATTACATTGTGTCTTAGGCTCAGGAATTGCCCTATGTTTTTATGTTTAACTCAGAGGCATCTTTCAACCAGGTACAAACACAGGGGAGCGAAGTCCTAGCTCCTGGAGCCATACATTTGCTTGAGAGCCTTAGCTGCTCTTTAACATTTTGTACTAAACCACCAGGATCCAGCTAAACAAAGCAAAAGACAAGTAGAATCTCTGCAAGCTCATAGTTAACTGATTCCTTATCTTTGCTTGTCCAGTGGAGTAGGAAAGGTCTGAAAATATATCTATTTCTATATGCTACAAAAGACTAAAACATGCACTTGAGAGATCACATAAAATTTAAATGCCAACACTTGCAATATGAAGGAAGGGATTATATGTGACAATATTTAAAAGATTTGGTCTGGGATTTCCAAATGTCCCTCTGCCCTGAGAGAACTAAATATTAACGTAAGTATATAATACAAGCAAAGGGTGATATAAGGGCTTTTAAAAGAATCCATGGAATTGAAATTATAAGATTACGAGGTTTTTTAAAGCCCCCACACAAAGAAGACCACGTAAAATTGAGGTGATAGAAGATAAAAAGATATTTGTAAGCCACACAGGTCTTCCAATGTTAAAAAAAAAAAGCTGAATAAAGGAGAAGTGAAATCTTCTCTGTTTCCAATTGTTTCACTAAATATCCAGGCAAGTAAGAAGGGAATGTATTTCTTAAAAGAACCCCACAGAGTCAACCTCATGTTTGCAAACAGGGAATTGCAATGAGGAAGGGGAGCGCTGGCATATACCTTCACCTGCATGGTTTTCCCCCAACCCCAGCTTTTTAAAGAGGCTTCTCACGTGCCCACAGACATACAGACATGCACACACCAAAACCAAGGTGAATGTTTATTCATTCATCCAAAGTACAAGGTTGATTTATGAGAAGGCCGAGCTGATTCATAACGTTGAGTGAATACACACACACACACTTTGAATGATACTGCACTACACAAACACATAGGCACACACACACCGAATGTTAATACAATGTAGGTTTCCATCTGCTGCACATGTCTGAGCTTAAAAGCAGTTCCATGCACCAGTTATTCATGCATCCATGTCAACAGAGCAGATGTATGCACGTACATAAAGCACATGATCTGATTATCCATACAGCACACAGACTTTATTTCCTGCAACATATCCCGTGTACATGTACATACGTATTCTCGGTGTATTGAGCAAAGCTAACCAAGAGAATTCAAAACCAGCACTTTGCCACCCTGGTAGCATTCAGTGCAGATGTCATGTCAATTGTCTTAATTGAGACTGTCTATCTATACTGAATCAAGTGAGTAGGCTCATATGGAGCTGATGTGTGGGCACACACCCATGTTCAACACAATCTTACTTCAACTGTATAGCTTCATGGTATAGAAGGAAATATTATTAGGAAGGAAATATGCATCTCAAGGCCATATTTCACACTATCCCACATCAAAGGCAGAAAAATTCCTATGAATCGCCGTAGACGGGAAATTAGCTGTTGTATTCCATGCCCGCGAAGACTTTGGGGCATTTGTATGCGTTATTTCACACCCATAAGCCTCGAGCGTTAGCGAAGGGGTAGTATTTTATGAGACGTCATACCCCAGACCCAGCACCAGGTGACGCTATAGTCTCATTGTCTCGGTGTTTTGAGTGTGGGGCTTTTTTCCCCCGTTATGCCAACATATCGCATACGTTTCACGGGCTTCCATCAATAACCTCCTGGGGTCATCAAGCCAAATTTATGACTGGCCAACACCGTCACGTGATTCTATTTAAACATCCCATATTTGGGCAGCGCACATAGAATAAAGAAAAGAAGAATCTCCACCTATAAATTCTGCACTTTGGAGAACAAAAAACCCTGAACTTCAAAAGGGCCACAAATCAAGCCTAATCAAAGGGGTGTGAGAGGGAGAGAGGGACAGACAGACAGACAGAAGTGGGGAGAATTTTTTTTAATTCCTGACATGAGTTCCTACGTAGCCAATTCTTTCTATAAGCAAAATCAAAATGTTCCTGCCTATTCAATGCAAAGTTATGGGAATTATGGATCTGTGTCTGAGGTTCAGCCATCCAGGTATTGCTACAGTGGGCTGGATCTGAGCATTACATTCCCTTCATCTGGGGCTTCCAACTCTCTGAACGGTGTGGACATGTCTTCAACCCCCAGATCTAACCCCGAGCGACCTTCCTGTACAGTCATGGGATCTTCAGGGCACACTTTAGGCAGAGACGACCAGACCTCTCTAAACCCAGGAATTTACAGTCAGAAAGCTTGTGGCCCCACTACCAGCAACAACAACAGTACTCCGTTGGAAGATAGATCTAAGAGCAGTGGGGAAATCAAGAGTGAACCGGTGCAAACAGCCCAGCAAAGCGGGCAGCCAATGCACCAACAGCAGCAGCACCAACAGCAGCAGCAGCAGCAGCAGCACCAACAGCCACCTCAAATATATCCGTGGATGACCAAACTACACATGAGCCACGGTAAACTTTCGCTTCTCGATTTTGTTTCACAGGATTTGCCTTGGTTTTATAGGCCATACGGGGCAAATAATAAGGGGGGAAAAAACGTGGGGTCGTAAATTTTACGACTAAGGCATCAATTGCTCGTAAAACTGTCCACTAAAAGGCTTAGAGGCTATATACGCCCAAATTTATGACGGCATAATTGATTCATAGAAACAAAACGGGTATAAAGGCAATATTCCATTTTTGGTTGGGGGGAAAGAAGGAAAGATTTTTAGGGGGAGGAATAACTTGGAGAGGCGCACGTTCTTGAAGAGAAGGGCTTCTGGTTTTTTCAAACCTTAACCACATCATTCGACAAGCCCTGAGTTTTGCCTCCTTTCCTAACCTAGGGAAATGGACGAGTTGAAATAATTTTTCCTGCTTCTACGCACTTCCTCGTGGTTGAAGTAGAAAGCATTTCACTAGGGACCAACCTTAGCTTAAAACTTTAATGAGAAAGTGTTGGGAAAATGTCACTCATCAATTTACCATTCAAAATAGACATTTTTTTAAAAAAGTGTTCTGAGAAGAACCAAGAAATCTCTGTTTTTCCTTGTCTTTACCATTGAATATAGACATTTTTTTAAAGAAAGTGTTCTGAGAAGAACCAAGAAATCTGTTTGATCTTTCTTGTTCTTTCTCTCTTTCATACATTTTGCTTTTCCCTTCCCTTCCCTTCAATATTATTATTATTATTATTATTATTATTATTATTATTATAGCTTTTTTTTTTAATCCGGTGTCTTCTATCTTACAGAAGCAGATGGCAAACGTTCCAGAACCAGCTACACACGCTACCAAACTCTGGAACTAGAAAAAGAATTTCATTTTAACAGATATCTTACCCGCCGGAGGCGCATAGAGATTGCCAACAACCTGTGTTTGAATGAGAGGCAAATCAAAATATGGTTTCAAAATCGGAGGATGAAATGGAAGAAAGATTCCAAATTGAAAAGCAAAGAGTCTCTCTAGGTAGAAGCCTGGGCTCAGGGTGGGGTGGGGAAGTCAGTTCATATTGACCCGGGTGGCTGTAGTTGTTGTAACCTACCTTGAGAAAAGTTTTCTTTGGGAGGTGGGGAGAGAAAAGGGGCGGGTGGGGGGAAGCGTGGCAGACTGGACTGAACTACATACGCTGGCAAATCTATTAGACAAAGGCGTTCTCATATTAGTATGCAAACAGACCCTTTAGCTTTCAAGCTAGAATTCAGTGTAAAGCTCTCCGGAGTTTTCAGCACACCCCTATCATCTAACCTGCGTCCCTTTACGTTGGGAGGAAATAACGTTGGTGTAATGAAAATCAAGCCTAGAGTCAATGGGCGACATTCGACAAGTCCTTTAAAAAAAAGATTACAATGAATATAGGAATTATCAGCTTAGGGAAAGAACTCGAAGCCCAACCTATGCAAAAAACAAAAAAAAACAGGGGATCATCAGTACTTTTTGCAACTCCTAAGGCCCCGATCCTAAACGCCAGTCTTGGAATGCGTGGTAGTTTATGTCTATGTCCAATGCGGTTGACGCTATAAACATGTGAGTACTTATTTGTGAGCAAGTCCCACTGAAGTCAATGGGTACTTCCTTCCGAGTAAACGTGCACAGAATCGGGCTGCACGATCTAGGTGTGTGAGAATGTTTACTTCTTGTGTGGATTGTGAATTTCCACACAACGTAGTTTCCTAGATGCACTTAACCTGAAATGTGGGAGGGAAATATGCTCGTTATGAGATGTGTTCTTCTCGGGAGGGGTTGTTTCATTGTATTATTCAACCCCCCTCCTCCCCATTGACTTATTTTTGTATTATTTGCATATGAAAGAAAGTGAATGGACTATGAGCAAATCTGCATTACCATCTCTCCTGTGAGATATTTGTGCAAAAATATTAAAGCACTGTTGGGTTGGGGGAGGGGGGGAAGTGTGGATTCTTCTGACTTAAATATTCCTGTGTATTTATTGGTTGCGTAATTAATGTAGCTTTGCAAAATAATAATAATAATAATAATAATAATAATAACTCTGAACTCTTATACAAATGTACACTTTTTGTTTACATGTAGTCCATTTTAGACACCTTTCCCCTTCCTTCCCCAAGATGTTGTATTCCACATATTTATTGGTTGTAATATCATATGTGAAAGGCCATGGAACATATATATTTTGTCATATTGAATAAACGCAAAAAAAAAAAAAACACCCTTCAGCAACTAAGGCCAATTTTGGATTGTGGGGCTGGGGGGGGGAGGAAAACGTATTTGAGGTGCCTTTTCTTCAATGCTATCCAAACTTCACTTCTAGCTCCCCACCCCTGTCAATTGCTTGTTAGTTTCCAAATTTATACAAGCAGAACAAATCCTGCTAAACTTTAGGCAGGATCTATTCAAAGTTCAGCATTTGTGAAGTCCTGCTGATTTCAGTGGGAGAGTTAAGCACAAATTTCTCCCACTGAAATAAATGGGACCTCAAAGTGCTAAATTATGGATGGAACAAGTCTTTAAAGTGAAGCCTAGAGTCCCATTCAAACCAAAGGGATTTATTTCAAACGCAAGTTGGAGGCAAGCCCCACTGATTGCAAGGGAATAATCTCAAGTAAGGGTCACAGTGGAAATCGCTCAAACCCTACTATTTTACCTCAAATGGACTAAGGTTTGGGATTTTATGTATCTTATGTTGCCCCTGCTGCGTCCCCAAGAAAAGAACTTTGGGTGATGTGTACTTGATTGCAGGTCTCTTCACAAGCTCTCTTGCATGAATGCCTTTTTCTGAACTGTTGAACAATTCTTGACTTGTCCTGGTATTTGCACAACATAGAGTATAGATCTTCAAAAGTCCTCCAAAGGTCTTCATATGTTTGCTTCATTTCCCTTCCTGATAGTTCCTTCCCTACCCATAGTTTACAAGAACTTAATAGTCCAGATACAAGCAAGACTGCATTTCTCAAGTACCTATTGATTACCTTTTAAATCCAGTTGCACAGAATCACTGGGACAGGCTCCCTCCTCCCCTTTCAGATAACTTTCCATCGACATTAAGTGAAAGTTAGGCAGAAACTGGGTGATTTGTGAAGGCAATAGATCTTTTTGAGATCCTCTGTATGAATGTGTGATTACTAGAACAAGTATGATCAGATCGAAGAGAATGGTACGATTTAATTCTAGGGTGGGTGAAACTTTAGTCTGGGTGGTTTTGGGACATTTCTCTGGTTAAGGTGTAATATAAGAAAGGAAATAGTCATCCACACTTTTGGAAACCTGTATATCTTTCTCAGTGTGTTTGAAGACATCCCTCTGTGCTGCTTCTTCTTCTTCTTCTTCTTCTTCTTCTTCTCCTCCTCCTCCTCCTCCTCCTCCTTATATGGTGGTGTTTTTGGATTCAATAGTGTAGAAGTTTGGGGCTATGCATATGCAGGCCTATGGAAATTTGATAGGGACAAAACTGTGCATATATGTTTCATGTAAGTGAGTGTTTCACCAGACATACACCAACCTTCTCTCTCTCTCTCTCTCTCTCTCTCTCACACACACACACACACACACACACGCACACGCGCGCGCGCGCGCACGCACACACACCGGAGGTCATGCCTGAGGTGTTTTCTGAGCTATTTACAGTACAAACGCTTGGGAGAGACCCTCAATGGCTCAATAAACCTTTACAGTATTTCCTTTACACATTTCAAACAATGGAGCAGTTTCCTGAACCTAGAAACAAAAAATATTTTTAACGATAGTGGAAGCTTTTAAGGGTAAACTGGCTCTGCCTCCTAAGGTTCCTAGCTTGGCGTGGAGCCTCTCCGACTTAAATAATGCTCTGTTCCTGTAGTTTATTGATATTATATTGTTGTAATTATTATTGAAAGTACTCTTTGATAAGATCAAATAATACTGTCAGTAAGGCGGTGACAATTTATGTTATGGCAATTTTACAGTCCACTTGAAAGTCCCCTTTTCCTCCCCTTTCCTCGCTTAACTTGTCATCTGATTTGATTTTACGCAAATATCAGTCAAATCACCTAAAGGAGATCAAAGTGCTGGGTTTTCTCCATTTCCTTTCTGTTTGATCTAAGTGGTGCTGTTTTTTATTGTCTTGTGGTGGCTTTGCAAATCACGCGTGGCTTCCAGAGAGGAATAACAACAGCAACAAACAAAAACCTGGAACATTCTATAGAAAGAAAGAGGGTTGATTTTTGAAAATAATTAGCTATCCGGTGCAAATCTATGGAGTGGTCACTGAGTCACCGAAACAGACTTGGAAGATCTGAGTAACTGTGCTATTAAACCGAAGGGGGTTGTTATTACATCTGCTTCATTCTTTCTGGTCTTAAGCTTTTCTGCTAAACCCTAAACCCTGGTGTTTCCTTTCTCTTTAATCGGGAGTCTGCCAAGGAATGATTGGGCTTGACAGGTTGGGGTTAACAAAATCAGATGCACTTTTGTTTTATCTTAAAAGAGGGGTGGAGGGAGGGAGGGAGAGAGAGAGAGAGAGAAGCCTTTACGCACATAGCAGTCCAAAACTTTTCCATTACCATAACGCGAACCAGCCGGGTATATATGCAGACTTATGATTAATTATTCGTTTATCCAGCGAACAACGTGGGTCTATTTGGGCCTCTTCCCTGTCTTTTTAAAAAGTAATTTTTCAGGACTGATTAATATTTGGTTGTTGGGCTTGTCGTTGACTTTTGCTATTCAATACCTAACAGCCCCCCCTTCCTCTTTTCAGTCCCTTCCTATACAGCTCTTGCAAAAACCAAGAAGGAAATGAAACATCGCTTACCTTTCACTGTCATCCGTGTCAACACAGTGGGGACTTTAAAAAGGCCTCCAAACAAGAAAGGAAGGGAGAGGGAAGGGGGAAAAAATGACAGACCCAAAGTTCCTCTGCGTGTCTGTGAGCTTTCAAAGAGAAGATGAAAATAATAATAATAATCCAGGAAATAAAAATAATAATCCAGGACTTTTTGAGCCAAAGCTTTTACTTTCCCTGAGAACATTAGCAGAAATACCCATGGCTTCTAAGTGAATTTAGTACTGTAGTTTAAAACTTTTGAAGGTTATTTATGTGGATAGCCCAAAGCAAAAGCCCTGAATGGCTCTCGGTGAGCACGTGATGTCATTAAACTAAGTTTTATGGTTTGGGGGAGCTGACATACCCACAATATATTTACATCATATATAATCTTAACTGTCCACCATCGCAGCTGCTAGAGCTGTTTAATGCTGGGACAGTGGGACAAGGCAGTTAGTGCGGATTACGACGTCTCGGGCTGCTGTTAGGGAAGGTACATCTTCCCAAATGGATCCCTGGCGAGATCAGTAAGTTCATTTCTTTCTTTCTTTCTTTCTTTCTTTCTTTCTTTCTTTCTTTCTTTCTTTCTTTCTTTCTTTCTTTCTTTCTTTCTTTCTTTCTTTCTTTCTTTTGCGCCTCCCCCACGCCACCCCTCCCCGCTTCTAACACAGTCTCTAGCTTTCTCGTGGAGGGGGCGGAGGGGAAGAGTAGGAATTCAGTTGCACCTTGGCTACAGAGTTTGGGGGAGGGGGGAGTGTGTTGTGCATAAGGCTTCCCCCCTCTGGTGTGGTGATGGTGGGGGAGCTTTCTGAGTGGGACGCCGAGTGGCGGTGATCAGGCAGCAAGATCAGAGCTTTGTTCCCCTTCCTGACTTCCTCGGGGCTTGGTGGAACGTCAGATAAGGACCCACACCTTCCTCGACTATTAGGCAGAGATTGGTTTGCTCCCTTCTCCTCCCACCCCCTTTCTACACCTCTCTGCAGACATTCAAGACTTGATGGGGGGCGGCGGGGTGGGTGGGTTCCCGGGTGGGTTCCCCCGTCTAAAGCAGAAACTGGTGTCAAGAAGTTTCAGCCGCGGATTGCTGTTGGATTGAGAGATACTGTTAAATGTCCCCATGTACATGAGTA
Source organism: Rhineura floridana (assembly GCF_030035675.1). NCBI lineage: Eukaryota > Metazoa > Chordata > Lepidosauria > Squamata > Rhineuridae > Rhineura > Rhineura floridana. The sequence continues at coordinate 25,632,747 of NC_084482.1, forward strand.
GCTCCAAATGCAGAGGTAGAAGAAACAAAGAAGTGGGTGGGAGTAAGGTGCATGCGTGTTGGAGATAGGCTGGGAGGTCTCGGTGGTTTTGGCAGGTGGGGGTACAGGAAGGCAATAGGGAAAGGTTGGAGCTAGGCCGGAAAGTCTCGCCAGATCTGTGTGCTGGGGATAAACAAATGGAGAGAAAGTTGGGGGGGGGAGAGAGAGAGAGGAGGTGTCCCATCAGCATTGTATAAATCCGTGTTCAGAAGCTGGCCTCTATCTTCTCTTCTGTCTTGGCATCCTTCCCACGACCTCTGTTTGCCCAGGCGAAATATATGTATTATATATTGTGTGCTCGTGTGTGGGTCTCTTTAATGCAACTGCCACTGAGATTCAAGCGGCAGTTTTTTTACCCAGGGGTGTGTGTGCGTGTGTGTGTGTGTGTGTGCGTGTGTATGTGATGAATTGGCTGAGCTTGGAACTAGGATGATCGGGTTCATATCTGGCCTCTGTCAGAAACTACCTCGGTGGCCTTAGGTGAGGCACTATATCTCCCACTTCACCTGGGGGTAATAACGGATGCCTGAGATAATTCGAATGAAGCGCTTTGCACGCTCAGAAAGCGCCGTGGAAATGCTGTTATAATAATTTGATATATCCTTGCATTTGTCCTCAGTTTATTCCTGCATTTGTCCTTTCTCAGTTCCCTTGAGGCATTGATGGGATTCACTTAGGATGATACCCAGGAAAGCTCATCAAAATAAACCAATTATTCTCTTCAGAGTGCTACAGAACTTTGGATGGTTCACCATAATTCCACACTGAAAGGCCAGATTTTGCTGGGACTGTGTCTTTATGTATGGATTTGCTGGGAAAGTGCTAGCTTATATTGATAGCTCCTGAAGTGAGAATCAATTGCAAGTTGCTTAGGCCAGAGCCAGAGCGTGCAAGTGTCCTGCTCCTTTCCTACCCTTGCTTATTTGGACACCAAGTGTGAAACAGCTGCTCCTTGTGATCTGCTTCCCAAAGAACTATGCTTAAAATTCAGGCGCAACTGACACATTGATGCCATCCTCAGTGAGTGGAGAAATTACGGTAGGGATATCAACCAACCGATCCTTCCTCTGCCCCAACTACCATAGCACTGAAGGTAAAGGCAACAATTAGGGTAGGGCTGCGTATTCTTGTGTTTGGCGTCTTTGGCTCGTTGGTACGTGAGAGTCTGTCCCAGTTATTCCAACAACTTGAGACCAGTCAGAAGGCATCCTGCATTTTGTTTTGGTCGCCTTGCTTGGTTTCCAAAGGATTGGCATTGGTGACAGTCACCCGCAAAAGTTGATTTGGGAACAGGAATAGGAGGTTCAATTGGATGAGAGGAAGGTCAGAAAATGGGGGGAAGCGGTTTGCAAGATTCCATGACAGCTGAGGCTTGAGGACTTGAAAACAAGCTACCCAAAAGAACTTCATTGTCTTTCACTTAGGTAGTTGGCTGTAGCAACCTTCAGTAGGTTCAGTAGATTAGTGGGTAGACCTTCAGAAATGACTCTCAGAGGTTCTCAGTAGAAATATTCAAGGACATCGCCTTCTTCGCCTTCCAAATACATCTTTAGAGCAATGGGGAAGAAAGTATCTTCTGAACACATGAACTCTTGGGAATGAAAAAAGAAAATATCCCCTCCCCCTTTATTCGTTTTCCCATACAAACAAAAGAAGGACGTCCCAATTTCCTTAATTGGAAAAACAGCTATTTCTAAAATATCTCCCCGCGCCCCCCTTCAGTTTCCATCCTCCATCTTTCTTTAGGAAAGTGTGGAGATCAAATTTCACTCAGAAAGGTGCCCAATAGGATGTTGTTGAAGCGTTTACCTAAAGAGGACAGCTGTATTTTGTATAGGCCTACACTTCCCTCAAGAAAAGCTGGGCGGCGGGAAGGGAGGGCGGTGATAATCTAAAGGGATAAGATTCTGCTTTCCAGAAATATCATTGACAGCCTGGTTCTGATGATGGCTTTCTGGTGACTTTCTCAGATGGAAAAGTCCGACAGTAGCTGATTTTCCTTTCTTTGTGATTCTTCTAACTGAGGGGAGAGCAGTTTTTATGCTGGATTGATCTACTGTGGGGGGTTTTACTAGGAGCTCAGGATCCACCACCCAGAGCCAGATGCAAAATGTGCTCTTAACCATTAAGGACCAAGGTGCCTCTGAGCACATGCTCAATCCAAGTTTTTGCATTCAGGACCAGAACTGACCTTTCACACAGGAATCCATTCCTGGTTCCTCCCTTCTAAGCTTTCCATTTCAGCAACCTAATTTCGGGTTTTTTTTTTAAAAAAATGTTATTGTTAAACCATTGGGACTCAAAAATTCTTGCCGGTCTACTGCAAATCATCCTGGGATCCACCCACAGATCCTGAATTACCTCCTGCCTAACCCTGTTCTAACCAACTGATCTTCACCATGACCCCCTGGAAGATCCTCCCCATTCCAGTCTCCACCGTGTGCTTGCAATCTGGATAGGCTGGCTGGGAGAAATCAGAAAAGGGGAAGTTAGCACAAGTGTCCATATAAGCAGGCATAAGAGAGGGTCATTTTTAAAAATCAACTAACCCTTTGTTGGGTTCCCAAAGCCTCCATATTCTTCCATCAGTCTTAAGCACTTCCCTAGTCTTCAGTGACAGAGGTTTGGAATACCCACCATCATGAAATATCCTGCTTATTCTTGGGCCTAGGGAAAAGACAAGCACAAGGAGACCAATCAACATTTCAGAAGTTGCCCTGTTTGAGTTTAAAGGGACACAGTCCCGCTTCAGGGCATGGCTCTAAGGTTGCAAGTTCCAGGATATGTCTTTGGAAGGGAAACCCACTGAAATGAACAAGAGGGACTCGTGAATAAACACGTTTATTGGGATGTAAAGCTGTGTAAAAGCAATCACTTAAATGATACAAGGTTGTGGCCTAGGCTGATAGTAAAGGGGCAATAGTGTCCGAAAACAGAGCCATGGTCCAGATGAAGACTTAACATACCTCCCCCACTCCCATTCTTTCTCCAGCATTTTCTCAATGCAAAATCAGGCACACATTCTTTTTCTACACCTCCCCCTTTCTCATTCGCACACGTGCCTTTTGCCTTCAATCAGTCCGATGGAAATTCTACCTGCAGACTTTCTGGCTGACTCAGATGCACACACACCTCTCCTGGGGGCTAAATTCCGTTCTTGTTTCCACCGGATTTGATTTCCATTCCTTAGAGCAGGAGTGTGTGTGGGGGGGAAACCCACACGGGGATTCTCAGCATTGTGCAGCCATGCCTTCATAGCAAAAATATTGTCTGGTGACACCTTCAAGAATTAGGAGCCCTGGTTATTGGGACACCACTGGGATCAATGGGAACATAGGATCAGAGGCTGGAGCCCTTTTAGCCAGAAACCCAACGTTTTCTAAAGTGCCAAAAGACTCTTTGTTCCCCATGTTGCTTCTATATTGTTATCATTTATGGGTGTGCAGTGCCTTTCTTTTGGTGTGGCCATACATGGGCATGGGTGACCATGTTGCCTTCCACTATACAGGTCTGCAGGTTCTTGCATTTTAGTGTGGATATATGTGATCTCCTGTTGGCACAAAGTAGGTCTGTTCAAGGAACATCAAAGCTGATTATTTGCCCATCCAGTCCAGCATCGTCTATTCTGGCAGCAGCTCTCCAGGATCCCAGGCAGAGATCTTTCCCATTAATTGCTACTTGATCCCTTTCACTGAAGATACCAGAGACTGAAGCTGGGATAGTCTGCATACAACAATATGCATTGCCATTGACCTAGACTTCATTCTGTGAAAAAGGACATTAAGATTTCCAGGCAGGGGCTTCTACGGGGAAGAATTGGGTTCAATGTTGTTGGGTTGTTTTTTGCATATTGTGTATTGTGCAATCATAGAATTCAATAGAGCTAAATATTAGGACTTTCACTGGCTTATTATGTGGGGATCATTCCTTTATATATCAGTGGGATGATGTGCATAGGCCCATCCACTACTCTTACTCAGTATTTAGCCAGGGGAACCAAGGCAATTTTTTATTGCATCCAGATAAGCTAAACCTTCTGAAAGATCCTTTATAATTGCAATGGTTCTGTCTTGTGAAAGGAAAGCAGATTATTCCTCTTTAGAAACCTTTCAATCACCTAAGAAAAAGTGAAAGGTACCAAAATAAAAATAAAAATAAAAATTCTAGCTTAGTAGTTCCAGCCTTTACCAGTTTGGACCATACTAGCCACAGGGGGCACTCTTATCATCCTGACCTTCCACAATATCAGAGAGTAGTGATACTGGAAACAGAGATTTCTGAGTGAGCCTATATGTGTGTTTGAATCTTTGCTAAAGATTATACCTTCCCTGCAAATTAGTCTGACAGAGACTATTTTATTCTGGAAGTACATACTTGATAGGAAAGAGTCCTATATCTAACTAACTAGCTAAGTTGGAGCTGCAAACACGAGGCCTAGTGTTTGCCCTCATGCTTGGAGGAGAAGGAGAGACAAAGGGAATATGTCTGCTCTCCCTCACAAGAGAAAGAAGTAAGGAGGAGGGAAGGAATTGTGATCAACATCCTTTGCATATTAGTCTAGCAGGAAGGAAGAGACAGCAGGAGATCAAAGGACAGGTATAGCCTAGCAACCAGGAGGTTTCCTCTCTAGCTACCCTTTTTAACCCCATGCAGCTTCAACGCACAAGTTGGAGTTGAATCACATATTCCAACACCCCTTCTCAATGAGAACTTGGTTCATTCTACAAGGTGCATCTTGCCTCATAGTTTTTGGTGTCGGACTTTGCCCAATGGCTTGATCAAAGCATCAGCTGTCATCTCTTCTGTTGGACAGTAGATCACCTCTAGAAGTCCTTTCTCCCTTATGTGCTTTAGGTAGTGGAACTTCACATCAATGTGCTTCATTCAAGAACTTTGTCCTTCTGATTCTGTGAGTCTTATGCAAGCTTGATTGTCCTCAAATATTCTGATAGGCTCTGGTTCAGATATGCTCAAGTCTCGTAGAAGCTTGAGTAGCCACAGCATTTCCTTTCATGCCTCATCAGCTGATATGTACTCTGCCTCAGTAGATGAGTGTGCTACAGTCTCTTGCTTTTGACTTGTCCAGCAGATAAGTGACTGCCCATAGTAGAGCAAGTTTCCACTGGTTGACTTACGATCTTTGGTGTCTCCAGCCCAGTCAGCATCATTATATCCTAGAAGCTTAGGCTCTTGAGTAGCTGATAGCTTTGGTTTTAAGTTTGCAGTGCCTTTCAGATATCTTGCCACTCTCTTGACTGCTTCCCAGTCTTTCTTGTTTGGCAAGCTGGTTTTTCTGCATAGATATCCCACTACTACCACCACGTCTGGTCTGGTTATTGTGCTGATGTATAGGAGTTTCCCTATAGCTTGTCTGTACCTTTCATTGTCTTCCCAGGGTTGATTGTTCTGGTCTGGTTTCAAGTATCCTACTTCCATTGGTGTAGGTGCTGGATGTGCATCCTTCAGTCCTAGACTCTCAAGTAGGTCTTGAATCTTTTGTTTTTGATTTAGAAGAAAGGATCCATCGCCCTCTCTTTCAATTTGTACTCCAAGGTAGTATGTGATGTCGCCTAGACAATTCACTTCAACTTCCTCGTTTAGATTATTTACTAACTCTTGTTTGTCTTGTGGACTCTCATAAGTCAGTAGTAAATCATCTACATAAATCAAAATATAAGTCCATTTGTTGTTCTTGAATCTGCTGTACAGGCATTTGTCTGCTTCGCCTCTTTTATAGCCTTGTTTCAAGAGCATTTGGTTCAGTTTGTCATCCCATGCTCTTGCAGCTTGTTTCAGTCCATAGATGCTCTTTTGCAGTTTGCATACTAGAGTTTCCTTTCCTGGTATTCCAAAACCTGGTGGTTGTTGCATGTAGATTTCCTCTTCTATTTCTCCATACAAGAACGCTGTTTTTATATCCATGTGTTCCACCTGCATTTTCTTGTTAGCAGCGACACTCAGGAGTGTCCTGATTGTTGTATGCTTGACTACAGGAGCAAAAGTTTCATAGTAGTCTTGTCCATACTTTTGAGAGTATCCTTTGGCCACTAGTCTTGCCTTGTATCTCTCAATGTTTCCTTCAGCATTTGGCTTTTTCTTGAATACCCACTTGCAACCTACATCTTTCCTTCTTTGAGGAAGCTTGGTAAGTGTCCAAGTTTTGTTCTTGTGTAGAGCTTCCAGCTCTTCATTGGCTGGCTGCCTCCACCTCTCAGCTTCAGCTTTGGGTAAGGCTTCAATATCTTTCCAGGTCTCTGGCTCTGGAAGTTCATCAGCTCTTGCAAGGTAGGACAGTCTCAGTGGAGGTACACCTCTGTTGGTGCGGTTAGAGCGTCTTGGTACAGGATTCTCTGCTGCCCCTTCTGGCTGTGCAGGTTCCCCTTCTTGCTCTGATTCCTCACAGTCCTCCAGCGCTGGCATGTTGCTGTAATCTGTAGTACTGTATGGTATTTCTACTTTATCTTCTTCACCGTTGTGGTCTTGGAATGGTGCCCCTTCTGGTTGGAATGCACCTTGACCTTCATCAAAGTAGACAACTCTTTGGATTTCAATCCTTTCTGTTTTGGGATTTAGGATTCTGTATCCCTTTTGTTTTGAAGAATATCCAACGAAGATTCCTTCCTTTGTAGTGTTGTCCAATTTGGTTATCTTCTGGTGTGGAATGTGACCGTACACTTTTGATCCAAACACCTTTATATGAGCCAAACTGGGTATGTGTCCATACCATAATTTGAATGGAGTCTTGTTGCCATTCACCTTTGTTGGCAAATAATTCTGTAGATAGGTTGCCACTGCCTCTCCCCAATGTTTCTGTGGGAGATTGGCATCTTCTAGCATTGATCTCACCATCTCAATAAGAGTTCTGAATTTTCTCTCCGAGATGCCATTCTGTTCTGGGTTGTGGGGTACAGTGGTCTGATGTTCAATCCCATGTTCACGCAGAAACTACTGGGTAGCATGAGACATGTATTCCCCTCCATTGTCAGAACGTAGAATTTGTGGCTTTCTCTAAAATTTAGTGGTCACCATTGCAACATATTCTTTGGCTTTCTGAAGCATTTGCCCCTTCTCCTTCAGCATATAGATTACAGTGAATCTTGAATAGTCATCAATAAAACTGACAATGTATTTATTTCCACCATTTGAAGGAATTGGCATTTCACTAATGTCTCTGTGAATCAACTCTAGGGGGTGCTTAGTCTTCCTTTCACTCTGCTTAGGAAAACTTGGTCTTGTCCCTTTAGCCTTCTCACAGCATGTACATCTCCCCTTTTCTTGGCAGGGTTCAATTTTCATGCCTCTTACTAAATTATTATTTTGAAGAGTATTAATCTTTGCAATATCTTTGTGCCCAAGCCTTATGTGCCACAGGTGCAAACATGACTTGCTACAGCAGTCCTTTACAACATTAGCTTCTGGACTTTGCTGATCAATTTCATACATTCCCTTTCTCTTAGTAGCTGTTCATATAATTACACCATCTCAAGAAATTGCACAGGAATCTTGTTCAAATAGCACTGAACATTCTTTATTGGTTGCTTCACTGACTGAGATCAAATTATTAGAAATTCCTGGAGTCCAGAGTACATTTTTAAGGTAACTCTCTTTAGCGCCGCTTGGCATCTGGCAGACCAGCTTTGCATCCCCTTCGCCCTTTATGGGCACTTCCCGTGAGTCAGCAACTTTGACTGAGCCTCCACGTGGGGTTAGAGTTTCAAATAGGGTCTTTGCATTTATCAGATGATCACTTGCTCCTGAATCTACATAGACTTTATTATTACAACATTTTTCAACATGTATTACTTGTACACTGTTGGCATCTTTCTTGTCTGTCTTTTTAAATCCTTTATTTTGTCCCTCAGACTTCCCTTTCTGGTTGCACTGATTTTTAAGGTGGGTTTCTGAACCACATAAATAGCAGTGTTTAGATCTAGCATCTTTTTATTGCCTCTTTTGTTCTCCAAATCTTCATATGACTGGCAGTCGGCCAGGAGTTTGTTTACTAAGGAAAGAGGAGATGCAGCTCTTTCACTCTCTTGAAAGAATTGTTCCCTCACTTCTGATATAATTTCATTTAAAGTCATTTGCTGTTGTTGCAATATGAGGCAGAAAGTATTCATGGATTTTGGGAGGGAATCTAGAAACAAAGCAATCTGTATGGGCTGGTCCAGCCTCGTCCAGGCTTCTTCTATTCCCTGAATTAACACCATAAATTAGTGAGGTGTTCTTCAAATGAATCATCCCTCATTTGTAAGTTAATAAGACTTTGTAACATTGAAATTAAATGTCCTTGGCTTTTTGGCTGGTGGTTAGACTCCAGTGCAATCCACATCTCTCTGGCATTCTTGCAATTTATGATCAAAGGGATTTGTGAGTTACTCACACATTTGACTATGAGGTCCTGAGCTTTTTCGTCTTTCTCTGTCCAAACTCTCTTTACTTCCTGAGAGGCATCTGGTCCCGGTTCCGCATCTCTGATCACTTCCATTAACTTCTGTTGCTTTAAGTGACATCCCATCTGAAACTTCCAGTTTCCAGGTGAAAGCTTGTTGAGGCTTAGCTGTTGTTCCACAGTAGACATCCTTAAGAAAAAGGCTTAACTCTTTACTGACTAATCTCTGAAGGTCTTTACTAGCTTCTTTGATTCAAAACACAAAAGCTCCTTTAATTACTCAGATCTCCTTTTTGCATGCTTGGGCCACATAACCTGTCGGAGAGTAGCGATACTGGGAACAGAGATTTCTGAGTGAGCATATATGTGTGTTTGAATCTTTGCTAAAGATTATATCTTCTCTGCCAATTAGTCAGACAGAGACTTTAAGCTTTAAAATAAGAAATAACTACTTTATTCTGGAAGTACATACTTGATAGGAAAGAGTCCTATATCTAACTAACTAGCTAAGTTGGAGCTGCAAACACGAGGCCTAGTGTTTGCCCTCATGCTTGGAGGAGAAGGAGAGACAAAGGGAATATGTCTGCTCTCCCTCACAAGAGAAAGAAGTGAGGAGGAGGGAAGGAATTGTGATCAACATCCTTTGCATATTAGTCTAGCAGGAAAGAAGAGACAGCAGGAGATCAAAGGACAGGTATAGCCTAGCAATCTGGAGGTGTCCTCTCTAGCTACCCTTTTTAACCCCATGCAGCCTCAACCCACAAGTTGGAGTTGAACCACATATTCCAACACACAGTGCCTATGGGAAGCCTAGTCTGCTCTGCAGACATTGAGGTCTTCTTCTGAAGGGGGAATAGAGTGACTGATGTGGGCCTCTTTACCTTTCCTTCACCTGTGAGCAACATTGCATCATATCTGGCAACAGGAGAGTGAAGATGGAAACCTCTTAGGAAAAAGTTGACTGTAGAAGTAGCCTCCTGGAGAAAGACCACACACAACCTGAGTGACTCAGTGGAATGAGACTTGGATGCAAAAAAGAAAGAATGAATGAACGGGAAAAAAGAAAAAGGCAGGAAGGCAGGAAGGCAGGAAGGCAGGAAGGCAGGAAGGCAGGAAGGCAAGGAGGGAGGGAGGGAGGGAGGGAAGGAAGGAAGGAAGGAAGGAAGGAAACTAATATGGTTGTAGTAGAACATTCTGTCTCAAAATATTATTCCTTTGGAAGGAGTCCATTGGATGTTGGCCCTTCCTGAGATGTGCCTATACAGAAAAATGCTTCTTTAAATGGGGGCGGAGGTCTAAGACAGCAGCAGCAGTAGTAGTGGAGAAGAAGGAGAATGAGCCATAGTAGTAGTAGTAGTAGTAGTTGTTGTGCTGTGTGTAGTTGTGTTGCTTAATTTCATTTAAAAGCAGCACCACAGCAGCAGAGAGTAACAGCAGATGTTGAAATGTGAGTGTGCCAGCGTGTGTGTGCATTTGCCTAAGAAAGCAGGCTTTTACCCTGCATCAGCATCACTGAGACTGGAGACTTAGTAAAATAAGAAAAGCTACTTTATTTAGAGAAATACATAGTAGATAGAAAAGGCATACCTAGTTCTAACTAACTAGCTAAGTTGGAGGCATAACTCCCACGTGTAGGAGTCAGCCCCATGCTTAGAGAGAGAGAGACAAAGGGAGTCTCCTCTCTCCTGGACAGCCGGAGGACAAAGGAGTGGAAAGGGTGGAAGGAGGAGCGGCAGGTAAGCTTCCCTAAAGGTGTCACAGTCTAGCTACAGTAGGAAGCCAGTCAGAGCATCACAGGTAAAAGGTAAACAAGCCTATCCATCTGGAGGACCCTAGCCCTATCTTCCCTCTGGAGCTTAAACAAAAGAACAAAACAGGAGTTGCTCTTGCCCCACTTCCAACGGTGGTAGTAGTAGTAGTAGTAGTAGTAGTAGTAGTAGTAGTAGTTTGGTACTTTTCAGCTCTTTGGCACAAGAACTTGGAGGAGATGATAGCAAAAACAGCTCATTGGAGAATCAAATGGTTCCCATTTGAGGGTAACTAGTTAAAAACAAAGCAAAAGGGCTTGGCATTCCAAACATGCACAGCTGAAGGGTTGGAAATCTGCCTCAAGTCATGGAGCTCTTGTGCAAAGGAACTCCAGCACTGCCCCAGGGCACTTACATAGGCAACAGATTGCCACTCTGGGCTCCTGCTGGGAGGAAGGGCAGGATATAACTCAAATAATAAACAAATAAACAAATAAATTAAAATATAAAAACAGATGAGCTCCTTGAACATTAGTTGAACTGGGCATTTCTCCTATTTGATATGGTGCTATTAGGAGATGTGCAAAGCTCCCCCCCACACACACTTTATCTCTAGACTGAATACAAAAAGAGATGGTTGCTGGTGCCCTGTTGTCTCATGTCCAGCCATATCTGAAGAATGATGCAGCATTTGGGCATCCCACAATCGCTGTTCTTCAATCTTGGGTCCCCAGATGTTGATGGACTACAACTCCCATCAACCACAGGCAGTTTAGCCAATGGCCAAGGATTATGGGAATTGTAGTCCAACAACATCTGGGGAGCCAAGGTGGAAGAACAGTGCACACACCTGGACCTTCAACACAGTTTTCTCCCATACTCCCTTAAGAACTATATGGGATGCACACATGTAGGTGAGGAAAGATGTTTGCTGTTGCCAGTTGATAGAAAGCTTGTGCTGCAAAGGGAGTTTCTTACCTGGGAGGGGAGAAATCAGACAGTTGCAAGAGGTCAGCCTAAGGTTTAGATTGCAGTCAGAGCTTTGTCACAGTTTATTTTCCCACAGCTTTAAACTATGTCTTCCTTTGGCAAAACCATGAGGAAAAACTCTGGTCCCAATAAATAATGAGATATAATTGGACTGGATTCTCGTTCTCACTCATAGGCAGGGTGTGGCATTCACTTCTGCCAGAAGATGTAGTGGTAATGGTTACTCTTTTAGACTGCTTTTTAGAGGAATTCAGTTCATTCAGGAGAGAGATCTGTTGATTGCTCTTAGCTACTATTGCTAAATGGTACCTCCATGGACACTGGTAAGTGTACCTCCCTCAGCCCCAAGTACTGGACAGCAAACTGCAGGAGATAACCATAGCCTCTGTCCAATGCTTATGCTGCTGCCACTGTTGGAAACAGGATGGTGACCTACATAGGCATTGGTCAGATCCATTAAGAAAGGGATGAGGAGCATGTGGCCTTCCAGACATTCTTGGAATACAACTCCCATCAGCCAGAGTTGTTGGGACAATTCCCATCAGCTTCAGCTAGCATGGCCAATGGCCTGGAATAATGGGTGTTGTAGTCGAATGATGTCTGAAGGGCCACAGGTTCACCATCCTTGGATAATTATTATGTTATAATATATTATTGTTGACTGACAGACAGACAGACAGACAGACAGACAGACAGACAGACAGACACCTGTATATTAGATTTATTTATCATATTTATATCCTGTCTTGCCTCCAAGGAGCTCAAGGTGGCATTTATTGTTCACCCCCTTGATCGTTCAAAGCTAGGCTGAGAGTTGGTGACTGGCTCAAAGTCTCCGTGTCAGTTTCAAGGCCCTGTGGGGATTAGAACATGGCTCTCTGCCCTGTCCAACACTTATACCACTAAACAGATATGCTGTCTACATCCATATTTATCTGTAATTACAGACTTTCAGTTTGGATTCCAATTCATATATCTAAATTATTGTTATACTGTAATATACCTGGATCTTCTCACCTCTGCACCTACAGAAAAGTGAGGGTGAAGGAGAGAGAGAGAAGTTCAACACCCCAACTCAGAGAAGCATTCACAAAGTACTTCATCTATATAATGGGGGAATTAGAGTTATGATTACAGAAAGCCATCTCCATCAATTCCCTTGTTTCTTTCCTGGTTTTGTTTTCTTTCCCCATAATTGATATTTAGGGGTGGCTGATACTTTCAAGCAGACCTTTCTACTCCTGAAAGATGGAAAGGTAGCTAGAAGATTTGTTCCCTTCTGTGAAATCAAAACTATTTCCAGAATGACAAGGAGCATACCTGGTATGGGAGCACGTGATTCCTGCTCTCCATTCAAGAAGAGGAAATAACACATAGGTGATTATATGTGTGTGAAAGCGAAACAGAAGAAAGCATATTGTGACTGACAGAGGCAATGTGACATTCACACATGCCTGCCACATTCCCATTCTTTCTTCCTTTCTCTCTCCCGTCTTCCCCCACCACTACTTCCAGTAATTCAGTCAAACTTCACTAGTCAGAGCTTTATATTTTATTTTGAGTCAGAAATTATGTTTCATTGTGGGAACTTTTTTAAAAAGAATATAAATATAAGTATAGACCATGTTCTCCCACAGGTAGAGAGGATAGATCACAAATGCTTAACTATTAATCTTGGGCCCTCTCATTTGAAAATAGTTGTAACTCATGGGTATTCACCTTGATATTCTTTCTGAATGACTGGGAATAAAAATTGAACTCCATAGAAAATGACCTTTAAAAAAAACCTCTTGAGTTTGTGCTGTATGCAATAAAATAAAGGTTGGAATGATCTGGGAGGAGGGAGGTGCTATTGTTAGAACCATAGAGATGTCCTACACTGGGATGGACTAGGCACCTTTTTCTTTTCTTTTTTAATGGGGACGCTTTCTCTGTCTACTATGAGTCTCAGCCAGGACACCTTATGATTTGATTTGAAAGAAAGAAAGAAAGAAAGAAAGAAAGAAAGAAAGAAAGAAAGAAAGAAAGAAAGAAAGAAAGAAAGAAAGAAAGAAAGGGAGGGAGGGAGGGAGGGAGGGATTATTAATTTGTTTAGACAGGTATCTCTCCGTATCCCATGGCCTCAGGTCGAGGCACACTGTCAGTCAAAGACTAGACTGCAATTAGAAGCCAAGGCCCCTGGAGTTTCCTTGCAAGCTGACTTGCGGAAATACAACCCTATGTCGATGTCTGAATAGCTGAGCAAAGCTGGCCGGGGAGGGATCAGCGGACTGTGTCCAGTTTGTAAGGCTGGAGGTCTTCCTAAATGCTTATTCTGAGGGTCCCAATAAGGAAATGATGGCGGGGTTCAGCACCTAGCCAAAAGTGTCAGAAAGACCTAGCAGAACGCAGCTTTCAGGCCACCATAGTGAAAAAGATGGGCGGGGGGAGTAACAATCAGAAGATAAAGGACATTGACCAGATAGAGGGTTTGCTTTGACAAGGCATCCAGAAGGTTGAAACGTCACGTTTTAGCAACAAGGACAGCCCGGTTCCATTCCCCCACCTCCTTCCCAGATGTACGCAAGTGTGTAGGAAGAATAACAATTCTCAGGGTTTAGAAGGGAAGCGAATTCCCAGCGAAACCCAATAGGATCCACTTGGGTGTGAATAAATCAGACAATGCAGTCCTATGCGTGTCTTCTCAGAAAGTAAACCGCATTGAGTTCAATGAGACCTACTCCTAGGTCCGTGTGTGCATAGGACTTCAGCCCTAGTATCTTTGCTTTAAAAGTGGGGGGGGGGAGTTTTGCAAACATACTGCCAGCACATCCCGTGCAAATATTTGCATGGAACAAAGTTTTAGTTCCATCTCCATTTCTTAAAGGGTTCTCCCGCTCATTCGCGAAAAGAGTACCTAGATGAATTTTCTTGCCTTCGGATGCTTATCCATAATGGGGACTTGCATGTAGTTCTTTCGTTTGGACATTATTCGTCACACCCACGTACTCCGTTTATCGCCACTTCCCCTCCTCTCCCGTCAAGCCTTTGGTTTCAATCTGAGGGTATTGTGAATGGAGTTATAGTTATATATCTCCCATGGGTGCTTTGTAAATTAGAACCCTTTAAAGCGGCTAACAGCAAAGAACAAGAAACCCATCGAGAATATTAATTAATCTGAGGGAGAGTGCTTGGGAAAAATATATATTCTCTTTGAGAATATTGCAATACCTTGAGCAATCCAGCAGAGAGGTGGGGGTGGGGCTTTGTAGTCTTCAGGAAAGTATTCCGAATATAGGGCTTCTGCTGACAAGACATGCTCCCTAAAGTTCCCTCGCTTCAGTCAGTTCGGCATTACCTACGGTGTGCGTGCTTGCTGCGCGCAGGGTGGGGGAGGCTGTTGAATAAATTATCATTTTGTGTTTGTCGCCCTCATATATTTTTTAAAAAAAATAAATGAAAGCGAGAAAGCGTCTATCTTGCGTCCATGCAAATAGCATTGATTGACTGATTTGTTGCTTGTATTGATTTATGATCTGGTTCTGAAAGAGCTTTCCTATCAAATGGCGTATTCATTCGGTCAAGAGTTGAATTCCCAGTTATCGATTTTTGTGTGCGATTGTGGTTTGCTTGCCTTGCAATTCCTGTCTTTCCTGCCAGTTACCCATATTAGCCGACACCTTATACTCCGGCATGATGGCAAATACCATTTTGTCGCTGTCGCGGTTGTAGTCAGTGTGGTGTGGGTGGGTTGATCTCCGTTTCAGAGAGTAAAATCCTTCCCCATGAAAAGGAATATGAACAATCCAGCGCTTACACAATACCCAACAGTACAAACAACAGAACGGAGATTTGTGAAGTTTTGATAAGGATAGATGAGGATCTATTTGTCTGTCCTTCTACATCTCTATCTAAAGTCCCTGGTTGTTGTTTTTGGGGGAGCCTAGAAAACAGGAAACAGTAACTTGCAGCAGCCAAACACTAACAACCGATATCCAGTTCATTATCGTTTGTTCTGCAATGTTTCTTCACATTTAGCCATCTATTAACATTCATATTATATTATGTTATACTATATTACATTATGTAAAGCCATGCATAAACATCATCGTCATGCACCCACAGGAACACGTGTGGATAACATCTACACCTTACACACACACACAAACATACACGCGCGCACACACAACATGTAGATGTGGACAGAAGTAGATTCATATAGCTATTAATCTGTCTCTGCATGGAATTTCTTGACAAATACAGATTTCTCCTGAGTCGTGACCCAAAAGGTGGAACAATCACCTGAGGAGAAGGGAGGAAAGCGAATTACTACTGTTGACCTTTCTATTTATTTTCTGTCCAAAGCAGGATTAGAGTTTGCTTGAGTCTGTAACATAAACAGTCACAGTAACATGAACTGTAATGTAATCTGTAAGCATTTGCAGGAGATTTGCGAAGCCTTTCAAGCAGCATGCCTGCGGTTAAAAAAAAAAAAAAAAAGCTCCTCTTTGCTGTATCAGTCTTCTGAAAGCAGGAAAATTTCTTTTCCTTTCTTCTCTCTCTTCTTCATGGCAAAAGATGGAGAGAGAGACCTATTAAGTAGAAGAACCCTTATTTCAACCTCAACAATTGCAGCGGTCTCTCTGCCACCACCTTGCCTCACCAGGTGGCCTAGAATAATATATACAACCCCTCCTCCTCTCAAAGAAAAACAATGTGTGGCTAGACTTTTATTACAGGACCCTTTTCCACTCAGGAAAGGGAGGGGGTCGTAAACGCAGGTAGGTGTCCGGTTTGATCTGCCTATTCACAGGAAGTGGGGGCTGAGAGATGGGTGACTTCGAAGCTGTAAATCCCACCGATCTGCCAGCCCCTTTGCTTTCCCTTCCTTCCTCAGAGGTGCCTGTGAAAAGATGAAACGAGCAACCAGGACGGCAGGGCGGGGGTGGGTGCAATAAACCCCCTCTTAACTCTGGCGCAGGGGAGATGATATACACCCAACGCAACGGAACGCCTTCTTCCTCTTTGCAACAGCGTTTAAAACAAACACTTGTATCTCCTGCCTGGGATCCCAGACAAGTTATTTGTAGTTTTGACTTCTCTTAAGGCGACGGGTAATAAGGTTTAAGACCGTCGGTAGTTAAGATGGATGCGCTATGGAGCTCTGCAGGCACTGGAGCTCTCCCTTGGATGGGAACTTCATTTGCGCTAAACAGGGCGCATCAAGCGGAGAGACAGTAAAGCAGAGCCTTTAAAACAAGTGGTCAGACTAATACCTCCTGCGGGAGCAGAAAGCGCCTCCCAAGCACGAGGCATCGCTTGAAATAGTACCCTCCCCCTTTTCCTAGGCTGAGGTGCACGATATAGCCTACTGAGGTGAACATCGAGGAAGGGCTCTCCAGCTTCCCGCTCCTCTTCTTCTCAGTGGCAGTGAAGAGGTTCCCAACCCGGGGGAGGAGGGGGGGCGTAAAGACCATACTTTACCAAAACGACTTTGAATCCAGACCTTACGAGGTTCGCTGCCATCAGAATAACCCCCCTTCTCTTTCATGTATGTACGCATGCAGGCATGCACGCACACACTACACACGCAGGCTTCGTGCGTATCAGCTTCCTGCCTGGGGATGCTGGGAGCCAAACCTCCATGGGCGCGTGCTCCGAAAAGAGCGGAGGCTGTTGATGAAGGGCTATTAGCTCACCTGATTAGAACGCTTTAAAGGAAGAAAACAAAGAGATGAAAGGAATCTCCTTTATTCAGGACTACTGATTTATGGGCGTGGGTGGTGGACTGCTCTGTGTGGTAGGAAGCAACCTCTTTCTATGAACCTTGACTGCCTTCTAGTAGATAGCTAATATCTATCCTTATTCCATCCATCCATCCATCCATCCAATCAAATCAACTAGCTAGGTGGCCTGATAACAATAACAACAACCCCCCCCCCCGGATAAAATATCATCCCCATATATTTGGGAGGATGCTCCTCTTAACAGCTTTTGAACAAAAGGCACAAAATACCAGTGCCTCAGTAACGGTAGGATATGACTTAGTCCCTGACAGGCATTTCCAGACTATGGTGACAGGAAATAACAACAGTTTTATATCCTGTTGTTGTGTTGCTGCTGCTGTTCCTGCCACTTAAAAGACCCTCCCTGGTAAATATATGGAAATATGAGTTCCCTGTCACCAACACCCTGGTACTTTACATCTGGGTTTGTTAGTTTCGTAGGATGATGGTCTGCCAAATGAATTCCCCAGTGAGGCTGCTGAGAAATGTGAAGGGGTGGAGGATCCTAGGCCATTCTCAAAGTTGCTGGGTCATCCTTACCCGGAGAAATGTAGTATGAACTATCTTGTTAGATTCCTACCAGAATGCAATGCCACTCAAAACTGCAGAGAATATATGCGTGTATGAATGTATGTATGCATGTAGTATACATGTGGATATATAAATATATATACTCTGTGTGTTTTAAGGAGAAACAATAAAGTTGACTGTTATTAGAAGTACCTGCTGTCCTATTTATCCTTCCACTCAACAACAATTCTTCTTTTTCTTCTTCTGTTCCCACCCATCACTGTTGTCCCATAACTGATGCATCTTGATATGCTGGGTACCTATATTTCCCAATTCACTAGAAAAGACCACAATGCTGGGGAAAACAGAAGGGAGTAGAAAAAGAGGAAGACCAAACAAGAGATGGATTGATTCCATACAGAAAGCCACAGACCTGAACTTACAAGATCTGAACAGGGTGGTTTATAACAGATGCTATTGGAGGTCACTGATTCATAGGGTCGCCATAACTCATAATCCACTTGGAGGCACATAGCAACAACAACAAATATTTTCCAAGATTGCCCATTCAGACCAAAGTTGGGGCTGCCCTTGTATTTGGAGAAGCCCAAAATTCATGACATTTGATGGGAACGAGAATATGAAGGTGCTGAGTATTTCTTCTTCTCTCTTCCACACCCCCAAATAAGGCAGCCGATTATTTTTCTTTTCCTTAAATCAGGTCTGAACTGATGCTTCAGAGGCCTGGTTGTGTATATCATTCCTGAGATTTCTCTTGTCCTACTCCACAGTAGCTTCTGTAGGCTTGACTAATGACAGCTGCAATTGACAAAGCCTGCAGAATTATAATCGCCAGCCTCAGCTGGGAGATAGTTATAGACCCTCCTACATTTATTTAACAACAAAACATATCTCCAACCCCTATCAGCCCAAGTTTCTCTTAAGTTCCGCCGGCTGCGCTGTACTTACAGTTTACAGCCTTCTCTGAATTGCAGGAACTAATAAACGTTTTATTAAAAGGTTTTGATGGATTCACCTTTGGGATTAACTAAGATAATAGTTTATTACACTGTGAAAGATTAAACTGAGAGTACCCTGGTGGGAGAAAAATAAACATTACAAATAACAAAGCTCCTCTTCAAGCATAATGCACCATTGTTGCCAGACTCAAAACATAACTCACAAGATTATTTTTCCCCAAGACTTCAAATAGCATTTGATATTAAATGGTGATTAGAGATTCTTCCTATACAGCTTTTATATATGTATGTATATATGTATATATAATATATGCAGAAAAATCATGGATGGTCTTCCTGTACATGGAAAGGGGAAGGTTAATAGACTAAAGGGATCCTAGAGTGATTTTTCTGTAAAAGGGTTCAATTTCTCCCTTGCAAAGTAGATTCTCTCACACATCCAGTTCTCCAAACACTTGCACGTCTATAGATCTCGATAGAACCTATTCCCCTACAATTAGGTGGAGGAAAGTAGCCTGGATCTCCTTAAAACACGCATAGACACATTTGTATGTACGGTCAGATTTTTCTCTCTCTCTTTCTTTCATGCTGTCCATACTATCAGAAATAATTAGAAAATTTGAACTTAACCAGTAAAATCTGATGTGAGAAATACGTTTACACTAATCTCTACCAAAACATCTGGAGCCTTAA
Source organism: Rhineura floridana (assembly GCF_030035675.1). Lineage (NCBI taxonomy): Eukaryota > Metazoa > Chordata > Lepidosauria > Squamata > Rhineuridae > Rhineura > Rhineura floridana. Next base: position 25,651,864 of record NC_084482.1, read on the forward strand.
GTTGATGTTTTTTTGATGTTATTTTGTAAGTGCCTAAATATACATATTTTCAAAACTGCATAAGTGTGCATGTACAGTCTATGCATTCAATACATTTAAATCTATAGCCCTTTCCAGTGTGTACACACACACACACACACACAGAGAGAGAGAGAGAGAGAGAGTAATTGTATACGTATCCATCCCGGAAAGTACCCTATGGCACTAAATGTACCCTATGTGTCTAAACTGGAAAACGCATGAAATCAGACAACAGCCATGCATAAGCATTACAGAGTATTAATCTGAAGAAGATAGGTGCCTACTTTCTTGAGGAAAGTAGCATTCCTTAAGGAAACAGAAATCATAGGTTTTTAGTAGGGGGTGGAGATCCAATCCACCCCTAACTTCAGAGCAAAGTCCTGAAGGTCCTGCCCATTTAGACTGTGCACGCCCACACAGGTTTGCAGAAGACCATCGGGGTCTAACATTTTCTCTGACCTTTAATTGCGGGGAAGTGACCAGTGCCCATCGGCCCCTATCCCTGCGTGATTTCCTCCAGCACCACCCGCCCATCATACCTTATTGCTGGGTACTTACTAAAGGGTATCAATGACCATGCAGTTCCCAGATATTTCTATATCTTTCTAATCAGAATGAGCTAAGTGGAGACTATACCTTAGTTTCCTGTTTGTATAGACACCATCACACTCCCAAGTGGAACAAAGTGGCCTATATACCACCACCCCAGTCACACTGGGTTCTTTATGTTCTTTGGAGAGAAAAGTCTGTATGATGAGTTCTACCCCTACCACGACACACACAGGACAACGCTTAAAGGAAGATCAGATAGCATTAAAAGGCCCCAGACATTGACATCAAGGTTATGGTAGAATCTGGGTGAGGTGGAGATTCTGAATTTTATTTTCTTACATTTATATTCTGCTTTTCTTCTGCCATGAAACTGATGGCAGCATGGCATACATGTGGTTTTCAGGAGGTCACCCATCCAAGCACAGACCAGACCCAGACTGCTTGGCTTCAGCAAGCTGGTGGCCTCAAGTGTCTTCACAATATATACCCTGTAATTACTGTCAGGCCACAGCCAGAGAGTTGTTTTCTCCAAAGACTGCCTCTCGTGTAGGTCCTGGTGAGCCCATAAATGGATGTTCAGCACTGGACAACTGCAGCATCAGGAGATGATTTGCATAGACCAACTGAGACCAAGCTCTAGAGACAGAGTTTTCATATCATCTGCCAGTGTCTTAGAAAACGCAATACGTTTTCGATGGAGGCAGTGCAGGCGTGCAGATGCAGTTCATCGCAACAGGAGACAGGGAATGAGGTGCATGCCTGAATGAATCAGCTTCAAGTCTTCTCCAGCAACATAAAGTAGAGACCCTCGAATTCCACTTTCCAGCATCCCTTAACATGTAAGAAAACACTACTTTACAGTGCAATCCTATCCATGCCTACTCAGAAGTAAGTCACGTTGTGTCCAATGGGACTTACTCCCAGGTAACTGAGTGTAGGATTGCATTGTTATTCTTTGTGCTGCTCTTACTGCTACCATTTTCCCACCACCATTAGTGCTATTATATGTTCATTTAGTACCAGCATTGCGCTGGATAGATATCACCAACCTATCACTCTAAGCATTTTTTAAAGTAGCAAATATTCTATTTATTTTTAAAAAAACAACCTACAGTGTGTTGAGCCTTAGACCTTGTAAAACAAAGTTCTCTTTCCCACCCCCACCCATGAATATTATAGCTGAGCCAAGAAACAAAGAATTCTAAATCCCGACAAGTTAATTTATTAAAGCTATTCACAGCATCATACATAGCAAGAACAGCCTAAAATTGTTTATGTTTACACAATAGAGGTCAGCTCCCACAATGATTTTTTTAATGGACAACTAAGAAGTCCTTTCCTTTCCTCTCCTCTTCTTTTAAGAGCACTGTTTCCCTTATAAGCTACTCTGCAGGTCTTGCAACAGGGTGATAAGATATGCAATCACAGGTATTTATCAGGAAGAAATAAGGGAATTCACTGTTTCTATAATAGCTCGGTTTTGAAATCCTTATTTCAGTTCTCAAAAGAAAAATCCCTCCCAGGTTTTCATTCTCCAGTGGTTAGGGGATCATCCACCAGAACTACCAGAACCTACTACATACTATGGAACTTCAAATTTGGACTAAAAGTTAATATTTTTTCAATGATATAAAACCAACAAACAGCTCCTAAAGGAGGTTCAGACTGCAATCTTGTACCCATTTACCTGGGAGTAATTATCACTGAATTCAATGGCACTTACTTCCGAGTAAACATGTGCAGTCTTGCTCTGCTAAGTTATCGACAGAAATGCAAACTATTCACAGCGAAAGTGTACAACACAGAAAAATTAAAGTATCCAATCTCTTTCTTAGTTTCTTTAAAATCCCCCTCCCAGTGATAACCCTAACATTAACATTTGAATATATGTGGATGAATTGCCCAATATTTTATGTAAAAGATGGAATCATGAGGAATTTGGTGCCCCCTTTGCTTTTTTAAAAAATCGCTCATCAGGCTTAACTGGATAAAACGTTCTGCTAACTATATGTATGGCTTATAAAATTCTTACTAAAAACAATCAACCAACCAAAAAATTCTCCCCAGCCAATAAAGCAAATATGATTCCTACCTAGCTGAAAAGTATTGTTTGGACTCTCGAGGTCAGTCTTGAAGAGTTCATGAACAGAGGCTCCTCGGTTAGCCCCCAAATAAATAAATAAATAAATAAATAAATAAATAAATAAATGGATTTGCAATATAGATTCGGATCTGGCTTCAACTACAAGGGTGATGGGGGGGGGAGAGAAGGCGGGTGGGGCGACGCTTTCACCCAAATCAGATTTTGTTGTTGTTTTGAGTGGGTGAAAATGGTGGCGTGGCGTGGCGAGTAAGGAAGAGGAAGAAAAACCAACAATTTCTCCAGCATAAAAATGAAACCTCATATTCGTTTGCCTTTGGGCTTCATTTTTCCCCTTCTACATTATAACTAGTTATTGAACTCGCTAGAAGATCTAAAGGCCATTTGCGAGGAGATAGATTTCAATGGTGGTTCCCCATCAATAACTCCTTGGCAGTGACCTATTGGATCAAGTCAAACAGTTGAGGTGAAATTCAGGTCACGCCGTCTAAGCAATATTAAAATGCGTCCACTTTTTAAAAAGCCACTTTCAACGAGATTTGAAGAAAATTGAATTCCTGGGAGAGGGAGGGAGGGGGCAAACGGAGGTTGGGGTGCTTGGGGAAGAGAGAAAGAGAACATGGTTTGCATAGATGTGCTTTTTTGGAACAAACAGGAAGAGTTCGTCTTTAAGGTTTTAAAACGGAGGAATAAATATTTACACGGCCTTTCCTTGTTGGAGAACTTAAAGGGTGGTGGTGGCGATGTGTACGTGCTTTTTTTTTTTAACTTCTGGTGACATGCTTTGGTTATTCAAATCGGTTTGCACCGACTCATTACTTTTAGTGACAACAGATTTAAAGAAAAATCAATTGAACATTTGCATATTTCTTTGCATACATTAGACCTGTCTCTTCGTATTGCGGGGAAAGGGGGGTGGAGAACACGGATCGATTTCGTGGCACTTGCTGCTTACACTAAGTGTTTTTTTAAGAAAGTGTAATGAATTTTTTAGTGATACCTAGTGTCGTAAGACTAACTTTATAGATATTTCCCCCTCTCCCCAGGAAAAAAAATATATAGCTGTCTTTTGACTCCCTTTTCCAAATACACACTTTTCAAATCCACTCTTTGAACTTCTTAGAGGATGGCAATCTTTTCTAGGAGAGGGCACAATTCACTCATTTAAGTCAATGGTAAAATTCCTTCTTAATTTAGAGGGAGCCCAATTTCAGGTTGGGGGGGAGGGGAGGAAGTGTCCAAAGCAGAAAATTCATTCTTGGACCTGGATCTTTAGTGAGAGGAGAATACATCTTCGGATACATCACCCTCCTCCTCCAGCAGCTGTATTTTAAGATAACTTTTTTAAAAAAGCTTTATAATAAACCAAATTATGTGAGTAATACAAGTGGTCTGAAACACTGGGGTGAGGGCCACCCTCGCTGCATGGCCCCAATGAATTTTAGCAGGTCTGCAGTTGATTTTTAGAACTGATCATTGTGTATGTATCTCCAATTGGGAGGGGCCGGTTGTGTGTCTAACCTTAACTAGGATATGGCTTTCATGGCAATGGGCTTTGTATGATGATTATTAGCAGTATTATGATTATTACGATTACTAAACGATGAAATAGCAAACCTCAGTGGCTAGGCTCTCGCTCTCTCTGCCCCCCCCGCCCCTACAAGATGCACAGATTGCAAATGGCTAGAGGTGTAGGTTACCAAGCGGTCAGTATGGTAATGGCTTGCACAATGAATCCGCGGGGACAATGAACACTTATTTTTCTTCAGTACTGTCAAGGAGGTGCTTTGTACTCAGAAATGGTCCTGAAAATGTTAACCAGATAGATACACGTTCTGCAGCCCGATTCCTGGGTAGGATAGGAATTAATTGCCAGGGATTATTTAATCGAGGTGTTATATTTCTCTTAGTTGTTGTCACTCAAAATAACAATAACAATACGGTTTTGCCGACATTGTTCTGCCGGTTGGGAGAAACTGAGGCCAATGTGAGAGGAGTGGGAGGGGTGCTATAGAGACAAAAGAGGTTTGTGCCCCACTAATTTTTTTCCCTCCACACATCTTTGGAGCCTTCTTTGATAAAGACAATAAAAAGGAAACTCTTCTAAACAGTTAAGAAAGCAAGGCTTTTTTTAAAAAAGCTTATAGAAAAATATAAACTTAAGGGACTAAAGCATATCTTAACAAGGAAAACCGGGTGTCGATTTAAAAAAAGAGATGGAAATGAAGTGAAATGACCAAGAAAGTGCAGCAATCATGCTCATTTGGGGAAAATAAACAACTAGGAAACTGTATGATTAAAAATGCAATCCTATGTTTGCTTACTTGGGAGTAAACCCTGGGGGGTTTACTCCCGAGTAAACATGCAGAAGATCTGGATGCATTCTTCCTCTGGATGTACATTTGTTCGGAAATAAGCTTCACGGAGTTCAAAGAGACTTACTCCCGAGTAACTGTGCATATATCCTACAGCCTGTTCTATACATATTTTCTTACTCGAGAGATAAGTGTCACTGCATCAGATTGCTGTGCGAGTTGGAAGGAAGGGAATTCCATTGATATTAAAGGCTACTTAACTTGCAAAGGATAGTATTCAGGAATGGAGAAGTTGCCCTTCCATTCATGGGCATCAAAAAGAATAATTCAAAATGCAATCATCAGAATGTAGGTTTGTGGCTGGCAGATGTTTATTAGGATGACCCACAAAACCCAGAAATGTTGAAATACATGAGAAGCTGATTGTTCCAATTTTCTAGCACATTCTTACAGTAGGCAATAAGGCTGCCTTCTCCGGATCCCTTTTGAGTTCAGTGGGAAGTAAGAGCCAATGGGGTTGGCTCCCTAGTAAGTGTGCCTCTCCTTGTAGATCTTTCCCTTTTCCTCCCTTTCTTCTTCTCATAGAATTTAAATTCTGCTAATATTCATAAGGGGCACAATCCTTCCAATGTCCAGGACTTTTAAGTCCCACCTAATTTAATTGCAGAGAGCGAAGTAGATGCTTAAGTGAGATAACGAACCTACCGAAAGAGTGTATGCAAAGTGCTTTGACTTCTCAGGGAAAGGCTGTATCAATGCTACCCACTGCTGCTGCCATTGCTGCTGCTGCTACTACAGCTATTACCAGCAGTAGTAACAACACCAGAGCAACACAAGGGGAGCTCATGTTAATAAAATCACGGCTATACCTTTCATGGAATGAAGAAATAGCAGCTATGGCAAAACAATCTCTCTCTCTCTCTCTCTCTCTCTCTCTCACACACACACACACACACACACACACACACAGAGTCCAGAGTTGAGTGGTAGTAGTAGTTATAGTAGTAGCAGTAGTATTTGCAGCAGCCAGCAGGACATTCTGCGTACTGTTGGAAACAATTAGTGCTATCATTTTCCTGAACTCTGCAAAATGATTTTTTAAAGGCAAAACAGAAAAAGAAAGGAAACTGCTTCAGATATCCACTCTCTTTAGTCAGTATTATTCCTGTTAAATATGCATGCCAGTTTAGACTACACCACTACCCCCAAGTCAAAATTTCTCCCCCTACGCAGAATGAGTGGAATGGTCAGAGCTAGGTCAACAGAGATAACATGGACAGAAGTTGTAGATCTTGTCTGGAAAATGCCAAAAGAATACATTGTCATGCATTTCTCTAGTCTTGGACAGAACCATCCTCTTCCTCTTCAGGGATCAAATGATCAGTAAGCAAGCAGGTTGGCAGTTCCCCATAGATGGACTGAACGCTATCCATGTATTGTCTTTATCTAGTGATTGGAGGTGGGCAGAATAAAGCAGTAAGGATGGACTTGTCCATGTACTTAGCTGAAGGCACTAAAAATAACAACACAGCCAACAGAAACTATCCATGTTAAGTAGTCATCAAAACAGAAAGTTGAAGGATGTCTTCCATGGCGATGAAAGCGTGGGTCCCACATCATGATAAAGTAGAGATCCCTCAGAAATATGCATGCCCCACCTGGAAACAGCTCAACTTGCTAAACGATTTTTTAGAAAGTCTTGACAGCTGTTCTCTTCTCCCTCACACAACATCCATAAAAAAAAGACAATCTGGAAGATGTCACTGGGGGAGGGGAATACCCTCTCCATGTTCTCACAGAACCACAAAGGCCACCTTCTCCAGTCTTTCAAATGTACCCTGTAGAATTGAAGTTGTGTGAGCACCTCAATCACAAATTCGTCTCTAGGGGAGTATAGGGACGATGCCAGAGCCTTATCAATGTCCTGTTTCTTTTATTTCCCCTTAATTGCAAGAGTTGTAATTAAAATCTCAGCTATCTAGGGTAATGTGTGTCTGAGCTTCTTTAAAATGCACGTGCATTTTGAGGAAGGACAGACAGATCCAGCGGGGGACCTTGTTAAAGCTAGAGCTTGACTATATAGTTAAAATCACAGGGAAGGTAAAGCATCCTCCTGATAATAAAAACCACAATTCTTCTTCTTCTTTTTCTTGGAAAGAAGGAACAGCCGTCACCGCAAACACAAGCTCACACAAGCTCTTGCGAGAGAGAGAGAGAGACCTAACCATTTCAAGTGACTGATTTATGGCGTTTTACAGCCCCATAAAAACTGTTACAACCAGCCCAGAGCCTCCGACACCGCTGGCACATTTAGTCTAATAAATAAAACATAAACAGTTAACTTTATGTGTCACTTTTATTGTTATCAAGTAAAATATTGCAATGCCCTGCAAGCTATGATTTTCAACTATAATTGTTATCAAGCCGTACAAGGGATTAATCCAACTCTCTGTGCCCCGTCTTCTAATGTAAGCTATAGATAAAGCCCTTAACTGTAATAACTGCACTCTTTAAAATGTTTGCATCACGGCTTAGATTCTTTAACCTACCCAGGGGTCTATTTATATATTGGCACGTTGGGAGAGGGAGGGGATTTAATCGTGCCCTACTTTTTTTCTGTTCACCACCCCAGCTCCACAAGGAAGTCAGGTGTTTTGAATGGACTTTACGTGCTTTCCCATTCATCTGGATTTAGGAAGGGGAAGTTATACCTACATCTTGTGTAGGGATACAGAACCATATTCCTACCTTCTTACCTACTTATCTACCTATCTTCAGACGGGATGGGAAAGTTCGTGTGTGTGTGTGTGTGTGTGTGTGTGTGTGTGTGTGTGTGTGTGTGTGTGTGTGTGTGTGTGTGTGTGTGTGTGTGTGTGTGTGTGTGTGTGTGTGTGTGTGTGTGTGTGTGTGTGTGTGTGTGTGTGTGTGTGTGTGTGTGTGTGTTCTTTGCTATAATTATAACAAAGCAGAGCCCTGCAGTACTTAAAACCTCGCAGAAATTTAAAATCACATCTCTACTAGCTTCCCCACCGCCATCTATGAAACTGTTGTCCTCCCCAAAATGGCCAGCCTTGGGTGGCTGGTGGTCCTGCCATCTGGACGGCTGGAACTTCTCCTTCCTTCAGTTCACAGGCATATCATTTTCCCTTGCAACCAAACCAAATCGCCCTAAAGCAAAGGTTGATGAGCCTTTCTAGAGAACTCCAAATGACGCAAAGATGATTTGCATATTCCCTCCCCCATCTCCTTCCCTCCCAGGTAACCTGCCTCCTCCTTTGTGTCTCTTCTACAAACAATTGGATTACAAATATTGAACTACCTTCTAGTTTTCGAGTTGTGTGTAACGTGTAGTGTGGGGGTGGGGAGAACATATCTGCAGACAATGACACTAACCAAGTCCTGGGGGGGGAGGGAGGTGGGGGCACCTTTCTTCCCCATAGCTTTTCTATAAGGTGAAGCAAGGAGAAGAATTTCGAGCCTGCTTCAATCTCTGCAGTGTAAAATGTTAGTTGCTCTTCCCGATTAAGGCTCATTTAGTTCTTGGATCCCTACAAGAGAGGACTTGCTGTGTACCTGGAAAAAAGGGGCTGGGCGGAGAATAATACAGAAGCTTTTCCTGCACACTGTCTCTCTGCCAAATAAATGAGTTTACTTCCATTATTATTCCATTCATTTGCGTTGCCTTTTTAAGAAAAAAACATTGTTTGACTGCAATATCACTCCCCTTCCTCTCTCTCTCTCTCTCTCTCTCTCTCTCTCTCTCTCTCTCTCTCTCACACACACACACACACACACACACACACACACACACACACACACACACACATCTTTTGCCCTGAGCTTAAGGGGACCACACAAACAACAACAAGAACACACACACAGAGGCACACACACTCGCGCACACACAAATTGGATACATTTTGAATAAGCTTTTGGTTCCTTATCCGGGGACTAGCGCGGCTGGCGTGATTGGCGCAAATAGTCACATGGTGAAACTAACTTTACGGGGTCGCCAGCTAGTAGGAGGGTTTTATGGAGCAGAAAAACGACAAAGCGAGAAAAATTATTTTCCACTCCAGAAATTAATGATCATGAGCTCGTATTTGATGGACTCTAACTACATCGATCCGAAATTTCCTCCATGCGAAGAATATTCGCAAAATAATTACATCCCAGACCACAGTCCGGAATATTACACCCGGACTAGGGAGTCCAGTTTTCAGCATCATCACCAGGAATTGTACCCTCCACCTCCTCCACAGCGACCCAGCTACCCCGAGCGGCAGTACAGCTGTGCCAGCCTCCAAGGTCCCGGCAACCCCCCAGCGCATCCCAGGGGCCATGGACCACCACCCGGAGGCCACCATCTCCCCGAGAAACCACAGCAGCTCTGTGACCAAACGGCTCTCTCCAGCGCAGCCACCTCGCCAGCCCCGGCCCCTCCAGCCTGCAATCAGCAAAACCCCGAGCATCCCAGCAGCACGGCCACTAAGCAGCCCATAGTCTATCCATGGATGAAAAAAATCCACGTCAGTACTGGTAGGCAACTTTTTTTTCTCCTGTCCTCCCTTTCTCTCTGATGTGTGTGTGTGTGAGAGAGAGAGAGTGAGAGTGTGTTTTTCTCCCCTTCTCACCATGCTTGCGAGCTCTCTCTCTCCTCTCTCACTCACTCACTCTTCTCTCGCTCCTTTCCCACCCATCTCCTCCTTTGCCTTCGACGAGAGTCTTTGGGTTAGCACAATTGAGCTGGATTTACGACTCCGAGTGGGTAATTACACCCACCATAAATTTTATAGCCAAGCTAGTCTGGGCAGCCCCAGCCATGTGGTTCGTTCTGTTATGTATGTGTGAAACTCCAAAGGCTTTGCGAGGGGTGCATAAATAATTCAGGCTCTTTCCAAGCCAGGGAAACCCCTTCTTATTAGAAGAGAAAGTCTTGGGTTCTTTATAACCCATTTAGCTGATGACTTTTCCCTCTCTACCCTCCCCCCCCTCTCTGGCGTTCTCTATCTCCCCCTCTCTTTCCCCTGAGCCACTGGAGATCTGACTGTCTCTCTTCCTGCATCTCTCCCCGCTCTCCTTCTCTTGCCTTTCTCTCTTCCCCACACTGCATTCATGCTCATCTTTGGTTTTTCCAGTGAACCCCAATTACAATGGAGGCGAGCCCAAGCGATCCAGGACTGCCTACACCAGACAGCAGGTCTTGGAATTAGAAAAAGAGTTCCACTATAATAGATACCTGACAAGGCGGAGGCGCATCGAGATCGCCCACTCCCTGTGTCTCTCGGAGAGACAGATCAAGATCTGGTTTCAGAACAGGCGGATGAAATGGAAAAAAGACCACAGGCTGCCCAATACCAAAGTGAGATCTACGGCTCCTACCAATTCTTCCACCAGCTCCATTCCTGCTTCTGCCAACGCGGTTGCTAGCGAAGAACATTCGCAAACCTCATCTCAGGACCAACGAGCAGAGGATATTACAAGGTTATAAACTAAACTAAACAAACAAAACAAACAAACAAACAAATACTCCCCATAAAAATGACTCTGATTATTTATAGAATCTAATATATATCTATATATTTTGGTTCTTTCCCCCCCTCGTAGTTTTTCCCGTGCTTATATATATATTAAGTAATAAAAAAGAGGAAAAAAATAACCCCCACACACACAAAAGAATGAGGTCTTCTGTCAGACCTCAGGCTTTAGGTGCATGTATTATTAGCATGAGAGGTCAGGTGAAATACCTGCTGGATTTTTTTTTAAAAAAGCCATTTTCAGGGTTTTAATTTATTTTTTAAAAAGGGAAGGAGTGGAAGGATGGGCTATGTGTGTGTCTGTGCGCGTGTGTTGGGGTGGGGAACTAAATGTTCTGTTTTAGATGAAAATTCGAGGCATATGCTAATAATTACACAGGCAAGGGAAGAATGTAGTTATTTTGCTCTGTGCGTTTACAAATGGAGAACAAAAAAGAAATTATGAACCATTGAAGGCTTCCCCCCTCCCTTTTTTTTTGGTATAAATGTAGGAAAAGATTTTTTTTAAAAAGGGGAAAAGGCAACACACGAGTTAATAGTAGCTGATCAACTTATGGTCTATTTCAATGTGAAGGAGGAATCAAAGGAAGAAGGAGCGGGGGAGCTAGCAAGTTGAAAGGAAAAAGTCAGTAGGTAGATTTTTGTTTTCGTTTCGTGGTGGTTCTTTGTGTTTTTTGGACCGATTTGACATGAACATTGTAAACTTGCAATAAAAAGAGTTTTAGTGTATATGTGAAAGTCCCCTTGTTCAATAAAAACCAATGAGTGTGACACAGATTTACTTTGGAATGTCTGGTGAGTTATTTTTCTTCTTTACTTCCTACTAAATGGGAGGGGGGATGCTGGGGGGGAATATATGTGGCACTAATTTCCTGAGCAGTGGGTGCTTTCTCAGCTAAGTTTAAAAATCTTGATTTATATATATATATATATTGTGGAGCCATTGTATATGTCACTAAAGTCAATGGCAAATCTTCAGTTGATTGTAGGGATTGTGGCTTGCACCTTCTGTACCCTGTGACATCACAACATATTTGACCTCAGATTCTCTGAGGAAGTCTTAGCCTTGGAGATGCAAATGTGCATTTTAATAGAAATAGATGTGCCCCTGTGTATCCTACATTGAAATCAGGATGTGTGTGTTTGTGTGTTGCTGTTGTGCCTTTTATAAACAATGCATCCCTTCTTTGTTATAATTGAGTTCCTATCCATTTCTTTAGTAATAATAATATTAGTAATTAAAAATACTGGTACTCCTTCTTTCAGTGCCTGTATAACTAACTGGCATCCCTATTCCTGTACTTTGAATAAATAGTTAACATGGGCATTCTTGTAGATATTATAGAGATGCATCATAGAGAAGCAGGATTTGTTTACTTCCCTGAGGGAAGCAGAAGAGTGGCTGGGAAGAGTCTAGTACAGATGTGCTTGCACAGTGAGCATTCTTTAGTGAGTATGTTTTTATGTGTGGATATATAGAAAGAAAGAAAGATTAGCAAGTTCCTTTTAAAATGCACATATTATTCTACTGTCCTTCCCTGAAACTAGCAGTGCATGTGATTGAACTGTGCTTTTGTTTATACCCCTTCCCCTTAGAGGTTTGTTTAATGACGTTTGGTTGTATTCTGTAAATATTCTTACACCCCAAATCAGTTAGGCTGGAGTAGAAGGATCTAATCCAATTTATTTGTCTTGATTTCAATGAGCTTTCAGTCATCTTAAATAGTCTTCAGTATTTCTAAATTGTGGGTTGAACTGTTAGATATCCAGTAATATGAATGTTAGTATTAGTAGGCAGCCAGACAACTGTGTTCTGGAAGTAGAGCAGGAGTTATGAAAATGGGGGTGGGGTGGGGGTAAAATAGAGGAGCTTTTCTGTCACTTTATATCTGCCCCCGTGATCAAGACATCTATTAAGCAAATCCTCTCAGCATCCGTGGTAGATGGAAGAAGCAGGGACGTATGAAGTGACTGACAAGTTACAGATTGTGGGAGCGATCTGCATCTCATTCAAGTTAATGCAGAACTTCTATTGATTTTTAAACGGGTCAGAATTACACATAGTGGCTGTAATCCACATCATTTTAGAAGCCAATGGCCAAAGAATCAAGTGTAGTAACCAATCAGGACAACTCCTCTCCACCTGTTAGTTGTATTACTTTGAATGAGCTCAATCTTCTAATCCTACTTTTGCATAGTGTAAAATCAAGAAATTCATTAACATAATAACTAGGCATAAAACGTTGGTAGTGTTTTCACAGTTCCAGATTTCCAAAGCCAGGGAGGTGAGGTGAATGCTGAGTATGTGTGTTAGCAATGTTTTCTTATCACTATCAGGCCTCCTTGTTCACCCTACTTCGTTAGGTCAAGTGGGGGGGGGGAGGACAGGAACCTCATTCAGACTGCTGCATGCTTACTTTAGGGTAAACACTACTGAACGTGGTAGAATTTACTTCCGAGTAAGTATGCATAAGATAGGGTTGCAAGTTGAATCTATCAGGTGTGTGTTGGTTTATCTGTACTGTTAGCCAAACCTATCCTTCTTACTCTTTTGCTAGGGGGAGACAAAAAAGGAAACAAAGCACAAGCAACCAGTCTTTCCCCAAGATTTTTACACACACACACACACACACACACACACACACACACACACACACACACTGTGCATATAAATGGTAAAGGGAACAAAGGGTAAAAAAAGTCCTAACCTTGGAATAATGGTGCTGCCAACCGAATGGCCATATGTTGCAAAGCTGATCTTCAAACTCTGACACACACACACACACACACACACACACACACACACACACACACACTGAGACCCCAAACTGAAATTTCCAAGACCTCCTACTGCAAGTGACTTGATAAACTCTCTCTCTCTGTGTCTCTCTGTCACTGTACTGGACTTTTAAAAAGTCTCTCTCTCTCTCACACACACACACAGAGAGAGAGAGAGAGAGAGAGAGAGAGAGAGAGAGGCCGCCTGCAGGATTTGATAAATTATAACCAACTGCCTGTGAGAGAATCAGGATGAATATGATAGGACTTTGTGTTGTGTGTATTCTCTGTGCCCGCCTAGGAAGCCCGGAAAAAAGAGGGGGGGGGACGACGACGCATCAATCACATTTGCAACTGTATAGTCTGCATATTCAATTAAAAATACCAACACCCTTTCAGTAGCATCATGTTTAAATATATGGCTATATATTCCTTTCAGCGGTTCTCTAACCCCTCAACATTTCATTAATTTTCTTCTTGGAATTCACTTCAGTGTTTACCTTCTGCAATCCAGTCCCCCTCCTGTTTTTTTAAAAAATAATTATTATTCTTTAGCATCTGATTTAGCCTTTAGACTTGGCCATGACACCATTCTTCCAGGGTAGAGAGATTATGAATGAGTTATAAAGGCAGGCAGCAGGGGGGGGGAAGGGGGGGAATGCCATGAGATACAAATAGCCTGCCCCTACCATCTCTCTTTCCCCATTTTGCTCTCTCTTTCTCTCCCTTCTCTCTCTTTTTGAGCTTTTTGACACCTCCATGTTGAGAGCCTGAAAGCTACTTTATTGAAGTTCGGGAAAAAAGGGAGGGTGGAAAGTGGGTTCACCCAGAGGACAACTTTTCTACGCCAGCAGTTTTATTTTAGCCACTCAGGCTGACCTCGGAGCCCCCAGTGACCTGAGCTAAGTCTCCCAACGTGTACCTTCTGTGAGCCCTACACACATTTAAAGGCATTGCCAGTGTTTGGACTTTTTGGGTCCCCCCCCCACATTACCATAGTAATAGAGAGCCGGGTGGGTGGGGAGGGGGGCAGGGAGAGTGAGGTTTGAGCAGATTCAATGCGTGTTATCTCATTGTGTTGTCACCAAAATAACCCCAGAAAAAAGAAGGCAGGGTGAAGTTTCGGCCAAGCCTCCCTTCCCATTTTCCCGCCTCCCCATAGCTTGGAAGCTTTCCCAGCTGGCTATCCTATGGCAAGAGCGAAGTTTGCAACGCCAAGTAAGTTTCCTTTTAAAGATTTTAAAATAACGCTCAGCTACGGTGGTGATGATTTTTTTTTTAAAAAAAGCTTCTCTTTCAATGCCAAGGTGCAAGCTGAAGAACTCTTGTTAGTCCATTCAGGTGCTAGAAGGCTCTGGATAGTTTCTGCAGCGACAGACCAACAGGGCTTTGAAACCTAGGAACTAGAAAAGGGAGGTTCTGGGGACAACGTTCTTTGATGCTGGCTGGTCTATATTTTACCCTGGCAGATGTAACGGGCCGGGAGGGAGGGAGTTAGAAAAAAGGGACTGTGACACTATCGCCACCGCCACCAGCATGGTTTAGTTCTTCAATGGGTTCCTCTTTCAAAGTTCATGGATTTGATGCTCAATGTTCCTGTATCTCCTGGGGAGATCAGCCTCAGTCCTGGCAGGGCTTTCCATTAAATTGCTCACCGCTCCGACGAATGGATGGATCTCCTCTTGATGCCAATGTCTGTGCTCCTTTTCTTGGCCCGTCAAGATGGTTATGGCACCAAGTGGAGGCTTCTCTCCAACGGTATCGATTGCATTGTTGGATGCCTGGACTGTTTTTCCCTTTCACTTACCTTCTTGAGCTAAAAAGTCAAGAGCACGGTGAGAATGTTGGGGGGGGATCATAAGCACCTGAAGCCCAGGGACTTGATCAGGAGAGCGCCCGCACACTGGAGTGAACGCCTGACGCCAAGTTTGTTATTCAGTTTCCTTCCTTCCTTCCTTCCTTCCTTCCTTCCTTCCTTCCTTCCTTCCTTCCTTCCTTCCTTCCTTCCTTCCTTTCAAAGAGTTGGTGATGGAAACCATCGCTTGTTCTAACAGTCCTGTTGGGTTCACAGGGGCTTCCATGACCATAAAAGAAGGTGTTAGAAGAAGTCCCCCATGTAACTAAGCAGTCAAATTGGGCAATGGCACCTCTGTTTCCAAACGGAAGTTTCCAAGAGGCCAAGGGTAATAGTGGGGGGTGGGGAACCTTATAATCTCAACGCCTTCATATAATGCTCTCTCGAAAGGGGCAGGTGCAAAAACCTAAATGGGATACTTCCACCTTAAAATGACCATTACATATATGCTCTTTAAACACACAAACACACATCCAACCCATCCCTTCTTCCTCTCAACAACCTCCCTGCCCATCCAGAGCTGGAGGAGAAGGTAGCATGGTTTAGCTCCTTAAACTGCCAGTTAGCAAATTATGTCCCAGGATTTTTCTAATCTCTTAGGTTCTCAAGTTACTCTCTCTCTCTCTCTCTCTCTCTCTCTCTCTCTCTCTCTCTCTCTCTCTGAAGTTCAGGGGGGAGAGAGAGAAAATGTTCAAGTACGCTGTTTAATTGTAATTAAAAGACAAACATTCCGCCAGGGTTAAATGAATGAGTTACGGGTTTCCAACCATAACTGCCAGCAGCTCCAACATGCAACTTATATTTATTGTGGTCTCGTATATCATTATCCAGAGATATAGTTCTATGTACTTCCTAATCTGTCGCCTTGATTTATTGTGATGGGCAAGGTACCAAACCAAACATTTTGGGACTTTAGTGAAAGGCTTGTATTTCCTTGCAAACAGCTAACAACCCTTATTTTAATGGCATTAACAATTTCTGGCAAATGCTGGCCTCTTTATTTTCTTTCTTTCCTCTTCTTTTTCTGTATCTTAAAAAAAAAAACTCAGCAACGGACCAAGAGCCAGACACTGGTACATATTGGTTTCCTTTGTGGAAAAGTATATAACTTAGCACTGAGAACCTATGTAAGAATGAACCTTGACAAAACAAAGCAAGGCATTTATTTAGGAGACTCAATGCAGCGATGCAAAAAGGAAGCATTCTGTATTTCAAAACCGCTATATTTTGTCAGATATATGCACACATTTTTAATATTCTTTTTGGTGTCATAGTTTGCTTTCTATATAATGCTTTTGTTTTTCAATGGAAGGCAATCATAGCTGAAATTCTGTCTTAATTTACCCTCTTGTTTATATTTTGGGTTCTCCCTTTACTCCCTCTTTAAGAAAGCAGGAAGGAAAGAAGGAAAGTTTGCTGCTCGATTGTCAAAAAACATCCTTGTCCAGTAATATTTGTCCTTCTTTAAAAAATGAGCAAGACCAAATATAGGGTGTCATTCATATCCCCTGTCGGGAATGCAGGGGGTTGGACTCGATGGCCTTGTAGGCCCCTTCCAACTCTACTATTCTATGATTCTAACTCAATGGGAAAACTCGCCTTGGCTGGTGTAGATTGCACCCACTACTTAGTCAACCAGTTTGGATGATATATCTTCAAAGGTAAAGGTTGGATGACACAATATACAATGCTGTGTTTATATTTTTCATATAGGTTGCTGCAGTACGCTTAGGGCCATAATGATATGCCTTCAAAGAACCTAGTCCAGCAGGTGCAGAGAGAGCACAAACCTTTTTAGCACTGTTAGAGCATGCAATGAAGAAATAAAGTTTATGGCTATCCCAGTTATGTGTGCCTGCCAGAAATATGGGTGCCTCACAATACCAGAGTTGTCTAGAGAAGTAGTGGGCAGACTTTAGGCTTGTTGGACCTGCTTTATTTTTTCTAACTTGAGTCCCAAGATCTAGCTAGCAGAGCCATGTGCAAAATACATGTAGTTAGAATTAAGGAGAAGGGTGCCTCTGAGCACATTGTGAGCCTAGGAATGTGTTTTCTGATTCAGAACTCAACTGAGATCACAGTCCTTTCACACAAAAGCAGAATCCTGGTTAGCTTTCTTCAATTCAGCGGCCTAATTTAGGTGGCAGAAGTAGTTTTGTTGCTGCTATTGAGAATCACAAACCCATGCTGAGCTAGACAGGTCACCCAGAAATCTACCAGTAGATCTGGATCTAGAAAACCAGGGGCTCAAACAAGAGAACCATCAGAACATAATAATTGCCCTACTGGATCAGGCCATAATGCATCTAAAACAGAGACCAGCCAGATGCCTCTGGGAAGTGTGGAAATGACATTTCTGAGGGGTAATTGTTATTTGGTGTAGGACCATAGCTCAGTGGTAGAGCACATGCTTTTCCTGTAGAAAGTCCCAGGTTCAGTCCTTGGCCTCTCCATGTAGGGCTGGGAGAGACCCTTGCCTGATACTCTGGGGAACCACTGCCAGTAGGTGTAGACAATACTGAGCTAGATAGACCAACTGCATTGACAGTATAAGGCAGCTTCCTATGTTTCTAGCAGACATCATTCAGAGATATACTCCTTCTGTTCATGGAGGTTCCCCATTAACTACATCATGACCAATAGGTATTAATACATGTCCTCTCCAGAAATTTGTCCCATCTTCTTAAAGAGCCATCTAAGCTAGTGGCTGTCACCACATCTTGCAGAGGACTGAGTTCCATAAGACATGTTCTTTAGACTGTTCTGAACTGACCATAAGTCCACTTCATTGGGTTCCAGTATAAGGAAAGAATATAGTTGCTATACCCACACTTTAGGCACTGTTTATAAACCTTATAAACCTGTAAATTATGAAAGGCCTGAATTTATTCCCTCCCTCTCATGCCAGGAACAGTAAGGTACTAAAGGGAGGCAGGGGGGTTAGGAAAAGCCACACTTTAAGTGGCATGGGTTCTTTTCTATCCCACATTTGGAGGTATGTTACTCTGAATTCTCAGATATGACCTTTTCCTTGAACTTCTAAGGTGAATTCCTTCAACAGTAAAGAGCCACAACCACTACCACCACCACCAAAAAAGCAAAACCCTTGCATTTACTTCATCTTCAGATGAGCAATCCCTCTTTTGTCTAAGAGGAAGACAATTCTGAGGGGGGGGAGAGTATAATTATTCATTATTCTTTGAATATAGATTCCATCTCTTTCCCCCTTCCCCCATCTACCAGTTTGCTCATTCTTTTATCGGTGTGATCATTTTTCTTTGGGTACACACAAACACACACACACACACAATGTCAGTATTATGATGACAGCTTAGTAGTATGAACATTTATTTATTCTGGAGTCTCTTGCCAAACTCTCCAGGCTAACGCTATTAACTGTATACCTTGCTATTATAACTCAATATCCAGAGTCATGTGGCTGATGGCCAGTGCAAGTGAAACTAGAATGCTGGACTTTGGTGTACTCTCGGTCTTGGCAGCAAGATGGCCATTTGTATGGTCACCCTTCACAAACCATTTATGGCGAGGTTTCCTGGATATTAGCAGACAAATCCTGAAACAATACCTACTACCCTGTGCATTTAGGATACAGGTGTGCCCCCTGCCACTCACCCCATCCCTATGATGGGACCAGCCATAAAGGCAGATAGGGCTCTGATGGCCGCATGCTATGCCCACATTCATTAGGCAGGGACATGAAATGACAGAGGACAAAGGCATTGCTGAAAACAACCACAGCTAACATTTGAAGCAAACCCCACTAGAGATTTTTGTAAATAAAGAGGAGGTAAGGTGGGCGATTACTAGAATTTTAGATGAAGTGCTTCTTAGCGTGCCAGAACCAAATATTATATGTTCAAGGAGGCCATTGATGTCAAGTTCCCAAAATGTAGGCAAGGCAAACATCTTCCCCTCCTCCTTTTTATTTTCTTCTTCCCTTTCTTTTCAGTAGCCTGGGGTATTTTTACCTACACCCCATGCTGGCACTGACCCCCACCTCCCACAAAGGGTCCCCGTACCCCAGTTTTTTCTCCACCCATTTTGGATTGCTAAGGAGCATAGTGCCCAAAACAAACTAGGCAGGCCTAAATCCTACCCTCACCCTCCCCATCTCCTATATAACAATACCGGAGCTTTTAGATTCCATCACACAGCATAACAAGTATTAAGGAGATAGGCCACAGTTTGATGTCCATACTTATAGGATAGCACGGAAAGACGGAAAGTACTGGAGCCTACTAAATGTCCACATTTGTGGAATCTTTCTCTCTCTCTCTCCTCTTCCTATGTATGTGTGTGTGTATCTGGATTTACTAGTCAACCAACCCCTAAGTTTGCCTGCTATGTATGTGTGCGTGTATGTATCTCCACATGACTGTAAGTGAAGTTAAACACGGAGATTTATGTTTCCAAACATCTAAAAGTGTTTTCTTCAGTTCACACACGCCCACTTTAAAAAAGCAAGAATGTATGACCATTGTATACAAGCTGATATGCTTCCCTGTATATCTAGCCATCCACCCAGGGCCCTTTGCTTAACACGTCAAAAAAAGGGGGGGTCCATAAAGAGAGACACCCTCGTCAACCTTTCCTCCAGCCAGCCAAAACCACCCAACGCTGGTATACTCTCCATCTAGACGGCCGCAGCAGGCAAGCATACCATCTGGCCGAGTTTACTGGCCCTACAAAGAGGTTGGAAGAGAGATGTTTCGGAGCCTGGCATCCTCCTAAAATCCTCCCGAACGGGTTTCCTCGGAGCACCTCTAGTCAATATTGAAAGAAGCCCTCCTAAAATGTTTACTCGCGGGTTCGTTTTTTTGCTCAAAGCTAGGTCACGACCCCAAATTTGGACAGCCGAACAAAGGGAGAGTTGACGAGGGAACGTGAAGTCTTGTTGTTGGGGAGCGACATCATCTCGGAGCGATTGTTTGGAGCAGCAGGTTAATTTACTTGTTTGGCAAGAGCTTTAAAGTCTGGAGGCAGAACTTTAGCCAGGGTCTGTCCTGATGGAGGGATGCCTGCAAATCCCTCCCCAGCCTCCCTCTGATATTATTGGGAAGGCACTGCTTATGTGTTATGTGTTAGGTAGTTAGATAGGATTTAAAAAAAGAAAGAAGGAAGGGAAGGAAGGAAGAAGGAAAAGAAGAAAGACTTAAGTTAATTAATTAGCAGTTCTGTCTTCAAGTGACAAAACTCTCACATGCAATAAGAGAGTCACTGGACATTTCTTTCACGAGCCTTTTAGATAAAAGTCACATTCACTAAAGCCATTGGGACTTACTTCTAACAGTGTTTAGGGAAGGGGCTTTGGTCCAATTTGGGGGGTGCGGAGGAATCCGCGGGACTACCTCCTGCGTAAACATAGATAGGATCGGGTTGTACATGCGTTTACTTGAGAGTAATACCCCGATATACCTCGAAGATGGTTCGGCTGATAGCAAGGGCGACTGGCTCGGAAATAAGATGTGGGCAGGGAATCACTTCAAGACTGCTCAGCCGGCGGAACTTTGGATTGGAGTATTACCCCCTAGATCATAGTTAGGTGCAAGCGGGTATGGACCTGGCGATTCTGCAGTTCTCCGAAAAGCCTGCTCTAGCTTAAAATAAATGTCCCTTAGGTATCTGACTGGATGTACTCTCATGAAAGTGTGTGGAAAATTGCCGTTTGCATTCCCATTTAATTTACAGGAGACAGTAGCAGCCATTTTAGGGGGGGGCATTCTACACCCCCTGCTTATGATTTAAATAACGGTTGATTGCATCCTTCACCGCATCTTGGGGTAAAATAAGCCTACAAACCTATGCACGCGAACGTGAGAGTCAGTAAGCCCTATTGAACTGAGCGGGACTTATTTCCGAGAAAACATGGTTAGGATCCAGCTACGACTACCCTGGAATTTACTTCCAAGGAAGCGTAGCAGGGGATACAATTTACAATTCTTGACTTTTAGTAATGAGAAATCTCGCATGATTTCAAGTGGGTAAGAATGGCCTCTCTCTACTCAGACTGTTCTGTAGTCCTTCTTGAGGTTAGATTTTGCTTTATTGACATTGTGTCGTCTTTGAAGGCTTCAGTCCTAAGCACACTTAATTGGGGAGCAATTCCTGCTGAACTGTTTGGATGAGCTTCCATAGGATAGGGCTGCAGGAGCACAAATTCAGGGCCATTCCATGTGTTTTCTGTAGCACCTGGAATATATGACGGTGACTTATTTAGGGTGGATCCCTACAAAATAGCTCATGGTAATCTGTCAGCGTGCTATGGACAGTTATTTCCAACTTGTGTCCTCAGTTTAAGAAACTGCATCTTTCAGGCGATTCCTGCCCCTGCCCCATCCACCTGGTAGTCATCGCTGAAATACAACGGCATTTTGTTACCATTTGGCTTCATTACATTTTCTAAAGTTTTGCGTTTGGGATTTTGCTTCCGTGAAAACTTCCCAAGGAACGGATCCAAAAGCTGACTTCAAAGGAGTATAAACTTTACTCAGCACCTTCGAAAGTGCCAAGTAACGGCCCTTTCTGCACGGGCCCTGGCCAGCGACTGTATATCTTCCTCCTGTCTCTTGAAAGCGATCTTTGGGGTTGAAGTTGACTGGATCCGCCCCTGGGTCTGCGGGGAGTAGGCGCTTGCTTTGAGGAAGCAGACGGAGACGTGCTAAGCGGTTCAGGTCCTGGGGTTGAAAAAGAGGCTTCGTTTGGACACGTTTTTAATGGCTGGCAGTGTTTATCTCCAGAAAAACTGCTGATAAGGGGGCGATGAAAGAGAGGCGCAGAAAGTAGGAGAGGAAGAAATTAAAGTCAGGCTGCGGTTCCAAGCGGAAACGTATATTTTCGGCAGAAAAAATTGCTCTGAAAAAACAACCGAGGGGCAAACACACTTCTTCGAGGAAGTGATGCCCTGTCGATTGATCTCAATGGGACGTAACTTCCCATAAAGGGGGGGCATGATCCCGCCAGAGGTGCGGCTGTTACTAGGCACGTTTACTCGGAAGTAAGTCCCGCAGACTTCAGTTGGACTCAACCCACTCACCAAGAACAATTGTTCCTATGCATACCTACTCAGAGGTGAGCCCCACTGAGCTCAGCGGAGCTTACTCCCGGGAATGTGGGTGTAGGATTGTCCCCTTACCGATTTTTAAACCCCAGTGGTTTCAGTAGGGGAGTTTAGGAAGTGCACCAGTTTCTCCTGTTAGACCCCCCCACCTTAAACGTGTTTAAATTTGGCTCTTGAGATGCTTGGGACCGCGTTGAAGGATATAGATAACGATAGATATAAAGGTGTTTGACAAGCGGATCCATAATCCAGTGAAACCTAAAAGCTCCCTCCCTCTTCCTGGTCGTGGACCTGAAACTAAGGAACAACTGAGTTAAGGTTGGAGGGAGGGTTGAGGGGGAGTAATATTTGTCTTAATAGAAAAGCTTAAATTCACATTTTGAGGCTTAGCTGGATTGTGGATCGAGCCGTAGATCGCTCCGCCACCACATCTTTGGGGCCGAAGGGAAGGTTTAATCCTCCCCCCCCCAGACACACACGTACACTTTAAATTTTAGCGTGAATCTTTAGAAAGCGATATATTGAATCGCTAAGCGCAAGCTGTTCTGAAGAGTATATATACATCGCTGTTCTCCCTCGCCCCTTTTACATGCTTTCGGGTGAAGAAAGCGCCTTGTCGGCTTCTTCCACGAGACATTCCCCAACCACACCCGAAGAAATACCGCGTACGGGGGAGGGGGGGTGGAGTATGTTTATTCTCCGAGGGCAAAAAGTACAGAGGCACTTTTCTGAAACGTAAGCATTTATTTTCTATCTGGAAATCATCTTGCTGGGCACGAGACAACTTCTTCCTAAAATGGGTAGAAAAATAAAAATCTTGGGATCAGCATCAGGAAAGCTCTGGGGAAGATAAATCACAAGAGGTTTGTGTATTTGTGTGGGGCCGTGTGTAGTATATGTTTACCTGTCTGTATCCATGGGTGTATTATCTCCTAAGCGTGGATAAGAGGGCGAATCGGATTTCAGGCGTTTTACACCCCAGTCCTCTGAACAAGCAACTCCATTTCTTGCCATAGAACTTCCTTCCAAGTAAGCGTGCTCAGGCGCCCATCTCAAAACGTGGAAAACCATCCATTTGGTTTCAAATGCGACGGGCTACAGTCCTACACCCGCCTACCTAGGAGTAAGCTGCATTGCACTCAATGGGACTTCTGAATAGCTCTTAGTTTCAATGCATTTGGCTAGCCCCGAGGCAGCCCTGCTCCTACTGAAGTCAATTGGAAGACTAACCTATTGCAAAACTAACCTTGATTTGAATGGAGCAGGATTGATGCCCTCCACTTCCATGAGACTGAAAGTCCAGATCCATTATCTGGTTATTAGGTTACACTGAAACCTATTATGATCTATGGTGTTTAGGATAGGGGTGTAAAGAAGCAAGTACTTGCACTTCGAGTGTTGTGGATCAGGCCGTGCGTATCTGGGACATCTTCAAGTGCTCGGGACGCGATCCATACAGAGTTAAGCACTTTTAAGTCCCCTTGATGTCTATCGGAGAGGGAAACTAATGCTTCATTTTTCCGGACTGAGATCAGTGGATATTCAAAGCTACTGTTATGGTTTTAAACTGGATTCTGCCCTATATTTTTCAGTCAGGCCTTCTCACCCGCCCCCCAAGAAGGTGAAAGTGTGAGGCCATTTGCGGTTTTAATGTGACATTGGTTTTCATCACAAACCTAGGGTACCTGGACTTGGCTCACTGAAAGTTTTTTTTTTAATTTGCTTGAATCCAAAAATTTCGGCTTAGATATAGTCGATTCGTGTGCCTCATATTGCTCAAGGATTATTGTGTATCTGTGTGGGCACTATAATTCTGTGTTGTTGCACCTGGTTGGCCACTGTGAGAACAGGATGCTGGACTAGATGGGCCACTGGCCTGATCCAGCAGGCTCATCTTATGTTCTTATGTTCTTATGTAGTTATCTATACATATGTCTAAAGTGTATAGCTACGTTTATATATCATGTTTCTGTAATAGTGCCTGTCTCAATGTATCTATAAAGACCTATTTGTGTGTGTATGTGAGAGTGCATGTCATTTCTGCACATGTGTCTTCTTTCTAGGAGGGTATGTTGGAGAGTGTAATCCTGCTCAGTTAAAATAAATGGAGGGCTGCAATTGATCTTTACACTATGAGTTCCCTAACCTGTGTGTGCTTTTCCTTCCTGTTAAATATTTGGTTGATTTGTTTGTCTTACATGCCACCCCTTGTGCGGGCATTTCAATGTGGTGCACAGTAGTATAGTAAAATGCTATATACAATTAAAATCAAGTCCAATCAAGTATTCAGTAAGAATATTTGGAATTCTACAGTGGCTAACTAAAGAAAGACCGCAGCCAGCAAGAGGGTTTTTAGCTTGCACCAAAACTGTATCAGAGTTAGCCCATGCTTAGTTCTGGGGACAGGCCACTCCAGAGTATGGGCACCACCACCGAAAAGGCCTTCTTGATGGTTGTTGCCAGATGAACATCAGCAAGCTGTGTCACAGTTTGGAGGACTTTTGATGATGATTTCACTAACTAGGCAGGCCTGTATGGGAGAAAGGTATTTCCTTAGGTAACCTAGTCCCAAGCAGTTTAGGGTCTTATAAGTTAATATCAAAACCTTAAATCTGACCTGGTAGCAAACAGGCAGTGTGTATGTCCATCTGAGACGTTCATGCATGGTATGCATATATAATTTGAATTGTGCCTGTTTTGTCTCTGTCAGTTGGTTGTCATTACAACCTTAAATATCCCTACTTGACATTAAGTCCTGTTGTGAAAATTTCAGTAAAGCATCCCTTCAAATGTCGCCTGTCACTCAGATCCCGATCATGCTTACTTGGAAGTAAGGCTTGGTTGCTACAAGCACTGCATTGGCTGATATCTCTGCATTTTATTAGAGTACATTTTTTATGACCAGCAGGTGAACGTGTGGACTGATTTTAATGAATGGCATTGTGTTTGAAGTGGCCTGAGGAAAAAGGGAAAAGTTCTGTCTCTGGTGTTATATCTGTTGCAGTCTTTGTGCGATTATAATGAATGTGTATGAAGGAGCCCTAAGGCCCATCCACGTAGGTTCGGTGTCTTATACACGTGTTTGTCCTCCTGTTTGGGGCTTGGCATGCAAACTGCAATTCGCATCTTATTGAAGTCCAGGACAAAATAATCCATCTGTGTGGAAGGGCTAGGGTTGGTCCTTAAACTCCCCACACCAAGCTTTTTTAAAAAAACAAAACGAAAACAAAACTACGAGGAAGTAAGATCCATTGGAATCAGCGGGACTTTTATCCAAGTACAACCGTTCCAGCGTCGACCGTTTTCCCCTTTGAAGGTCCCTCTAAACGAGTGTCTTCGAAGGCACTGGGTTAGGGTTGACCCTATAGCCGCTTCTTCTCAAAGAGTGCTCATTGACTTCACAAGGAACTGCAGCACGTGTATAAGAAAACTTCCTGGGCCAGTTCATGTTCTAGAAGAATAGCGTGAAGTTCCCGGGAAGTATGGCTTAGTCCGCGTTGTTGCGGAGAGGGAATTCCTTGCAAGACTCCTCGGGAGCGTCTGGCAGAGTCGAGTTCTAAAAATCAAACGCCTGGCTGCAGATGTTTTCTGGAAGAGAGTCGCTCCCTCCCCTCCTCACCCCTCCTCAGCTCCGGGGCCTGCGATCTTATGGCCTGTACATGCTTCCTTCCTTCCCGTGGATTGCTATTAAATCTCTCTCTGTGTGTATTATATCTATAGATCGGGCACTGGGGGGTTGGGACACACATACACGCTTTCTTCTTGCTAAAGCAGCTGGTCAGTGAGGATCTCCCTCCACAATCTTACTACCACCACCACCACCACCAAGACAGACCCAGAGTGGGTGTTATCAGATCAGGCCGTCCGGGGAAACAAGAAGAGACGGGGGGGGGGGCATTCCTGAAATGCTCCTTCTTCATTCCTAAAATCCCATTAGTCTCTACGGGTCAAGCAGCCACGTCTGACGTTTGTTACGAAACAGCTTGTCCGTGTTCCGCCTGGATCTTTCAAAAGCCATTCATCCTTCTCTGGCTCCCTGACCCTTTTGTCCGGATGAGTCCCGCATACTTCTAGCAAAGAGGACAGCGAGAAGGGCGGGCGAGGGGGGTGATACTGACCTGGCGACACCTATGCAAGCTACATCTGGCCTGGTTTTAGGTCCAAGAGTGCACAATGTCTCTCACTACACCAGATAAAGAGAACAACCCCCACTTTTTAGTCCTGTTTAAGAAGCCCTTCCAGTCTGTCTCTCTCTCTCTCTTTCCGCCCCCCTCCCCTGCTTGGCTATTGTATCCTCTTCCTGCTTCCTCTCTTGGACGTGGTTGTCTCTCTCTCTCTCCCCGGTCTCAGGCTGGTTACTTGCTGCAGAGATTAGCCGGCAGCGATGCTCTTTAACAACCTGCCCGAGAGACGTTTTAAAAAAGAAGGCAACAGAAAATAAGAGCCCTCCCTGAGCAATCTCCGAGCTGACTTTTCCGTTTTCGCCGATTTGGTGAACGGTGATCCCCTGCAGGAGTTTGAGAGCGCTTGCCCTCTCCTGCCCTCGCCACGCCGTTTCGGCCAGGAAGCTGCAAGGAAGGGCGATAAAAGCCAACAGACGAACCTATCCGTTTCAGCTGAATCTCGATAGCCCCCAAAGAAATTCTCTTCCCCACCCTGAAGTGCGTGTCCCCTGTAACCTTGATGATTCCGTCCATACGTATATGCTGCTGACGCAGACCTTTCCATGACACTCAAGACTGCACCTTAGCAGATGGTCGTGGAAGAGAACGAGGGGCTGTCATCAAACGGTGAAGGCTTAAAACAACAACAATCGCTTTATGATTCCGATGGCAGTCAATACTCCATGACAGTCGTGGACGTCATGACAGTGATTTTGCTCGGCTTTCAAGTAGTAGGCTGTGCTACACCCGAATCTCCTACATGTTCACGCGAAATAAACCCTACTCATTTCAAGGGGACTTCCGAGGGTTTGGAATCCCATTCTGAGACCGGAAGATCGGTGAGCTTGCCTGGAAGAAATTAATCGACACCACACAGCTATATTTAAAGAAGACTTGAGTGGCGTTCTGACCGTGTATAGCACACGTAAATAATGCTCTTTTAGAGGCAATGGGAGCAATCCAGGCTTAGTTTAGCCGTGCAACATTTAAAAACCCTTGAAATAAATGGCATTTTCACATCACTTTTAGCATGTGGGAAAGCATGCCATTAAAAGATGATGCCGAACAATGCGTTTCAAATTGTTGTGTCCAGAGCATAAGGTTGTGCTTATGCATCACTGAGTTTAATAGGATTTAGACTTCCTCTTTAGTTGCTTTGAGTAGCCCCTCTTTGGTTGTATCATAAGATACAAGCACAAGGCGGATGCTGGAACCACACATAAAAATGACAATTCCTTTCAGTCTAAGAGATTTAAGAATGTGCTTGACTTTTCCATTGAAATCAATGGGACTTAAAAAGTGATTTGCTGGATCAACCTTAGGTCTGAAGCATGAGCACGCTGAGGGCTAACTTCATCTGACAGCACTGAGACTTACTTCCAGATAAATGTGCTCATCTTTGTGTGTGTTTGAGGGTCGAGGCCAATGCATTCATCAGCTAACATCCATAGGAAGAAGCGGTATATCTACATACCAATCCTAACAGCCTGAAAGTGATTTCATTATTGAAGATTCCTCCCAAAGAATCACAGGAACTGTACTGTTGTAGGTCCTATGAATCCAATCATTAGCCTCTCCAAAAACATAATTTCGAAGGACCTTTAATTTGAAGAACTATTCTAAACAGGTTTTAAACTGGTTTGAATCTGCAATGTGAATGTACATGACTACATTCAAATTAATACACTGGTCAACCAATGGCAGGAATTCATCCATTCATGTTTTGAGGCCTATCTATATCTAATCTACACACACGAAACATTGTTGGTATATTTGGTTCACCTTGAACTGGTGGGTTGGGTCTGCATGGGATTTAAAAAGGGTAGATAGAGAGGAGACCTCCTGGTTTCTAGGTTGCACCTGTCCTTTGATCTCCTGCTAACTCTTCCTTCCTGTGTAAACTGATATACTTAGGATGCTGACCACATCTTCCAGCTTCTTGCTCCTTCTCTTGCTCCTTCTCTTGCTCCTTCTCGAGAGAGAGAGAGAGAGAGAGAGAGAGAGGAGAGAGAGAGAGAGAGAGAGAGGAGAGAGAGGAGAGAGAGGAGAGAGAGAGAGAGAGAGAGAGAGGAGAAGGAGAGGAGAGGAGAGGAGAGGAGAGGAGAGGAGAGGAGAGAGAGAGAGAGAGAGAGAGAGAGGAGAGGAGAGAGAGAGAGAGAGAGAGAGAGAGAGAGAGAGAGAGAGAGAGAGAGAGAGAGAGAGAGAGACGAACATCTTCCCTTTGCCTCTTTCCTCACAGCATGAGGGCAAACACTAGTCTTAGTGTTTGCATCCCCAGCTTAGCTAGATAGCTGGATGTAGAACTCTTTCCTATCAAGTATGTTCTTCCAGAATAAAGTAGTTTTCTTATTTTGAAGCTTAAAGTCTCAGTGTGACTAATTCCATGGAAGGGGAGCTGTTGAGCAAGGATTCAGTCACACACAAAGCTCACCCAGGTGCTTTTTGCTACTCTGCAATACACACCACCAGGCAACCTTACTGTTAACACTATGTAAATAATGTAGATAGCTTCACAATAAGATATTTACCAGTTTTCATGTGTCAGTGACTTATCTTAGCCATTGACTGATTGTTATGTGAAAAACCTAGTAGTTGATCATTTACTGGTACAGAGATTCCCAGTTGCCACTTTTAAGCCAAGTATCTCTGCATGAGATCTTGGTCAAAGACAGCTGGATTGAACACATGGCCTCATGGACAATACTGAGCTAATGCACCACAGGTGATCCATACTACAGAACTTCTCTGCATACTTATTTCACCACTAAACAATTTGGTTTTTTAATGAATTGCACAGGCTTATTGGACTGAGACGCAATGTCAATTTCTATGGAGGGTCATGCCAAGGGCAAGTGAGATCCAACTGGGATTTGGGACTAGTCTGGTGACAAGGGAGGGTCAGTGTGGGGCAACCTAAAGAGGGCTTGCTTCACCATTGTACAATGAATTAGTAGCAGCTGATTGTGACTCCACTGGAAGTTCTGTTCGAGGTGCTTGAACACTCATGGCTCTTTCACACATGCACCTATCCTCTTAATGCTGCAGATGAATTGTGAACTAGCCCAGACGATTGGGGTCATAAAATAGCATCAGATTCCTGACTGAGCAGGAAGATCTCTGGAGGGGTCATGGGAAAGTCTTTACTTTGACTATTAGCATAATTAATTAATTAATTGGCTTAGGGCAACGTATATAGTCATCCTCTTTGATCTCATACTTGCCATATCAAGTAGGTTAGAATGACACAAGGCCACTGGATAAGCTTTCCAAAAGAGTCTTGTAAATTTTGTGGTTGCTTGAGGATTTGAACCCAAGTCTCCCCAATCTTAATTGTCAACACACTAAAACTTAGTAGTGTCCAAACTATCTCACTGAGAAACAGGATTCCGCCTCTTTCTTAGAATTTTCCAGTATTTTAGGGAGAGGGTTCTACATTTAATCCTGCTGCCTTTTGTGTGTGTGTGTGAGAGAGAGGAGGTGTCAAATGGAATTAAAATCAACCAGCGATTCATTGAGAAGTAGCATGAGTTGAAAAGGATCTATCATAACACTGGAATCAGTTATAATCAAAGAAGCAGCCTCCTTTCTAGGAATGTCCAAAAGTGAAAGGAAGTGTGTGTGTTGAAACATACTGTAGATCTCCATGCTGCAATGACTGCAACTGTAAATATTTGTTTTGGTCATTAAAGGGCAGGATATTTTCCCTCAGCTTCATTTATCCTATTAAAGACTTGAGAGATAATAGAAAAAGAAGAAAAGAAAACAGGGTGTGGAGCAGCACGCTGAGACAGGCGACCCATATTGATTTCTGACACCCAACCTTGACTTCACAGTAGAATATAATCTTGTCTAAAAATGGTGTCCTATGTCAAATTGTCCCTTTTCTCCAAGGTAAAACAGGATGTTAACAACATTAAAATATCATCCCTTACATTTACTGATTCCTAGGCTGCATGCGTAAGTTAGGTTATTCCCCTCCCCCATCTTATATCATACATCTGCAAGCCTTTCACTGTATCAGGTGCCAACAATAAAAAGAACATTGTTTACCAAAGCACCTACAAGCTCAACCCAACTGCAGGCCCATATAAGTGGCAGGGCGGGGGCACACACCCCAATTTCTGCCTCCTATTTTATTTTAATAAGTAATAAATTTATTACAGGAAAAAATCTGCCCCAATTATTCTTAACCCCCCCCCCCAACTTTTAGGCTGGCTAGGGGCCTGCACAAAGATAACCTATAAACTGATCTGGGGAGGGAGAGGGGGAGGGGGAGGGGGAAAGAGAAGCTGAATCTTCCAGCCAATTGTATGTTATAAATTAATGGCTATACTTCAGAAATTAAACCTTCTATAGCAACGAGGAGGTTTCTGACACCAGGAATGGTCACAATGATTGTGGGGTTAAACTCTGGATATCTTGCAATAGGAACTCTGCCTCCTGAGTGTTAGAAGTGTGGCAAGAGCAACTCCTGTTTGGTTATCTTTGCATTCCTAAGGGGAGAGAGCGAGTGTCCTGCTGGTTAGGCTGCCTATCTTTATCTGTGTTCCTCTACCTGTCCTCCTCTGTTGTCAGCTGATACTCTTAGGGAGGTGACCTCACCTCCATCCTCTTCTTCCATCTTCTCAGACCAGTCAGGTATCAGACATCTTTGTCCTTGTCTCTCTCCTCTAGCATGGGGGCAATGACCAAACCTAATTTTGCTAATACTCTTAACACTGAGGAAATTTGCCTTCTGAGAGTATTAGTGTAAACAAACTCCTGAGAAATGAGAGTATTACAGGTCTCAGGATTCTAGTTTCACTCAAGG
The DNA here is from genome assembly GCF_030035675.1 of Rhineura floridana. Lineage (NCBI taxonomy): Eukaryota > Metazoa > Chordata > Lepidosauria > Squamata > Rhineuridae > Rhineura > Rhineura floridana. The sequence goes on from NC_084482.1 coordinate 25,683,074, forward strand.
AAGTAAGTTCACTACAAGCTGTGTAAAACACTTACCTATGCACACTTACCTGGAAGGCAAGATTGTGCTTTGTAAGGGACAGACAGAAAGATCATGATTATTCTGCACATATTTAGAAAGTGGATTGTACAGAAAATATGGTGATCATCTAGCTATGGCATTGCTCTTTTTTTTAAATGAGGGGATTAATTTGTGGTCTCAGCCTCCATAAGCTGTTTTTAGTACTGGCACTCAGCCCTGGAACATATGAATAAAGGAATTGTTGTGTCTGAACATGTGCAGAACTCACATCGTTCATTGCTGAGTAACCAGTCAGCAGTATTGTGTTCCAAATATGGATGAGATTGTCATCCATGGACTTTCAGGGGAGCAAGTATGACATCCAGACAAGACTCTGAACCCTGGGGACATTTTTTATTTTAAGGAAATGGGTCATTACTTAAAACATCTTCAGAACTCCCACATTTTCAGTTTCTTGAGGCTCAGCATCATCCACTAAACCCCAGAAGGAACCCCATAGCCAAAGGCCTTTTTAAGAAAAAAAAATGTGGAGGACTGTTGTGGTGGGGAAGACGGCAGACTCATTTCATCTGAGGGCTATGTTCCAGACTGATGAATACTCCTCTGGAGAGGCCACATTTTCTTTCGTCAGAACCTTGCAGCCTGAGTATGCAAGAGAGGATGAAAAAGGCTCTAGGAGCCACTTTGCCCCCTCCAAACCACACATTGTGCCTCATTGGATCTTTATGATTGATTGTATTTACATTTTTTTCATCAATAAAAACAGGGAAGACTTGGCCCTTCCTTTGAACCCCCTCTTTCTTCTACCAGGGATGCAATTCTGGGGTGGAAATTTGGGGGTAAGATCAAGCGCTCTAAAATGCATCCAAGATTAAGGAGCATGTGCTGCCAAATAACCATATGTGTTTACAAAAAGGGCATAAGATCCATGTAGGTAGAGTGTGAGAGGATTGCCTTTTCATCCACTTTGTGAGCATTCTTTGTCATTTAAGTCGCTTTATTGACTGTGGATCCTAACAAAATAAACATGAATGTTCTTTGGATAAAAGATGGCCTCACTTCCCAGGCTTAAATCTACTAAAGATGGAAAAATACAGGTTAAAACAGTATGTGCAACAAAGAGTCTTATAGAACCTTAAAAGGCTAACAAATGTATTATGGCATAAGTTTTCATGGGCCAGTGGACAAGCTCTATCAGATGCAAGGTGCAAATAAGACTTTTTGTTGTTTTGGATGCAGGAGACTAACAGTGTGTGTGTGTGTATATTTTGAAAATAATACGTAGCTTGAAATCCAACTGGAGTAGAAGCGCAGGGAGGAGGGATTTGCCTTCCTTAAATGGCGCCCTGCTTGCTGTCCTTCTCTGTTGATTCTATTACTGAGAATTGTGAAATAGGGATTTGATTACTAAGGCCTGCCGATTTGTGGTAGGACAAAGGTTGAGAATGAATGATGTCTTGGAGTAAGCCAGCAGAAGACGGCACAATGGTATTGCATCTTCTCTGGAGTCATTCGCATTCATCCAGAGTAATTCCATCCTTAGCTCCAATGTTAGCAAGCCTTCTCTCTCTCTCTCTCTCCCTCAGTTGGCCTGGGCTTACTCTAGTAAAAGCTCTGGCCAATCTCCTTAACTGTTACACATCAGGTCAGTTGTGCTGAGCCCCCACCACACACACTCCCAAGTCTGTGGCTTTGTCTATCTGAATTCGTTAAGTGAGGGCACTCAGAGGTCACTGGCTAGTGGAGCAACCTCTCTCCTCTCATCATGGTTCCCTTTTCTATAGTGCTCCCCTAAGAGATTCAGTTTTAACAGTGGGAACCCTTCATTATGGATTGACCCTGCAGTTAGGCTGCCTATTATTCACACAGACACACACAAACACAAGCACGGAGATTTGACAAGAGTCCAGCCTGTGGTTACAGAGTGTGGTCATAGAGCATGTCTTGATAACCAGAATGGAGGAAAGAAAATGTGTGCACATGTCTTATCTAGGGCTCCCCAGGCAGGTTCCAGCTCAACAGCCTGCTTTCAGTCCCAGATCCTAATCCCTGAATATGTTTAGTAATAAAGATATTCCTCTGAGGACGTGCAGAATACCATTCCTTCTTTGACAAGTATGTTACCTACAGATCCCTCCCTCTGACTGAATCTACACTATGGAAGTGCAGGGCTTATCTCATTTGGATTTCTGTGATTTTAACATTTGACACAGCTTCCCCACAACATTTCTTGTAGGTGAGGTTGCTTGGAATTGTTTGTCCCAACCCTGTCTCTCACAACTACAGTTTTCTGGGGAAAGGGGAAAGATATGCTTCCCTTCCCCTTCCACATATAAGGCTATCAAGTCAAGACTCCTGAGATGGGCTGCTAAGAATGTAAGAAGAGCTCTGCTGCATCAGACTAAAGGCCCATCTAGTCATAGAATCATAGAATAGTAGAGTCGGAAGGGGCATATAAGGCCATTGAGTCCAACCCCTTGTTCAATGCAAGAATCCAAATTAAAGCATACCCAACAGGTGCCTGTCCAGCTGCCTCTTGCAGGCCTCCAGTGTTGGAGAGCCCACCACCTCCCTAGGTAATTGGTTTCATTGTCATACTGCTCTAACAGTTAGGAAGATTTTCCTGATGTTCAGCCAAAATCTGGCTTTCTGCAACTTGAGCCTATTATTCTGTGTCCTGCACTTTCGGATGGTTGAGAAGAGATCCTGGCTCTCCTCTGTGTGACAACCTTTCCAGTACTTAAAGAGTGCTATCATATCTCCGTTCAGTCTTCTCTTCTGAAGGCTAAACATACCCAGTTCTTTCAGCTTCTCTTCATAGGGGTTTCTCTCTAGTCCTCTGATCATCCTTGTTGCCCTTCTCTGAACCCATTCCGATTTGTCTGCATCCTTCTTAAAAGTGTGGTATCCAGAATTTGATGCAGTACTGAAGATGGGACCTAACCAGTGCCAAATAGAGGGGAACTAGTACTTCACACAATCTAGAAACTATACATCTGTTAATGGATTCTAAAATAGCATTTGGCTGTTTTGCAGCCACATCACACTGTTGGCTCATATTCAGCTTGTGAGCAACAACAATTCCAAGATTCTTCTGGCATGTAGTATTGCTGAGCCAAGTATCCCTCATCTTATAACTGTACATTTGGTTTCTTTTTTCTAGGTGTAGAACTTTCCACTTATCCTTGTTAAATTTCATTCTGTTGTTTTTAGCCCAGTGCTCCCACCTATCAAGATCACTTTGAATTTTGTTTCTGTCTTTCAGGGTATTAGCTATCCCTCCCAATTTTGTGTCATCTGCAAGTATGATAAACATTTCTTGTACCTTCTCTTCCAACTCATTAATAAAAATGTTGCAATGGGTCTAGGACTGAGCCCTGCGGTACCCTGCAAGTTACCTCCCCCAGTTTGGGAAGGAACCATTGATAAGCACTCTTTGAGCATGATTCTGTAGCCAACTGTGGATCCACCTGATCCATCCAGCCCACATTTAGCTAGCTTGCTAATCAGAATATCATGGGGCACTTTTTCAAAAACTTTGCTGAAATCAAGATATTTTATGTCCACAGAATATATAGTCCAGCATCCTGTTCTCACAGTGGCCAACTAGATGGCTTTGTGAAGCCCACAAGCAGGACATGAGTGCCTAATATACTCTAGTGTGTGATGCCCAGCAACTGGTATTCATAGTGATGGTTGTGGTGGATAGGGTTGTCAACTAGCCCTGCTTTTGTGCCTTTAACAGTTTAATACAGAGGAAAGAAACAAGTGAGGTATTTTCCTCACTAGAGGAAAAGCTTTATGTGCTAAATTTCTGTGTGTCAGGCTTCTGTTACGATATAGGAACAGACCTTTTGCATCCCAGAACCTTGGAAACCCTGTTTAAAGGGCCATTTGACCAGGTTCACTCTATAAAATATTTGATCTATCACAAAGGAAGTCATTAGGAAGCAAAGTTTTGACAGTCTGTGAGAAAGGAGGGTACTGACTGAAATGTGATGCCCCCCTGTCATATGTTTGTTTATTACTTTAGTACAATAATCTAGTGCATCTTTATTCAAAATCAGAAGCTTCCTCTGTCTTCTCCCATCCAGTCCCCCCCCTCCCTTTCACCCTGGCTTGGTTCACATCATACAATGCCATGTGTGGTTTTTCAGGATACAGTGCAATACTCATTGAGGATCTCTCTTTATCAGATACAATCAAATCCAAAAATATGAAGAAAACCCTTGTAGTGTAGTCCAACAAAGAAGCATAAAGAAAAGAGCATTGTCCTTATTGTTGATTGGCTCTGATGTATGATTTCTCTATGCTTAACTGCTGGATATTAGATGACTAGCAGTTGAATGCATGAACTGACTCCATTGAAAAGCATTGTATCAAAGGTGATGGGAAAGATCTGTGGCATTATATATGTGATCTCCCTTTCAGACATGCAGCTATCATTTGAAGTTTTAATCATCAAGTGATGGGTGTGCATATGGAAACAAGCCTTTAATCTTTGCATTTTCTAATCTACATCCCCTTTCTGCACATCTCACATCCTGGTTATGTGCCTCTTTGCTCCCATTTGTCCCCAAGATTCTCCCATCTCTCTCCTCATCCTCTGCCCCCACTATATAATATGAAGATATCCAAAAACAAACTCACACATCTTTCCTAGGAATAATGCCTATTTTTAAAATTCAGATTTCAGAGGGCTTGGAAAATATACAAATTTGTTTAATTATTCATTTTCTGTGAATTTTCTAGGCCTGGAAAAGAAAGTCAGTGTAGGGTCATGGTTAGAGTGTTAGACTATGACATGGGAGGCCAGGGTTCAAATCCCCACTCAGCCATGAGCTCAGCTCACAAAACCACTTTGAGGTTTCTTGAAATATCAGGTGGTATATTCATATTTGTATGTACTTGAGTTTCCCACATTTGGGGAAATTGCAAACATCAGCACACCTGGAAGGCAATAAATGTTATCTATCTATCTATCTATCTATCTATCTATCTATCTATCTATCTATCTATCTATCTATCTATCTATCTATCTATCTATCTATCTATCTATCTATCTATCTATCTATCTATCTATCTATCTATCTATCTATCTATCTATCTATCTATCTATCTATCTATCTATCTATCTATCTATCTATCTATCTATCTATCTATCTATCTATCTATCTATCTCTATACCAATTAAGTTTCTAAATAGTGTACATAAAAATTGCCATGAGGATAAAGTGGGGAGGAGAAAAGCAATGTACAAGACCTTGAGGTCCTTGGAGGAAAGATGAGATATAAATGTAACAAACAATCAAACCCCATGCCTTACATATAGGAATTGGAGTTATACACTGTAGGCATTGAAGGTGGGGAGCACTATAGTGCACATGACATAACAGCATAAGAAGAATGCTGTTGGATCAGGCCAAAGGCCCATATAGTACAGCATTATGTTCTCATAGTGAGCAACCAGATGTCCCTATGGGATGCCCAGAAATATACTTTGAGGCAAATGTGGAAAGATGCAGGAGACCCATAGTACCTTACACATTCATAATGGCATAAGCTTCACTTTTGTCAGATGTAACAACTGCGTAACTCAGTTGCTCCTCTAGAATTTGTACTAGAGTGAGAAATCTTGACAAAGAGGAGGAAAGGTGAAGAAAGGTTCTTTAGCACATGAAATACTTTATAAATTGACATTTCTGTTGCTTCTTCGAAGTTCTTACACTGCTTTGTAGGTTTTATGTGTACTCTAAAGAGGAAGTATGGTAGGTGAAAATAGTTCAGCCAAGGCCAGGAAGTAAAACAATGGGCATGAGAAAGATTGCATAGAATTTTTCATTCCCCCAACATGGATTGTCGTTTATTTTACTTTATTTTTTGCCAATGGTCCTACGCCTTTAATGCTCACATAATAACATATTACTAGCATGCATTCTATGTGGGGCTGCCTTTAAAGAAAGTTCAAACACTGCAGCTTGTGCAGAGTTTCCCAGCTTACCAGATGACTAGAATGAGGTTCGTTTGGTGAAAAGAATATTTCACCAAATTCATTCATTTATTTATGTTCTTACATTATATTCCACCTTTCTCCCATCATGGAACCTGGTGGTATACGTGATCAGACCTGCTTAGCTTCAGCAAGGTGGTGGCCTCATGTGCCTTCAGTCCATACCCTGTGAGTGCTCGATTTTAGTTCAACTGCACTAGCTGTCTATTAACTTCTGGGTCCAATTCAAAGCACTGGTAAGTTCTATTTTAATGGTCTGGTGTGCCTGAGTAAATGCTTTCCTTCCCTTTTTGATGTTTATTAAGAACCAAATATGAGTCCTTGCTAGGTATACTGACAATTAGACAGGTCTGTTCTGCAGGCAAAAGGGCAGGACATTCTCTGCTGTTGCACCCACACTCTAGAATGCTATCCCCAGTGAGACTTGTGTGATGCAACTACACTGTTTTCCTTTGGGCAACAAGTTCAGATCTTTTATGTGCAGGAAGGATTTTTTCTAAACTGTTGAGTTATTAAGGACTGGGTGTTGATCTGATGTTGATTGATATGTCTGTGATTTTGTTTTATTCGTTTTTAAGTGCTGTTGGTCGGTCTTTATTCTTTATTATCAGTTAGCCACTTTGGGTGCCATTGGTGGCAGTGAAAGTAGTATATAAACATTATTAACAACCAAGCAGGCAGAGGATTGACAGGGAAAGGTTTTCCCAGCAATGGATATACAGCAACAGGAAATGTTAAATTTGATCTGTTAAATTTTTTGCCTGGCATGCAGCTATGAAAGACACAGGATCCCCCTTGGGATGGGGGGGTTACACACCCTCCACCATTCATAAATGAGTTTTAAATGTAAATGTACAATTGAGAATGGTTACACAATCACAAAGTTTAGAAGACCCATTTGATAGCATGGAGGGTACCATGGTAGGAAAGGGTGACATCCCGGATGGTTCAGGTTAGGGTCACCCATGCTCTTCAGATCAAATGAACAGTATCTCCCAAGGAAATCAGTGCAGAGACAATTGCATCATTGCTATCATTCATTAAATATAAAGAGTATTATCTCTATGTGTGGTGTTTGCAGAGCTATGCGGGAGACAGGCCTCCATTTCAAAGAGTTTACAATAAGAACTATGGCAAAGCTCAGTGTATAGGGTGAGCATGGTTTAGAGCAGCCATTCTTAACAGTGCTACACTTTTCTACTCAAAAGTAACTCTCATTATTTTCAATGGAACTTAGCCTAAGCCTGGTAAAAGTATAGGATTCTAGTCTAAGTTCCTATCCTCATAGAAACTTTCCCACATATGTTTGCCTTCCTATTAACCTTCTGCATGTCCATCCCAGGATCACTGTTTCTTGCAGAAAATTCTGGGGTATGGTTCTCAAAGTGCCCCACATAATTTGACAATGCATCCTGGGACCTGACCTGCCTACAGGGTGGCCATGTGCCCTACTTTATAGTCCTCTCTTTGAAGGACTGTCCAGTCAGAGCCTGTTTTAAAGATTAAGAACCCAAAGAAGGTAAAGAAGGATGGAGGCCTTGAAGTTGTCTAATACCAGTTAGCACCTGGACAAGAGTGATCAGGTACACAGGTCACCTGACCAGTGTTCCCCATTATAGTGAGAGGTACTGTGGTTCTTTTTCAATTGTAGTAGTTATTTCTAAATGTACATCTAAATATATAAATTAGCACATGCAGATTTTATGTAAATCTATGCTATCTTTTGTCCTCTTTTTTGGCAATGTGCAATGGCCACTCTACTTGTCTGACATTTTCCTGGAGCTGAATTTTGCAGGGGAAGAGCAATGTGGTGGACAAGTTATTCAGCTGTTGTCAGTATTGAACTTCTCACTGGCAAACTTTGGATAAGCTTCTGAGGAACTTGGTTTGACAACATCTGGCCTAAAGAAATGGGGGGAATGATCTCAGAAACAAGGGAGTGGGAGATAATGCTTTCCCTTGTCTGTTAAGATATGGGAGGGGAGGCTAAGAGGTTAAACAACAGAAGCAGGAATTGCATTGGGTAAAGAAATATGCTTTCTTTTCTTTTCTTTTTTGGTCAATATTTCTGAACTATCTTGGGAAGAAGTGAAAATGTCCATTTTCATAATGTTAGATAGGTGTCCTTCAGGTATGATTTTAATCAGCGGTATGGAACATGTGGCCCTTCAGAATGTTGTTTGGCTCCAATTCCCATCAGCCATAGCCAGCATGGCCAATGGCCAGGGATGATGGGAGTTATTGTCCAACAACATCTGGAAGGCTTCAGGTTCCCCATCCCTGCTTTAAAAGAAGATCAGATGTATTCATAGAGGGTAGGTATCAATTTGTTGGCCATGATATCTAAATAGAACCTCCATGGATACAGGCAGGGGTGCAGTCTTCCAGGGTCTAGGGGGGTGGTGGTCTTAGACCCTTTACTTTTTTGGGAGCAGGGTCCCAGCAGGGACTGTATGTTTCCAACATCCTACAAGACAATCAGCATGAAAGGGGAGTATGTTGGTCATTGAGAAGAGTCTTCTAATATGTTTCCTTGTCCTTTCCTGATGATTGGAGCTGATCAGAGTGAAAGGAGGTGTCAGCCACTGCAAAGACTCTTTTCAGTAGCTAATACTCCCCCATTTCATGCTGATTGGCTCCTACAGACATCTGCTGTTGTGGGAGAAGGCTACAACTCAGTAGCCAAAAAGGGTGTGTGCAGCTGTGACTATCATGAAGGGACCCTGCACTTCTAAATTTGCTACTACACTACTGGATACAGGCAATATACGTCTCTGAATACCAAAAGTTGGTATACCCAACAAGGAATGACCCTAACCTTCATGTCCTCCTTGTGAGCTCCCAGAGGCAGCAGGCTGGCCTAGAAAGAGAATGCTGAACTAGATGGACCTTGATCTTCCAATCCAGCAAGCTTTCAAAATGTTCTTATCTTTTTATATTTAAAGTGTATTATTATATGTGATGATTCTACATGTATTAGTATGAGATGAATTTGTGTGATGCATTCTTTGCGGGTGTATCTTGTGCCAGCCAGGGAAGAGGGTGGGAGGTGTTTCCTCCCACTACTTTTGCTATGCCAGCTCCAGGCTGCCATAGCTGAGGGCCCAAGGATCAGGCTCTTTGGAGGATCCATGGGGCTTTGGATTCTGTGGATCCAAAATCACCAGTGGCCTGTTTCCAGAAGCACTGTTTCATGGATTTACAACCCATCTTGGTGAAGTTGGGCCATCTGTCATAACAGAGCCACCATCAGCAGACAGAGATGCTCCTCTTTGCTGATAAAGGCTGGCAAAGATGCAACTACACACCATCCTATATAGGAAGCTGCCTTATATTGAAACAGGCCATTGATCTATCTAGCTCAGTATTGTCTATGCTGACTGGTAGCAGTTCTCCAGGGTGTCAGGCAGGGAACATTCCCAGCCCTACCTGGAGATACCAAGGATTAAAACTGGGACCTTCTGCATGCCAAGCAGATGTTCTACCACTGAGCTATGGCCCTTCCAGACATACATGGGGCTGGCATAGGATTGCTCTATGAGGCAGCAGTCCTATGTACACTTACCTCTGAATCATAGGCACTTACTTTTGAGCAGACATGCAGAGGATAACAAGAAATCCCTGTTTAAAATATGACATCCTAGGTAGCAACAATCCATTATCTCTCCCCACACCAATTTGTACTGTGGGAATAATACTAGCAAACTCCTAACAGGGAAAGAACCATATTATTGGAGAGGGCCTTATGGGGCCATATAATCCAATATTCTGCTCAGTGCAGAAAATCCAGAGCTAGAGCATCCCCAAGAGGTGTTTGTCAAGTCTTTGCTAGAAGACCTGCAGTGTGAAAGACCACCTCCCATGGTAATTGGTTCCATTGCCAAACTGCTCTTGCTATCATTAGAGGATGTGGCCAGACGCACACCACACTCCATCCTCAATCCATCTAGGCAAGCAAGAGGCAGTGTCACAATTCAAAGACACATTCCAGCCAAGTAAAATTGTTACAGGAGGATGGAAAGCAGGATGAGTGAAAAGTGTGGTCTGGGCAGAGACCCTAGGGCCAGATTGAGAGGCCTAGAAGGCTGCATTTTGCCTCTGGGCCTGTGGTTACCAACCCCTGTTGCAAGAACAACTGACTTTATGTATGCAAAGAACTTTAAACACTAAATCAGGGATGGGCAACCTGTGACCCTCCAGATGTTGTTGAGCTCCTGCTCCTCTAGCTATACCCAGAATGGCCAATGTTGAAGGATGATGGGAATTGGAGTCCAAGAACATCTGGAAGGCTGCAGTTTCCCCATCCCTGCTCTAAAGAATTACATATGCATTATTATGTATAGTACAGTGATGTATAAGCTGGATGACTGGAATGGTTTCCATATTCTTCCCTAAAAATGATTAAACAGCCCAAACAATTATGATGACATATATGAACCAAGAACTAAAATGCTGCACACTTTCAGAGCACTAAAGACTATAACTCTTCTTTGTATGGTTGTTGTTGTTTTGTGTGTGTGTGCGTGCGTGCGTGCGTGCATGCGTGCGTGCGTGCGTGCATGCGTGTGTGTGTGTTTGGCTGAAGTTCAGAATTTGCATCTGGGTATCATCTCCCAACAGATGTGCAAATTTTCTATTTAGATGCTGTTTGGAGGCTATTGCTTTGAAAAAGAGCTATGCTACCTCTTGAGTGTTTAAAATGCTACAAGGCTTTTTCACACAGTCCAAGATCTGAAGGTCAGAATGGACCACTGAAATCACTTTGGCTGACTTCTGAGATAGGATATGCCACTCAATGGCCTATTGCCGTTACTTACAGTTCAAGGCCATGAAATCCTCTCTCTCTCTCTCTCTCTCTCTCTCTCTCACACACACACACACACACACACACACACACACACACACACACACGCACACACACAAGTATGGCTCCTCTTGATTTTGCCTTGAGAGATATGGGGTAGGGGGTGAGCTACCTTCTGTTGAGCCCTTTAAACTAAATGATTGAATCATTTTATAGGTATCAATTCGTGCTTTCTTTCTAATTATACAGCCGTGAGAGTGGCTGTATACTATCGTCAGCATAGATTTTTCACATTCCGCAATGTTAAATTGAAAATACTCCCCAATGCCATTCTGATGCTTCCCATATGCTCATTTCAAAACAAAACCTTATAATTCCTGTAGTCCTGAACTCAGAAATGCTTGCTTAACATCTCTTTAAATGTTCATGGCAATACACAAAACAGCCAGAGAGAACTGAGAGTTCAATATGTAAAAGGAGAGAGAGAAAAACAGGACACCTTTTGACCTTCTTTCTGTCAGAGTACTCATAATTTGTTGAAATCAATTAAAAATTAGCCATGTTCACAGAGTATCTGTAATCCTATTACTGGCCTTGCCCCATACTCTGATTTTCATCTTCTGCGGTTTAAAAGTTTAAAAAATGCCTGGCTGATTTTTAATTAATTTAAGAAATTTAGCTTTGAACTGAATGATAAGGCCGGGCATGCTCAGTAAGAACCAACTGTCAGGGTTCTAAAAGCCAGACACACAGCTGCTGAGCTTGCCTAATCAGGGGGCTATACCCACACCAGACCTTTATTTCACTTGAGACAGTCATAAATCCCAAAGAGTCCTGGAAAGTATAGTTTGTGAAGGGTGCTGAGAGGAGACTTCTATTCCCCTGACAGAGCTCCAGTAGCCAGAGTGGTTTAACAGTCAGCTGCTCTGATATAAGCTCTGTGAGGGGAACAGGGCATCTCCTAGCAACTCTCAGCACCCTTCACTAACTACACTTCCCAGGATTCTTTGGGAGAAGTCATGACTGTCTCAAGTGAAATAAAGGTCTGATGTGGATGTGGCCAGGGACGGCTTTGAAATAAATTTGGGTGGGAGGCTACATGTGCCTGCTGTAGAATAAAACGGTGGGGGAAACCCTGAAAAGAATTATATGGTTTGCAATGTTTTCCTTTTGGAAAGGAAAGGGGCTTCCCCTCTGCCCAGTGCCCACCCATCCAATCTCTTCCACTTCCCCTCTTTTCCCTCCCCTCCCCCAGGTCAGTTTCACCTATCCTAAGCATGATTGCACAGGAGTAAATCCCACTGAACTCAAAAAACATCCAAATGATTAAACTTGCCCTCCCCTCCTCCTCCCTACTATCCCCTCCCTCTTCCTCCTGCCCTCCCCCTTCCTTCACCCCTCCCTTCCCATCCCCTTCCAATCCCCTCCTTCCCTCTCCTCCTCCTCCTCCCCCTCCACTCCTCCTCCCCCTCCACTCCTCCTCCCCCATGGTCAGTTTTACCTATTCTCAGCATGATTGCATGGGAGTAAATTCCATTGAACTCAATAAGCATGCAAATGATCAAATCTGCTCTCCCCTCCTCTTCCCTCCCATCACCTCCATTTTGCCCCTTCCCTCCCTCTTCCTTCACCCTCCCCCTCCCCTACCAATCTCTTCCTTCCCCCTCCCCTTCCTTCTGCTCCCCTCTCCCCCCTTCCTCCTTCCCTCTACTCTCCCCTCCCCCATGGTCAGTTTTACCTATCCTAGCCATGATTGCATGGAAGTAAATCCCACTGAACTCAATAAGCATGCAAATGATCAGGCCTGCCTTTCCCCTCCTTCCCCTCTCCTCCCCTCTTCCTTCTTCCTCATCCCCTGCCCACTCAAGACCTCCCTCCCCATAGTCAGTTTTATTTATCCTAAAAATGATTGCATGGGAGTAAATTCCACTGAACTCAATAAACATACAAATGATCAAATCTACCTTCCTCCTCTTCCTCCCGCCTGTTCCCATCCCCCTCTTTCCCTCTGCCCTTCCCCCTCCCCTCCCCTCCCTCCTCCTCCCCTCTCCTCCCCTTCGTCCTTCTTCCTTCCCCATCCCCCGTGGTTCGTTTCACCTATCCTAAGCATGATTGCAGTGGAGAAAATTCCACTGAACTCAATAAGCATGCAAATGATCAATCCATTCTCAGCAAACTTGCAAAGGATCCCATTTCTTATCTCCTGGATTATAAAGCAGAGAAATTCTCTAATAGGCAAAAACCCTTGCAGTTTAAGAATGTACCTATAGCCCACAGATATTTCTATCAAACATTAAAAAGCAGGGAAATTGGGCAGCTATAGTGAATGCACCAGGGGATATTAGACTGCCCTACAAATTTGTCAAAATGCAAACACAATTTGGGTTAGTCTTTCACAGTCCACTTCCTGTGTAGCTTGGAAGAATTTGATAACATGTGCCTCTGAGCATGTGCCTCTGTGCTTCTTAAACTTTGATAGAAATATCTGTTGCCTATAGGAATATTCTTAAACCACAATGTTTCTTTGCCTATTAGTGAATTTCAACATGTTCTGACTTTGCCTCCTGATGTTGTATCTTTACTTTTCACGGTTAGATGTTAGATTGTTTAGATTTGAGGTGATTCATAGAACCTATTGTCCTATCACACAGATAATTTATTTTGCCTGATTGTGCTTTTTAGAGTGGCATTTGATTGATCGATGGATTGCATTTTTGTGTTACCCTTCCTCTAAGTTTCTCAGTGCAGCACGTTTTATCCCATTTTATCCTCACAGCTATCCTGTGACACACACGAGAGACAGTGGCTTTCACAAGGCCAAGTGAGCTTGATGGTTGAGCAATTATTTGAATCTAGCTCTCCCCAGTCCCATTCAGATAACTCTACCCATTGCTTCACACAATTAGTTTTGTGGCCACTAGGAAATCAGATTGAGGTTTCCCCAGTGGCTGACAGATGGAGGGCTAATGGTTAGTCACTGCTAGGGTGGCCAGATAAAACCAAGGGCAGGGCTCATGCACTTCTATTAGCTATGTATAAAAGGGAATTTCAGCAGGTGTAGCCTGACTTCTTTTTCACTGGCTCCCCCTAGTCACTGCACAGTGGGAACTTCAGCTGTCTATATTATCCCTTTGCAATGCACTCATACTACTGTATCTGTTTCAGAAGGCATAGACTGTGGTGCTGTTGTGATTGCACTGGCAGCCCTATGCAGGCAGCAGGAAATCCCAGCCACATTTGCAGAGAACTGCTTGCATTTGCTTAGATGTTTTACATTGAAGACATACCAGTTAAAAGGTTTTCTAACAGATCAACCAAACATCATTATTCAGATAAGTTATTGTTTGTGGATTTGGTGTAGTACATTGGGAAAAAGAATAAGGTGTGAGCCAGGGCATTCCCAACATCTCATATCTGCTCACTAGATCATCTTAAGCAAGCAATACTCAGACAACCCTTCTCTCTCCACCGCATCTGAAATATGGGGATAGCAATACTGATCAAGCTTATAAGGTTGTTGTAGGAACTATTTGTTGGAATAGGCAAATGTTGCATGTTCCCTTTAAGGGATATTTGGGGAATATCTCATGTACCTGTTTTACCATGATGTAACTTCCTAGTGGGTGGGGTTAGTTACCTGGTTTCCTCCTCCTTTGTCCTGGGGGATTTCTTGCATATTCTCCATTGCTGATCCATCCACCATTGGGAGAGGCCACATGGCAAATGATGCTCTCTGCTGAGAGTATCAATATCAAGACTAAGATGGACTGAATACCTTCTATTTTCTTTCATCTAAGCTACAGCCTATGTTTCTAACATATGAGGAGGTCGTGAGTAAATGTTTTTATCTTTTACCTAAGAAGATTATGTCTGTTGTTATTTATATAGAGAAAGGTGGGGCTGGTTACATTCTCACTCTGCTGCTTGTGTTTTTATATCTCTGCTAAGAAATAGGACCAACCAAATTAGTTCCTATTTCTCTCTGGTATTTTTATAATACCAAACACTATTGAGATCAGTGCTTTTATAAAGCTGTATAAATGCTAAGTATTATTGTTAGATAAACATGCTTCTGCTCCATGTATTTGATGAAGTAGGTTGGTGCTGATGGAAGCATATGCCACAATAAACCATTTATTGTGTGATCCTAAGTATGTTTACTCAGATGTAAGTCTAACTGAATCCAAAGGGACTTACTCCCAAATATATGTACATACTCTACAATTCTAAAGGTACCACAGATCCTGGGTATGTATGTACACACAGCTACTTCTAAGGATACAGAGCTAATTGGTGGAGAATGGATCTCCCCATTTACTTCAGTGGTGAGATCCCTGGGGGTGCCAGGTCTGAGTAGTCACCAGTGTTGAAGTGACTGCTGACATGGCATTTTTTGTGGACACTGCAGCTTTGAAGTGGATCATAGATCTTGTGATAAAGAAGTTATGTCCATGGTAGCTGATCTGTGAAAACATCTCCATTGTGGGTTCAGCACCTCCCTGGCAGTAGGTGATGGTTACAGAATTAAGGGATTATATACACATATGTGAATGAGTTGTCACAGATCAAATGCCAGAGGTAGGACTTGCACATTATTTTGTGTTGCTTTAAAAGGTTTTTTCTAGTCATTCACACTTTCAGCAATGAGTCATCAACTTGTTGAAGAATTAATTTGATGAAACATCTAGGTTTGGTACATGCATATGTGAATTAACCCTACACAAAAGCCATTTCATCAACATCATTCCATTCTAGTGTTACATCAAAAAATGGAATCAAGGTCAGGGGTATACAAATAGGAGGCAACTCCATTCTCAATAGTTCACTGAGTTTTATGAGACAAAATAAACATACTACAGTGGTGCCCAATTGAGAGGGGGTAGACTTTCATCCCAGATACAGCAGACACCAGGGCTACTGTAATGGCTGCCACTCACTCCTATGGAGAGAGAAAAAGTACTTGGAGACAACATTACAGTGGAGGCAAAACTCACCTATCACTTCAAACACTGATTGGACCAGGCTTCACCAATTGGACTGCCATCAGGGTAGGGAGTTACAACATGTTTCTCTATGTACAAGTAGGGTTACCAACTGTACTCTTTTTGAGATGGTGCAACAGCATACTCTTACTTTTCACTTATCGAAGCCAAATGTACTCTTTTTGGAATGACAAAATGATGGTAACCCTATGTACAAGACACAGAAACATTGCATGACTCCCTGCAATATATAGGCGATCCCTCTATGCACACACATTTGTCAAGGTTCAGACCTGCCCAGACCTGGAACCCAAGGCCTCCTTGGAAGAAAAGCAGGTGAAGCAGGACCCCTTAGCATATTTCCTCCCTGCCAATAGCCCCAAAGAGTTGTTGGATCTGGACATTCCTTCTCCAGGACTCGAGGTCACTACACCAGCTACTTGGGTTCCAAGCTGGCTTTCAGACTCCTGCTATCCTTCTCCAGGGCTACAAGAGCAGGACCAGATTATCCATTAGGCTTAGTAGGCTGAAGCCTAGGGGCCCAGAGCTCTTGGGGGCCCGTGATCCACAGAAGCAGGACTGGAGCCGCAGATCGCGGTACAAGAGCTTCTGAACCGCCCGCCATCCCCCCGCTTCACTTACCTTTTTCTTCTCTGATTTTTGCGGTTTGCAATCAATCAAGATGGGGGCTGAGGTTTCCCTAAGTGGCTGAAGCCTCTGCCGCCATCTTGGTTGATTTCATGCATGCCAAAGACTTCTGAGGAAGCTTAGCAGTCATGGAATAAGAGGAGAGGTCCTCTTGTGGATAAGGAATTGGTTAAGAAGCAGAAAGCAGAGAGTAGGGATAAATGGACAGTTCTGCCAATGGAGGGCTGTAGAAAATGGAGTCCCTCAAGGATCGGTATTGGGACCTGTACTTTTCAACTTGTTCATTAATGACCTAGAATTAGGAGTGAGCAGTGAAGTGGCCAAGTTTGCTGACAACACTAAATTGTTCGGGGTTGTTAAAACAAAAAGGGATTGCGAAGAGCTCCAAAAGACCTCTCCAAATGGGTGGAAAAACGGCAAATGCAATTCAATATAAACAAGTGTAAAATTATGCATATTGGAGCAAAAAATCTGAATTTCACATATACGCTCATGGGGTCTGAACTGGCGGTGACCGACCAGGAGATAGACCTCGGGGTTGTAGTGGACAGCATGATGAAAATGTCAACCCAGTGTGTGAAAAAGGCAGATTCCATGCTAGGGATAATTAGGAAAGGTATCGAAAATAAAACAGCTGATAACATAATGCCATTGTATAAATCTATGGTGCGGCCGCATTTGGAATACTGTGTACAGTTCTAGTCGCCTCATCTCAAAAAGGATATTATAGAGTTGGAAAAGTTCAGAAGAGGGTAACCAGAATGATCAAGGGGATGGAGATACTCCCTTATGAGGAAAGGTTGCAGCATTTGGAGCTTTTTAGTTTAGAGAAAAGGCGGGTCAGAGGAGACATGATAGAAGTGTATAAAATTATGCATGGCATTGAGAAAGTGGATAGAGAAAAGTTTTTCTTCCTCTCTCATAATACTAGAACTTGTGGACATTCAAAGAAGCTGAATGTTGGAAGATTCAGGACAGACAAAAGGAAGTACTTCTTTACTCAGTGCATAGTTAAACTATGGAATTTGCTCCCACAAGATGCAATAATGGCCACCAGCTTGGATGGCTTTAAAAGAAGATTAGACAAATTCATGGAGGACAGGGTTATCAATGGCTACTAGCCATGATGGCTGTGCTCTGCCACCCTAATCAGAGGCAATATGCTTCTGAAAACCAGTTGCTGGAAGCCTCAGAAGGGGAAAGTGTTCTTGCGCTCAGGTCCTGCTTGCGGGCTTCCCCCAGGCACCTGGTTGGCCACTGTGAGAACAGGATGCTGGACTAGATGGGCCACTGGCCTGATCCAGCAGGCTCTTCTTATGTTCTTATGCCATCAACCGAGATGGTGGCAGAGGCTTCAGCCCCTTAGGGAAACCTCGGCCACCATGTTGATTGATGGTAAACCTGTGCGCGCAGTGCATGCAGCCACAAAAAAAGCGGAAAGGTAGGTGAAGCGGTGTGGGTGGGATGGGATGGGATGGGATGAAGGGCGGCTCAGAATCAGCCTAGGGGCCCTCCTCAGCTTAATCCGGCCCTGCACAAGAGCAGAGGAGGTAGTGAGCTTGCCACAAAAGTGTTGAGTTAGCTGTATGTGGGGCTACTTGGGAGGATGGGAAAGGGCATGGAAGTCCCTGCCTGAATCAAGGCCTAGCTGAAAGACAGGAAAGAGTGGAACCATCAGCTACTATTTAAGCTCCCAGTCTGAGCGATTTCTCTACCGAAACAAGAGCTCTCCTGAAGCTTCAAACCACCACTCTTCCAGAACTGAGGAAACGGACAAAACAGTATCAGCCATAATAATGAGCATTTTGCTAGTCACTTAATAAACATGGTCATTGGAATCAATCTTCCCTTCCTCTGTTAGATGAGGAACAATCTCAGAAAAAAGGATAATGTTGCTATCCTCAGAAATGGTCAGTGACCATAGCTCTCAGTGTGTTCCTTATAAAATGAGACATGTCTGAAATAATGTCTTCAAAATTTTGCTTGTTTTGGATTCACATTCTTCTTTGACTGAAAGGGATCTTGTTAGTGTTCAGACCAATGACTGGTTATTTAGTTCTATTAGCTTTTGGCTGCCACAACATGATGATCTGTAATGTAATATATCTTGCTGCTACATTGCTGTAAATTTTACAGTGTAAAAGCAGGAGAGCCAGCAGTGTACTGTATACTTTGAGTAATCTAAGGCTGCAATACTATACCCATTTTCCTGAGAGTAAGCCCAACTGAACTCAATAGGTCTTACTTCCAAATAGTCATATATAGGATTGTACTGAAATCAAACGAATACACAATATGAGAATTAAACTCTTATTAAATCTCTCCAGCTTAGAATGCTTAGCTTTAAGTAGATCACAACCCAAACATGTAGCTGGAAAAAAAAGTGAGTTTGAAAGATTTAAAGAGCTAACAATTAAGTGGCTAATTAGAAGACTATGCATATATCTAGGAAGGAGGCTTGCTTATTCTTGACGGGAGTGATTTTGAAATATGAATTAAAATGATAGAAGAAGAAATTATTAAAATTCATTGGGCCTATTCACACAAAATATCTGAGATGTTTTAAAAGTGTAAAGTGTGAATGCAATGGGTATCATAGAGGCACACTTGATAGGTGATATTGGCTGCAGAAGTCTGCTGGATGTTTGCTCAGAGACAAACCTGCATTTGATACCATGTAATGTGTGAAATGGCCAATTGGGACAGAGGAATACATCATTGAGTTAGGCTTACTGGAGGCCAGTGTCTTATAATAGCAGCAGACTTTGAGTGTCTTCTCCCTTACAGACCTGCCATATCCTAAGATCTGGCAGGGATGTCTTTTTGATGGTCCCATAACATTCTGAAATTAGATATGTGGTTAACACGGAAAAGGTATCCTTGGTACAGATGCCCTGCCTCTGGAATGCCCTCCCCTCATGAATTCAAGTGGTGCCATCTCTTCTAAATTTTCAGTGCCAAGTAAAAACGTATTTATTCAGACATTTGGGTGATCTGTTGACCTTTATTGTCTGCTGCTGCATAGTTTATTTATCTTGCTCTTATTTTATATTTTTAGAGTTTGTTGTTGTGTTACTTATGTTTTATTGTTGTTTATATATTTTATTGGCAATTGTAACTCACTCTGAGATCATCTTGTAAGATGAAGAGTGTGAGAGAAAGATTTTAAATAAGTAAGTAAAATAGCAGACAATAGTTTCATTGTATTAGTAGATCTGATTGCTTATCTACTGTGTAGATTCTACAAGAGCGTAGATTGTGCAAATAGGTTTGGTTACTTATCTACTATGTAGATTCGGATAAACCCTTCCTATCAAGAAACCACAAGTTTAAGAAGGCAATATATGGGAAGGAAGAAGAGGGCCTAGAGAGGGGAAATCAGTAGGAGTCTACTAAAAAATGACTACAAGGTGATTGTTTCAAATGCATGATCAAGTAGTCTCATTGGCTTCTGTCCAGGAAAAGTACTTAACATCCAAGGATGGAAGTAATCCTATCTGAAGCATTAGGAGCACCTGCTTAAGTCCCACTGGTCTCTGTGACATTTAATCACTTGATCCAAGTTTAAGCACATGATTAAGAGGGCTTTGTTGAAGAGGGATGAATTTAAGCAGGTGCTTAAAAACAACACCCATGTTGAAAAACTCTGATGGAGTATAATGGGGGGGGGGTGGAGATGATGGTAGCAGCCACTTCCTGGCAAATGATTTAAAAGCACCTGACATCCCTCTCAGCAGACATATCTTATATATAGCAGAATAGCAAAGGAAAAACAAAAACCAGAATTCTGGTAAGGAGAACACAGAGGCCATGTAATGGATGTGGGTCTCATCCCCTCTTCCCCATCCCCAATAGCAAACTAATGGAAGAAAGAAAGTAAGAAAACTGGAATAAAGACAGTGGCAGGTATGAGCTTCAACTAGTGGGTTGTTAAGTACCCCAGCTGCATCACATTAAGGTGGGTTAAACCAGAGGCATCAGCAACACTTTTTGTTTCCTTTCAGAAAAAAGAAAGAGCCAGGGAGAGAAAGGAGGAGGAAAAACTGAGGGCCTATCTGCACTGTAAACGTCTATTGGTTTTATACCAATTTAGCTGCTATTACTTCCCACAAAGGATCCTGGGGACTGTAGTTTGCTGAGACTCTTCTTAGAGATCCCTATCTTCCTCCCCTTACAGTTTCTAGGGTTCCCTGAGGAGAGAGAGGGGGGATGACTATTAAACCAGTTAAAGTTTGTGGTGTAGATCTTTGGCTCTATGTAGCCAAAATGGCATCTCTAAAATATAAGAGGGAGGTAACAACAGACTATGCGGGATTCCAAGGTTTGCAGAACTATAAAACTTCTTTAGAAAAAACTCTAAAAGCCCCCTTCCTTCCTCCAAAAGAACCCTCAGTCCAAGATGCTCAGTGCACACAGAATGCTGACTGAACTGTTGTGGGGAATATTAAAAACTGGGAAGGGGGAAGGGACTTTTCGAAGTGCTGGGATGCAACTCAGCTTGCTGGTGGGTTTGCATGGAGAAGAATAGATAGAGAAGGAAACCTCCGTGTTTCCTGTTTTCTGATCTTCCTTCAGGTGCAAGACTGATACTCTTAGGGGTTGCTGGCTTCATTTCATGTTCCTCCCTTCCTCATCCCACCTTGGGAGAGGCTATACCTTTTCCCTTTGTTCCTCTCTCTCTCCTGCAGAGATGAAAGGCCAAGGTTAGCTCTTTGTATCTCAAACTTTATTTAGCTAGAACTCAGATCTTTCTTATCCAGTATGTATTTCCTTTAATAAATAGTAGTTTATTGTTTTCTTAAAGTCAGATTCTCAATGTGATTGTATCCAGGGTAAAGTGTGTTCCTTCAGCAGGGATCCTGTTACAGTTCAGCTTCTACCAGCATTCATCTCCAAAGCTAACATGGAATGGAGTATCCTGGAAGAGGGCATGACTGACTGTCTGGATCACTGAACAGGAACACACTGCAATATTACAGGTCCTGTTTGTTAACTTATATAGGTTTTCTACAACTTTAGGAGTCATGGGTTCCCAGAAAGAATCCTGAGATTTGTCAGCTCTAGAAATATTGAATGATGTTATACACAGAACTACAATTTCCATGTTTCTATGGAAAGAGGAAATAAACTAGTTTGGTTTCCATATGTAGTATGGATATGCCTATATTCTCAGAGAGAGAGACAGAGACAGACAGACAGACAGAGAGAGAAGAAGAAAGTCAGATAAAATCAAAAACTAGCCCCATGTTGGATTGTTATTGAAGGTGGAATCTGCATCTGTAAAGACTGAAGAATACTGATGTAGATAGCATGCTGAACTTGAATGAAGACCCAATTTCACTGGTGACGTTGGGAAAATCACTATCACTAAGTGTACCTGCCTCACACAGGGTTATTGTCAGAATAAAATAGAACAATCCCATGTCAACTTCTATAAGGTCCTTGGAAGGAAGGGGGAAAATGATAAATAAACAGGATAAGTGTTTTTTTTTAAAGGAAATATACATTAGGATTTTAGACTGTGATCCTCAATGAATTTATCCCTGGTTAGTCCTTCTGATATTAGTGATATTATTCTATATCATTGCAAATTAGAAATCAGACATTTATACAGGTCTGAGGCTGACTGTACTTCTAAGCAACTTAGGAGGTTGCCTAAGTTGCACTTTGTGGAGAGAAGCCGTTTTGTTAAAGCAGCAAATGGGATGATGGCCAGGCTGAACATGAAAAGCATGAGTGACTCATACCAGTATGTCAGTATCCATAAATCAAGGTTCACAGAGGGTACAAAAATAGCAACCTAGGCTCCAGAAGTATAGGTGAAGCTGTCAAGATGGGGACTGGTGAGGATGAACCTGAGGTCTGGTCTCAGTAACCCATGGAATCAAACCCATGATCCTCCAAATCCCATGCACAGGAGGAGAGAACGTCTAGGAAGGAACACAGATGGCCATTTACCAAGTGTTAACTTACTGCAGTGTACATGTAGCAAGTTGGTTAGTCAGAGATTTGTAATATCTATTCCTGCTGAGAGAGGATTCTAATACACCCATATACAAGATCAGGAATCCAGGGAAGCACTGAGGTTTTAACATTTCCTTTCTCATTTGGCTCAGTGATAGCTGATCTGAGCCAAACTACTCACGGTTGTTGTTGTTGTTTTAAAAAAAAAAACAGTTCAGCAATGTTTTAAAAATACCACCTTTTTAAAATGATTTTTCAGCAATGCTTGTGAAAATTGTCCTTCCATTCAAAGGGTCTCTACTTCTCTCAGCTGACTTCATTTGTCCTCAGTGGTGTCACCATGAAGCCACATCTGATTGGTTACATAGTGTCATGATGGCATCCAATTCCCTGTGTGATCTCCAATTGTCTGGAATCACACTTGGGCTTAAGAAGAACGCAGCAGTAAACCAGGTGTGTGTGTGTGGTGGAGGGGAGAAGGGATGATGCTGAAGCAGCAACAGCTAGAGGAACCAATGACACCAAACAGGATCAAAACAAGGTCAATACTCAATGAAGTGTTTCAGTTTTCCACTGAAATTATCTTCAGTTCAAAATATGGAACTAGAGGATATTTGGTACTTGTTATTTCATTTTCATTTCACTGCATTTTGAAATGGTATGCCACGTTTCTGCATTACTGTACTCTGAGTTTACAATCCACTGATGTGAAAAAATATACACTCGTTACTTTGCCATCCTCTATCAGTTTGGCTGAGCACACTGTTACACATCTGATAGAAAACCAGCCTTAAGATTGATATCAGGGAAGACAGGTGTACAAAGTTTGTGGTGCTACTGGGCGCAATCCCCTCTTCCGCTGAAGCCAAACCTCCCATTGATTTGAAGGGCTCTGACTTGCATCCATTGCTTGAAAAATCACCACCCATGTAGAAAGTCACCCACATGAATAGCTTTCCAATGCAGAGTACTGTTGACTTTTTTTATATTCTGTCACAAACCCAGCAGTTGTGATATTAGCATGCAAAGAATGAAAAAACCCTGCACATCTCAGGGTGACTAGTGGATTCCCTTCATGCCAATTTCCTTTCATTTCCCTTTGACAGAGTGGGCCTTTAAAAGCTCTACACCTTAGCCAGCTTTTAAAGATGTAGGCTCTTGCAACATTGAACCCTAATGAATTTGTTTTGTCACTAATAAATCAGTAGGAATGTGGGCTCCCCATCCTGTACTTTCCAGTGCTGCCATCATAGTTTCTTGAAGAAGGCTGACATATGATCATAGCAAGCTAGCAAATTAGCATGCTGTTATTAACCAAGCACTGCCCTATGTAAAGTTGCAACAGTTTTGGTGCCTCGCAAAGTAGTCGATTACAGATTATCCTGGGCAGTGTTAGATGTCCTTGGCTTTGCCTATCTGCCTCAGGAAATATTTACCTGCACTGCAATTCTTTAAGCGGCTCAACCAACAGAAGCTAGTATTTTCCCCACGGGTGTAATACGAAAGGGCCTCAGTGCCCTTTGATTAAAAGTAACTTCAGTTGAACAGAATATGTTGATCCTTAGAAATTGGTTCTTGACATTTCCTAGCCTCAGTGGAATGTGATCAATACAGTTATGTATTACCAGTTCTGTTGTTTCCACCCGTCTACTTCTACAGTGTTTTCTAAATGCCTAGGATGTCAAAGATGCAGCAGGTGAATGTGTCAGTAGTGTATGTAGTTTATCTGTAGATGAAAATGATTGTCTTACGTATAATGTCATACAATAAAGAATGTTGAGAGGATCTTTTAGCATATAGTTTCAGAGAAAAGGCCCTTTCAAAATAAATTAATGTAGATTAGTTATCCCATAATATACTTGAATTCACTTTTCTTGCTCAGTTTGACCAAAGTATTGTTGACATTTCCCCCCCCTCTCTTTGCTTTTTCAATGTTATGGATGACACCAAGGTTGAAGTCTTTATTCGGATTTGTGAGACCCCAACATGGAATTATTCTGCATCAATGAAGTTATTAAAAAGTGTGGGTTTTTGCACACACCTTTATGCCAATTTTAGGATGTGGGAAGGAAACATCCAGTATATTTGGAAAAATGTTCCAATGGCAACTAGGCATAACAGGTGAAATCATTATTGATATTTACAATGTATTGTAGAAATATGTGCATGGACAAGGGCAACACTTCTATCAGGGCATTCCTGTGTATCCCTGGATCCTTGGACAAAAAAAGGGAAGCAGATCCTAAATGGGAATTTATAACACTCAAAATATTGCCCTGGGAATTAAACTCCAGAAATGACCTCCTCAATAAGGAGTGATTCTGCATAAGTAAATCCATAGCTATAGAATATCTTTCACATTATATCATTGTACTTGGATATCAGGCAGAAGATTTACACTGGCATTTCGGGGGTAATACTTAAAACTTGTCCATATACATAATGTTTCCACATTTCTATATCTAACTGTTAAAACTAGAGAGGATTTTGTAAAATCTTTTGTCATCTCTTGCCAAAAGGATGCAATGTGAGTTATATTGTTTACAATAGGGCCTTCCGTCCCCTCTTTTTTTTATCTTGTATGGCATTATTTCTTGTATTATGTTGTTATTATGGCTAGAGCTAAGATAATAAACTTGTAATGAACTTGGAGTAGAATTTATAATCTTGTTGGATTTGAAAAACAGTGGGATGAACAGCAAGATCTCAGCACCAATCTGCATGAACACTTCAGTGGGTGGTGAAATGGGATGATGTTTGTGATGTGGGTTATGCTTTGTGAACATTTCAGAGCAACTGAATGACCATCTTCTGCATGTGGTATCTTTTAAGTATGCCCTCTTTCCATTAACATCACTGATGTATGCTTCTGGGGAGAGGTGATGGTTGTTGAAATCTCTCTCACACACACACCAGAATACATCAACCATTGGCAGCAACTATGATGCTAATAAGACACTCTATCTTATAGTCTCCATGCTCCAGGATAACGATGACCACCCTAGGCTACATTTCTGTGCAGGTGGTAGCAGGTTTGACTTTACCACAATGAGGCATGAAGCAGTTGCTTTTGGGTAGCAGATTCCTGCCTATGGTCATTTTTTTTTTTTTAAATTGACATCATTTTGACCTTTTGCTTCAGTTGTGAAGATATGTAAGGTTGGTGCTGTGTGCTAAGTTCACAGAACTAAATCAGCACGGACACAAAATTGGGTTGCATTTGGCTCACCATGCCACAGCCCACAATGAGAACACAACATCATAATGGGCTGAATTTCAGTTTCTGGTAAGGCCAGTGAGGCCACATTCTGCATGTGCTGAATGAAAAGTCATCATGTTGAAATGCTTGTACAAATAGACCTTTGATATATTGTATGTGTATAAGATTCTCTGCTGCTGAAATATTGTTATTGCTTATCAGTAAGTCATAATTTTCCTGAAGAGTCTTGAAATATTTGCATTGTTTGGCCAACTTGTTGTTCATTGGCAACATCCAGATGAAGTCACTGGCAACATTTGCATTGCTTTTCATGAATCTTGATTACATCCTAGGGCTGTTTCACACACTACACAGCAGCAAATGCAGGTTTGCTACCACATGTACTCCAGAGGAGCCACAACCAATTAGAACTGCTAATTGATGAGCTTACCTTTATGGTACATATTTGCTTCATTCACACATTACCATTATAAATGCCCATTTAAAAGTTCTTCAGTTGGCATCTTAAATAAATAAAAAGTACTGTGGAGCCTCAAACTGTCTAAAATTGGATTTGAGACCTCATTTTCACTCTGCTTTCTGACTCCCATTTCTGTCCCAAAGAAGAATTTTATAGTGTGATGCTTGAAAGCTTAAAGTCAGTTTTACCAAGTGGATTTGGTGCAGTGATCTTCTATTCACTGTGTCATTCTCTGGGACTAACACCACTGCATGAAAACATGGGAATGGCACAGAGGCAAATTTCCTTGGGTGTGGGAATCAAAACTCCAAGGTTCACTGAAAAAGATCCTCCACCTCCCTTGTCCCACTCTTTATAATCTGGCAATTTATGTGTATATCAAAAAAGGCTCTTACAAATTCACTCATGCACCAGAACAGCATGGGAATTGCATGTTTGGGTTCCTACTCTAGCACCTGCACCTTGTAAGCAGTAAATATGTTCTACAGCCTCACACATTGTGATTGCTTGCAACTTAAGCTTCCATACATCCACATTTTAACAGGGTCTTTCAGCCCCCATCCTTTCGTCACCAAGTTAGGGGAACACTGATGCTCAAGCTAACAGGGAGGAAGTATTCACCTAGCCATATGCTGACCCTTCCCTTTTCCAGTTTGCTTTCATCTGAGTTACACAGAATGGCATAAGTTTATAAACAAGTCGGGTTTCCATGCTTATCAAATGTTAAAAAGCACTTAGAATTTTCCTTCACAAAACAATTTGTATAAATACAGGTGACTTGTATTTAATGACCTTTAAAATTATCTGGCCATAAATAGTGAATGGGTAGTAGTTGTTTTGGGGTGCTGTTTTCTTTTCTTTACCATTTCTATATGAAATACATGTTTTCAAAGAAATGTCATGGCCTCATCTAAGCAAATCACTTTGATTTCCCTAGGAAAACCATGTCCTCATTCAAAGCATTTAAGGCAAATATATGAGGCCTGAGCTCATGTCTCACGTGTGGGTGTATACACATAAAAATGAGATCTGCAATCCTGAAAGGGAGAAAAATACAGCTATGGCTGTGTTGCTTTTTAAGTTGCCTTTAACATATTTGGAAACAATTAATTGGAAACAATTTCAAAGACACAAGAGAAAGCAGTGTAAGGGACATGATCATCTCATTCATTACTATTCTGGTTACATCTTTCAACAAGGAATAAAAAATAGAAATGTACATTTCAGTTTTGCATATCTTACAAAGTGATTGAATAATTTCATTTAATTAAAAAATGCTCAGTTTTACACACAGAAACACACACAAATGAGGGAGGGCAATGTGGTACATCCTATAATTTTGCAACACACGTCATCTCCCCTTCCATCTGCTTAGTTACCTTGGCAGACTCAGCCTCTGGATGAGCTTGGGTTCAAATGACACCACTGGGGCCTACGATCCTTTTCACATTTATCTTCAGAACACCATTGTGAAGGGAGTCACTATTCTAGACACATAGGCCAGCCCTATTATATAGATTTTGTTCAATAGGAAGGTGAGTCTGTGTGTGCAGAATAGTGACTTCCTTCACAATAGTGTTCTGAGGGTAGACGTAATAAGGATCATAGGCCACTGTAATATTATTATTATTGTTATTGTTGTTGTTGTTGTTGTTATTATTATTATTATTATTATTATTATTATTATTATTATTATTATTATTATCGGTGCTGCTGCTTGAGAGCTGTTTTCTAAAGAGTCGGGGAAGCATAATACGACCAGAAAAACCAGGTGAACAGGACCTTATAACCAAGAAACCCTCCAGCTTCTCTATGGTACAGCTGCAGGAGGAACTGTAGAAGACTTTCTTCCTGGCTCTTCTTCCTCCTTTCCCTCCAAGCTGTTTCAAGCCAGGGAAGACAATTCTGTCATGCACAGTACCTCTTCTTGCAAGTGTCCGGAGCTAGAGGGGGAGAAAGATTGTGCGGTATTTAAGGCACTCCAGACAATTGCTCATTCCGTAATGAGTTATTACTCTGCTGAGCCAAAGGTCATTAGAAAGGATAAGGGCAGCCATAAAAGCGGCCCAGCTAGCATGCTTTTCCTATAGAGATTATCATTATTGGCTTATTAATACGCGATAATGTTGAATTATACACGGCAATAAATAGGAAAAAGGTTGACTTGGAGTTTTAAATATTTTATGAATCTCAAAGCGAGCGTTCCAAGCAATGCGGGCTCTTTTCAAGTGACTGGAATCACCAACCGAATCCCTTTTCCCACTTTTATTTTTAGTGCAAGGGTTTTGTTTTTTTGAAGGGGGGGTTGCTCTGTTGTGGGGAGTTTGTTTTTTTTAACACCTCCAATCCTGTGCACTTTCCCGGGAGCAAGTTGCATGAATGCAGTAGGACTTACTTCAGAGTAAGCAAGTACAGGATCGCGCTGTAGATCTATAAACACAAATGTACTTTCTGAATATCCTGAAACAGCGCGGCCTGTTTTAGGTAGGGGGATTTTCATTCTTGCATGATTTATTTCATTTTTCTTGGAAACCCCATGGTCCACCGAGATGTCTGCGAATTACAAACAGAGAATTCAGGGTCCGGATCACTTCCCGGTTTAAGGCATCTCTAATCTGCGTTAAATGATCCTGAATATGCATTCTTGCTTGTTCCGTTTAAAGCACATCGGTGGGCGATGAGGATTCGGGGGGGGGGGTTGAAGTCAGAACACCCCTCTTCGAGGACGTCCAGAAAGGACACTTTTGCTCGCACGATTTATGCTGAAGAGAGTCAGAAGTACCTTTCTGGATCAGAGCAAGGGCCCTCCAGTCCAGCATTCCTGCAATCAGCAGGTGCTGGGTGCCTCCGCCCCGAAATTAGCCAATAGTGCGTTTCAATTTTGTAAAGCTTTCATTTCAACCAAAAAGCAATAAAAAATCAAAAAAATCCGCACCCTAACCACCTCCACCAAACATTTACAGGAGGAAAGGAGGGCCTGCTTACCCTGGTCCTACAAAAATACTCCAAATAGAAATTAATGTGGCCATGATTTGAAATCCAGCAGGCTGAGTTCCCAAGGTCCCGAGTTTAAAACCCAGCACAAAAATAGAAGTAGCTAGCTACTTTTGAAGAAGAACGAAGTATAGAAGCAAAAGCAAAGCACAGCAAAAATAAAACCAAGGCGGCCGGTAGTCATTCACTTGAGAGTCAGAGGAAGCTCCGTTGAACTTAGTGGGCCTTTCTTCCAAGAAAAAGGAACGTTCGTTCTTTTCTTTCTTTGGGATTCATCATGCACTCCTGCAACGCTCTGCCAGAAGTTCAGTGACAAAGACAAAACTCTGGCAAGCCAACCGTCAGGCTAACGAACTTCTCCGAAATGAAATTACGCCCCCCGCCTTTTTTTTTTTAAAAAAAGAGTATTTTTTTTTAAAAATAAAAATATCTAATTCCGTTTCCTACCAACAATAACAAAAGTGATTATGATAACGAAACAACAGCCCTGTGGGAAGACAACCCAGGGTGCTTTGGACGTACTAAAGATCAGATCCAAGATTAAGATCCTTGGTGCTCCCGAGCGATCGGGTTGATGCTAATCGCTTGATCAAATGCCTCTTACCCCTCACAACTCTGCCAAAAATCCCCGTAAATTCATTTGAAACCGGGAAGGGGTAGGAGAGCCAATAACAAAAACGCTCAATGTAAACAGCAACTGGACGATGTTTTAAATTCAAGTTACAATTGACCGAAAGTGCACATTGGTGAAAAGGATTTTATTGGGTTTTTTCCCTCTCCTCGCTGAAACATGCATTAGAGGCCTCGCTAAGTGGATTTTGCCAGGGATGGGTGCGGAAGACGAACACACTCTGCAAAAGGGAGCAGGCCGATGAGTTAACGTGGGAACTTTGGATTCCACTTGCCAGAGAGCGTTTGAACCCGGCTCACTCGGGTCCCCACATGCCGAGCCCGTTTGCTAGATTTTAAATG
This sequence comes from Rhineura floridana, assembly GCF_030035675.1. Lineage (NCBI taxonomy): Eukaryota > Metazoa > Chordata > Lepidosauria > Squamata > Rhineuridae > Rhineura > Rhineura floridana. Next base: position 25,713,149 of record NC_084482.1, read on the forward strand.
GCAAACTCAAATAAATACTGAGAAAGCCTTCGCAGGCGGTTCCCATCCGCCTCCAAACAAACACGCACGTACAGTTCTTCACGAATTTATTTCTTTTAGCCGCCCCCCCCAAAATAAGAATAACGTTTCCCCAGAACAATATACCTATTGAGGCAATCACTTTCCTTCTTTGAGTCCTTGTGTTGCTCCGCTGTCCTACGGATCGAACGAAGCTCGAACATCCTCCTTGCAACTCTGAAAAGACACAGCCGCGAAACAGAAGCTCGTTCAGACCAGAAAAGCTCGTAAAACACCCGAACTATGTCTCCCGGATTCTGCATTCTCCCTATGGAGTTTTACCTTTCCACCGAGACACCCGAACATGTTTTCTTCCTTTGGATGCACACACACACACACGGCGCACTCCTCTTCCTTGCCCAGCCAAGAGCTCTCTTAACCTTCCTACTTTCGGGTCCTGGGCAGAAGGTGTACAGCAGAAGTGAATCTAGATAAGTAGGGGTGGGGGGACAAAATCATACAAAGTTAAATTCTTAACTCCCCACCCCCACTCCTACCCCCACTCCCCATGGGATGCAAGGCTCCACTGTCCCTTTGTTAAGAGACTTTGCCGCCTCAGCGTGTGATCATTGTTGCCGTTATGATAGCAGCAGTTGTTATGTGTGTTAAAGGGAGGAGGGAATCTCTTTCTCTCCCCCGCTCCTCGAAACTTTCCTCTCTAACGCCCGCTTTCCCGCACCGCCCCTCCCTGAAGAACCTTCCTCCACCCTCATTCTTCATCGCCACCGCGTAGGAGTCGAAACTCCTTTGCCTCAGATTCTTTTATTAGGACTATTCGGACTTTCTAAGTGGGCTTCCAGTGGTGGTCCCCTTGATGGACGCGTGGGCAAAAGTGCACGTAAGACCATAATGAAGCCCAACAGACGAGCATTTTAGAGGAGGGAAAGTTGCAGACGGAGTCAAAACTCCCTCCCACAACCTGGGGTATTTCTTTAAATAAGGGGAGAAAGGGAAAGAAACGGCTCCTTGGAGGTACTCAATAGCGCAGGGGTCTGGGATTTCTTTCTCCTTTCTCTCTGTCTCTCTCTCTCTCCCCCCTTGTTTACAGCTACAGAAGGCAAAAGAGCCATAAATCTTAAGACAGCCTACAGAGACAAGTGCATTTGTATGCATCGTTAGAACTTGCTAATACCTAAACCCATTAGCAAGCCATGTAGAATTCTAGTTTCCGGTGTCCATTAACTTACAGTTAAATTTTAGAGGAAAGGGCATGGCGATTAACATAAACTATATCCATCATATTGTTTGTCATAATAGATTAGTCAACTATAGATGTATATTCGTGTGTGTGCACGTGTGTGGAACTTTTCATTCCACCCCGTCCAGCCTTCTCGCTGCGTGTTAATTTCAAACCAAGGAGACATGGTTACACAAACATACACACTTACTTTTCCGCACCATAATTTTTGGAATGAAAAAAGAAAGGTGTGTATGTTTGGTGGTGGTGAGGAGAAGAGAATCATACCATTGCCTATATTATATCAGGAAGTATTTGTGAGCTGCCGCGCGATGAAGGCAGGCAGGCAGGCAGGCAGGTAGACTGGCTGGCTGGCTGGCTGGCTCTCTTCCTGACCTAGAATCACCTCACCCCTCACCCCACCCCACCCGCCACGAAAGGTTCTAGGGGCACCGTGCAAAGTAAGCAGGCTTACTCGGGAGTAAGTCCCACTGGTTCAGCCGGGCTTGCTCCCAGCGCAGAGGATGTCAGCCTTGATGCCCTGTGCCAACCGACTCAGAATGAATGGGCCCACTGATGAAGCACACCGCACCAAGTTATCTCCTTCATGCATTCCCTTTATTATTATTATTATTATTATTATTATTATTATTATTATTATTATTATTATTATTATTATTATTATTATTATTATTATTATTATTAATAATAATAATAATAATAATAATAATAATAATAATAATAATAATAATAATAATAATAATATTGTGCAAGCCCCCTCTCCCTCCCCAGGATTCACGTTTTCTGTCCAGTTTCCTTTCCCTTAATCGGTCTTCTTCTCTCTCCCCCTCCCCCTCCCCCTCCCCCTCCCCCAGCCGATTCTTTCTTGTCCCTTGTCTTTGTTGAATGACGTTCGATTACGTCCCCGTCTCCCTTCCAAACACCAACCCCTCCCTCTTACCCCGCCGCTTCGAACCACCACTCAAGGAGCATAATCTGCTACTATTAAACCAATACAACCCCTACCCTTAAACAACAACCCACCCCTCCCCCCAAAATCCGCCTAGCCCCCCCCCCAGATGCAAAGCTCCCCCCCTCCTTGTTTAGGCTGCGCACAGATATGTGAACTTTTGTAGCTCTGCTTTTCCGTCTTCGCCCGCGAAAGCGTTAAAGGTAAGGGTCTGGAACTCGTATGCAGCAGCCGGCTTTTGTAGCGATGATTTATTGCTTCAATCTTGGTTCACCCAGAGTTCACATGGATTTGCTGCTTCTGAGAGCTAAAAGATGGTCTCACTTGACAAGTGTGACTATTCCAAATGTTTCTCCCTCTCCCTCTCTCTCCCTTCCTCTCTCTCTCTCTCTCTCTCATCTTCTCTAGTGCAAAATCGTTTATAATTAAACCTTTTTTTTTATAAAAAAAATCCAGCAACCCCGATTTGCTTTTAGATGAGCAGAAATCTGATCTCAGGGATCTAATGGATTATATACAAAAGATCCTTGTGTATGGGCGCGTGGGTATTGCACAACAGGCACATATAATAATGTATAATATTTGCATTTAATATGTGCGTGTATATGACACACAGAGAGCCCGCGCACGGAGGGATCTTCAGACAAAAGGAGAAGAGAGGCTTAGAAGAAGGGGGGGAACCTGGTCTTATCCCAGCTACCCACCCCAGCACCCCCCTTTCCCACCCGACCTTTCTTTGTTGCTAAACTGGATTGGGAGGGGGGGTCTGCGAGGCGAATATGGAAGGGGCTCTGCTAAATCGCGTCATGTTAAATTTCAAAGAAATTGGGATTAATTTCTTCTTTCTTTTTTTGGGGGGGGGAGATATTGCATTATTTGCTTACCCCCGGCGCGCCCTACCCTTGCACCCTAAATGCTGTTAAAACTACCCCCTTAAAAATCGTTAAATATACAAGCAATGGTGATGGCAATATATATATGGGATACTGCAGAATCATCAAGCCTAGATTTGCATAACGTGACTCGCTTGCCAAGTAGCCCAGCCTAGAGCATTCTCTTGAAAGGAATGAACAGAAATAGCTAAATAATAAATAAACAAACAAACGAGACACCCAAAAGTCAATTCCCTAAGATTTGGGTGTGCAGGCGTGAGGGGGCGCGAACATCTATGTCCATATTTGCCTGTAAAATAACCGTTTGGGATTGATGATACCATGCAAATGTCCTAGACATCGACAGCTTTTTTTCTTTCTTTCTACCGTGCAGTTTATGCGATGGAGAGAAACCAAAGGGTTATCCCAGAAAGCCAAAGTTCAAAAATAGCACGAAGCTGGGCTGGTAGCAATAGATAATTGGAGTATCCAAAGGTCTCCTTTATAATACTCACATAATTTGTTTTTTTCGCGTCTTGAAGGACACGGTCTTGACCCAGATGCAATTTCATTCGAAACCGTTTGGAAGCAAGTCCCACTGAACCCAGTGAAACTTTTTCGCGATAAAAACGTGCTTAGGATGGGCTTTCCTGAATCGATTCAGGAGGATCTGAATTTCAGGCCCGGACCAGTAACCCCGCAGACTTCGAATGAGTCAGTCACGTTAGATAGCCGTTGCATTCCCTTGTTCTGCCTTAAACCGTCCGCGCCTCCCTCCCCACAGTCACAGCTAAATTCAGCGGGGACAGCCCTGGATCTTTTCCTACATGGGCTTGGAAACCAACCTCCCGTGGATTCCAATGGAACGCACGTCTAGGCCCCTACTGCCAAGTACAAATGTCTCCAATCCAATTGTTTTCTTTTCCATGGAGCCTGCTTCTCAATACTTGGATCATCCGATCCTTTTGAATGATGGGCATCCACTACGACCTGGAACACGCATTTACATCAAAAGTAAGGTCCTTTTTACACTATATCAGGGGGACTTACTTCCAAGTTTAGTATTGGGGCAGTAACCTCTCTACCCTTGCCAACAAAATTCACTCGGAAGGGTTAGAATTAAACGCGCTTAACCCCATAGAAAGCAATGCTTTCCAGCAAGCTTAATTCTGTGTTAGATTGTGCCCAGTATGTTCACACACACACACACACACACACACACACACACACACACACACACGGTTGACCACAATGACTTGGTGCGAAATACTGATAAACTTATTTAGCTCTGCAGGCAGAAACTGCAGCTAGAAAATTATTCTGCGTGTACAGAATCTTTGTTCGATGTTCCCTATCTTCATTTCTGTTGTCCTAGCATCTGTTCCCTACGCAAGCTCCCGAAAGGTCTGTCCACACACAAACGACACCTTCGTAAACGCTTACTGCTTAGATAAGAATGTATATCCATATAAGTAAGGCGCAACGCCCGGAGTTCTATTAATGCATTTCAGAGTCATCATCCCTCCTCCTCAAATGCTTATCAGTTCGCTGGCAAAGTTCTAGGACGTAAACTTAACAACAAATGCAAAAGGAAAGGAACTCAAAGCCCTGCGAGAAAGCAGTGCTTCATTAAAAACCAACGATCTTCTTTCTTTAAAAGGGATTTTTTTTCCGCCTCTTCCAGTTGGCCCAAGTTTTGCTAAAGGGGTTAGGGAAGTGAGATGAATTGGATTCTACGACGAATTCATCCGTGTATAAAGACAGGGTTTGGAAGGGGAGGGTGGATCGGTGGATGGAGAAACGAGTAAGGTGGTTATCATGCCCTCTTTGCAATGTCCTATGGAAAGTTCTCAGCGAGATGTCCACGAAAAAGCAGTAGATCGTGTGCTTTAAACATGACTGCCGAACTAGTTTCAGCAGAGGAACGAAAACAGAAACAAATATAGGTTTAAATAATTAGTCTACCTCTGTTAATGTGTTAAAAATCAGCCTCCAGTAGCAGAAATGTAAATATTTCTCAAAATACTCTGTGTGTGTGTGTGTGTGTGTGTGTGTGTGTGTGTGTGTGTGAGAGAGAGAGAGAGAGAGAGAGAGAGAGAGAGAGAGAGAGAGAGAGAGAGAGAGAGAGAGAGAGAGTTGGGTTCTTTATAATCTTAGAATGTACAAATCCTGGGATCATTTCACAGGGTTGAAGATGACTAAAAATGTATGCCCTTGATTCTTTTTTTAATTGAAGAAAAAGGCTATGGGACTGCCAAAACGGGGTTACAAAAAAGCCACCATTGCTGCTAGGACCCTGGGTGGATGGGCAGTTTCTTCATATAGCCTCCAATTAACTTGAGGAATTCACTGCCACAAGATGGTGTGAGGGCTGTTAGCCTAGATGGCTTTCATAAAAGATTAGACAAATTTGTGGAGGATAGGTATGGTAGCTAAATGGAACCACCATGTCCAGAGGCAGTCTAACTGTGGCTATCAGTGGCTGGGAACAAACAAGGGTAGGCTATGGGTTGCCTATTTTCATCATTGTGTCTTTCTTGGAAGTTTCCAGAGTCATCTGCCTCTATATTGACCACAGGATGTTGGACTAAATGAATTTTGTGGATTATGGGAAGCAGACCTTTTCTTTAAAAAAAAGCGGATGTCTTCAAATCCGGGCTGTAGTAATCTCAAGAGTTAAAAGTCCTGCTGCCTTATCCTGAAACTCCAGGGAAGCATCAAAAAAATATCAGGGTGATGGACTAGATTTAAGATGTTCTGGAGTTAATGTCAGGGGAACAAGTTGTGGGGGGGGGTGTTTGGTTTTTAGTTTGATTCTTTTTCCCCCCAAAATTTGAAGAATTTAATTTGAGTCAAAGCTTAGTCTCATCTACTAAAGAGCTACTAAAGAGACTGAATAAAAATAATAGGTCTCTTACGAAGCCAACAAATAATGTGACTGTGCTTTTGAGCATGCATAGAGTATATCTTACCAATGGGTAACCTACAGCAAGCCCCCACCCCTTTAAGAATTTAGCAAGATCAGCATGCTACTGCCTGAAGGGCTGAAGAAGATTTGATTCAGATGTATCTCCACAATTAGTTCCCTTTTCTTTGAGGGTTTGTTTTTTTTTTAACCAAGAAAAAACAAAACAAAACTGGGCCTTCTCAAGCTCGAGACAAAAACCACACCTGCTGTAGCAAAAAGCTCCTCCTTAGGAACCTTTCATAAAGTATGTGAATGGAGGGATGTGTAGAAAAGTTGTGACAAAAGGACGGTTTCGGTAAGGGCTGATATGGAGCACAGTATGGCAACAGAGTTAAAAGACTCTTAAAGATGTGACATGCTGTATTAAGGAAAATCCTTAAGGCTACCACTAATTTCCTATCAACACTACACATGGTTTGTAAGTTCTGTTTAAATTCACATGAATCCCAGGCAATCTATCTTCTCCTTGCCCAACATTCTGAAACGGGAGGGTGCACCAGTGGGCACTGTTACTTGTTGGGGAACTGCAAAAGCCTAAGTGAGAGGTATATAATATCTTTTAATAAATGTTCTTTACAATGTGACCCTGTGTGTGGCTAGTCAGGAGCTGAGTGCATTCAGTTTAATAGGGCTTACACCCAGGTAACAGTATATAGGGCTGCAGCCTTAAAGTCATAAATGGTTTAAATCAGGGGTTCCCAAACTGTGGTCTATGGATCACAAGTGGTCCGCAAGCTTCATTCAGATGGTCCACAGCATGTCTGCATTAAATATTCACATTGATTGTTAATTGTGTTGCCATTGCTTTTTTTTATTTCTTAGATTTTATTGTAGTACAGTTTGCATTGTATGGAATGCAAACTGCAATACTATAAAATACAATGTTTAAGAAATAGAAGAAGCAATAAAGATACACTTAAAAATCATACAGCATCCAGCACAGCACATTAGAATGGCTACAATGGACAGAAAAATCATTTAGTGATCCACCAAGCCATCAGCAATTTTCAAGTGGTCCATGGGGGAAAAAAGTTTGGGAACCACTGGTTTAATTAAAATAGTATTACATTTTAAAGGGGGGGGGAGTGCCAGGTGCATCTCAGCATCTTCCCACTCATTGGTCAGAACTCTGGAACAGGGATGCAGGTTTACTTCATACTGTACAACTGGGTAGAACAAAACCTACATATTTTATCTTTACATCTCTATAAGTATAAAGATCAGAGTTTTTTCTTTTTAAAAAATGAATGATGAACATTTGAGTTAAGTACTTGAAATCTCTCCTAAGGGGAGTACAGCCTTTAAGCGCTCCCCATACCCATGCTGCATAGAGCTAGCAAATATTTTGTGATCAGAATAGTATTCACCCTGAACCCAAAGAACAGGATGACACACACACACACACACACACACACACACACACACACACACACACACACACACACACACACACACACACACTAATCATTCTAGTGCAATCCAGCAAAAGGTGGTCACAGTGACGTCTAGTTGAAATGAATGAGTCAGTAAATCAAATGAGGAAGTGCTTTTAATAAAATCTTACAACTTTTTTTTCTGGTTTGTGCCCATCATATGTAGGCCATGTGTTATAATTATTCAGCTATCACACATACAGAGTTTTAATACCCCCAAATGCAATATACATAGATGGAGGCATCTATGTATACCTAAGTGCCACATCAGCTGGCCTGTGTAGTTGCAACAGCCCAGGTTGTGATCTTTCTTTCTTTCTTTCTTTCTTTCTTTCTTTCTTTCTTTCTTTCTTTCTTATTTATTTATTTATTTATTTATTTATTTATTTATATCCCTCTCTTCCTCCCAGTAGGAGCCCAGGGAGGCACACAAAAACACTCTAAAACATCATAAAAACAGACTTTAAAATATATTAAAACAAAAACATGCAAAACACAGTTTGTGGCATTTATTTACTTTTTCCTTTATGCCCTTGGTCTTCAACAGGCAGCTAGCCTATGCACAAGTCTGTGTGTACTCTGCTAGTTTGCAAAAGCATAGAATCGAGTGAGTGCAGAATGTAATCAGTTGAGAATCTTAGTTTTCATTTTTAAAAAACCATATTTCTAATCCTCATGACTGTGGTAAATATAATATAGGATTGAAACCGAGTAAGCAACACTTAGTGAAAGCTAGAGAAGCAGTTTATATTATTACATTCTGGGTTTCAGTATGATATAGCCTCTTGTCCCTCCCCTTTATTCAAACGAAATGAATTATGCAAAATAAATGTATAAAAACAAACCTTCAGAATCCAGTTTTTCATTAGGGCAAAACTGGGGCTACTTTATTCATGTTTTCCCCCCCTCAAGAATACAGCATACACTGTTCTGCCTATGAATTTGTCTGAGGACAGCGTATCGATGGCCCATTCATTTCCATCAGTGAGGTTACAGCTGTTCATATAGCTTACCAGCCAACTTAATATCATTAGCTCCCATTGCTCTTGCTAAATCCAATACACCTTTCTGAGCTCTTTTGTATACCTGCCACCATTTCTACAGGCCAATGATTTTCCCGATAGACTCTGTCTCTTCCAGGAGAATATTGCTTCATTTTAAATAAAAACTCCTCACTGCAGAACGTATATAGAGCTTTACTCTGCAGTTTACTGGGTTGGGGAAAAGATGCTAGAAAATGCTGCTTGCTTATTTTCATCCACTCACATGAGGTAAATTTAATATGAATAGATACTGTATTGATGGTAAGCCACATATTTATTCTTCAAATAATTTCAGTGTTTTATTTACTTACTTACTTATGAAACAAGCCATTACTTCTAACCCAGGCATCAATAGCAATTATGAAATACAGACCTCTCTGTAGCGTAATCACCATTCTGCTGCCATGCAGCATTTCCTATTCTAGTAGGATTATACACACAGACCATCTGCCTTTGATTAGTCATTGTCTTTTAACACATCTATGATTCAGTCCTCACCCACTGAAAGTGAAAGAGATTTTTGCCATTGATGGCACTACAATGTCACAGGGGTGTAGTCGTCCATGATCTCAGGGGGTCTTAGACCCCTTACCTTTTTGGGGAGCCAGGTCCCAGCAGGGTTCCTACACCTCCTTCATCCTATGAGCCAATCAGCATGAAAGGGGAGTGTCTTAGTCACTGAGAAGAGTCTTCTAAATTGCTTCCTTGTCCTTTCCTGCTGATTGGAGCCAATCAGAGTGAAAGGAGTTCCTATTGTGGAGAGAGAGAATTTTGTAACTGCAGAAGAAGAGGCAGTGAATCCTGATGACAGCATCCCATCTACATCATCAATCAGTTTGGTAGCAGTAGCAGATAAACATGTAGACACTGAATTCAGTAATTCAAGCAATATCTCTGACAGTGAGAAAGGACAGCCAAATGGTGACAGTGATAGAGAAGCAGAAAGCAGTATTCAAACCTGGCCAGATCATTCTATAATCTTAGAAGGTTGTATAATCTTAGAAGGGGGCATGGCTATGACTGTTATGAAGGGATCCTGAACTTCTGAATTTGCCACTACACTGCTGACGATGTGCCTCCCAAGACCACTTCACATCTATATTTTTAGATGTGCGCCAAAAATGTTTGAAGTATATGTTTAGAAAAGTAAAGTGTGAATGAGACAAATGTGTATACAAACATGTGTATCCTCCAGGTACCCTCTTCAGGGAGCCATTTTGGGCTAAAGTTCTTTGTTGTGTGTGTACACTTGGTAGTAAACATGGATGTACCCCTGAGTAAATGTGAAATGATTGTCTTTAGGGCACAGAAAGGGAACTGTGGCTCTCCAGATGGTGTTGAACTACAACTCCTATCATCTTTGACCATTGGCAATGCTGAGTGGGGCTGATGGGAGTTGGAGTCCAGCAACATCTGGCAGGCCACCAGTTCCCTTCCTACACTTTAAGGCAAATGCCCCATTCACTAATATTAGATGTCACACTTTTTTCAGTAATAAAAGGGTGAAGGAAATGATTCCAGAGTTCCTGTGGAAGATAACAAGATAAGTGATAAGTTGCATTCCATAAATAAAGGAGTCTTCCAAACAGATCATCAAGGGATTGGTAGAAGATGCTTTGGACAATGTCACCATTTATGGTAGGAAGCATTTAGATGGGATTAACACCTAGGCTCACAAATCTTGGGGTAGCACTGGAGAAGGAGGAGTGAGTGTATGCATGAAAGATACCTTTAATGGACCTGAACTTCAAATACCAGTAGAGCCCACCCCATCCTAACAGCCAAGGTTTGGCATTGCAAGAAAGACCACAGAGCAGTGCCATAGAGAGACTTGCTTAGGATTTTTTAGGGTACTTCCCCGGATTATTTCCACTTTTCAGTAATAAGAATAAAAAAGAGTGAGTGCGAGAGAGTAGGTCTCTAGCTCTTCTATGGAGATATAAGGGAAAGTATACAAGCAGTATTCTATCAGAATCTTATCAAATCAGTAAGGCGCTAGTGATCTGGCAAATGAATGCAAAGACGCTAGGATGACTGGCAAACACTTGGACACTTGGCACTAATATTTATAATTGTATTGAAATTAGATTTTTTTAATGGTTTACTCAAGTTATTTAGTACATTGAGAATGCAGTTCTATACATGTTTACTCAGAAGTAAGTCTATTGAATTCAGTAGCCCTGGCTCCTAGGAAAGTGTATAAATACTCTATCCTAGCCTTAAGTGAAGGAGAAGTTTGTCTTTATAGTCAGCAGAAGACTGCATATATATGCACACACATATACACACAGTGTATGCTGCATTGGTGCTGGATAGAGGGAAAATATTAATGTAAGGGTATAGGAACTCACCTCCCACTTATACTCTTTGATCAGTTCATTGCATTGTTTTAGCATGCTTGCTCTTGACTGTCATTAATAAAGGTAGATGGAACAAGCATGGGCACTGAAACGATTTTTCAAAATTCACCAAAATGTCAGATTTTGCTGTTCACATTTTGAATGTGAAACTGGAATCCAAATTCTGAATGTGAAATCTTCCCCTCCAGATTTGAGGGCTCTAGGTTTAGTGGCATCTATTGATTATTTTTTATTTTGACAGGTATCCAAAATAAACTTTAATGTAATCTCATAAACTTTCAACTGCCAAATACTGTTATATGTAAAATGTAAATGTACTGCCTTCAAGTCAATTCCGACTTATGGCGACCCTATGAATAGGGTTTTCATGAGGCTGAGAGGCAGTGACTGGCCCAAGGTCACCCAGTGAGCTTCATGGCTATGTGGGGATTCGAACCCTGGTCTCCCAGGTCCTAGTCCAACACCTTAACCACTACACCACACTATCATATATACTAATATATATTCTAATATTCATTCTTCAAGTGCCTATCCTTATATAGAGAAAATGCACACAAGAGAGTGATAACAGTATGCTCAGAGAAAACTTCAAGGTTTGCTGAGGTACAATTTATTGGGGGGTTGTCTAAGCGACAGGATCCCCCAAAACAGCCCAATCTGGACTGAGCATGCTCAATGGCCACAGAATGCTGCAGGAGGGCAGAAAATCATGGGGAGGAAGAATGGTGTGGAACATCCTGAAAGAAGGCATGGCATACTGGCTGGAACACTGAGCAGGAGCACTTTACACTGCAACATTTTGTTGCAGGTCCCACTTGTCCAATAACAAAACCTCATTCTAGCTAACAGTTGTCAAATATTGAATATTATAATGCTGAATATTATTCCATGCCAACTCTCAAACACCATATAAGACTAGATATATAAGCTCTCAAATACTGTCATTAAAACCACAATGTATCAGTAAATACTGTCAAATATTAAAATCAACTCACTGGTTGGCAAATACAAACATTAAACGTCTGGTGCATGCTTGACAACAACATCTGCAGAAAATACTTTCTGGGAGCCAAATAGTTTCAACTCTAAACATGTTGAAACTCAAAAAACTGTCTTTGTTTAAAGTTCATGTTTCTTCCCCCCCCCCCTTGAAGGGAGATGGGTTCTTTTTTTCTGGCCAGAGGCCAGAATGGCCGGTAAGCATTTTTGTTATGAGATGAGGGCATGTTTACTTAGAATGTTTCCCTTTAGCTTTTGGAACACGTGGATGAAGATGATCCTTCTTCAACAGTAATAACTGGAGCTCTGTCTGGATTCCTTTCATGTTCATTTCAAGGTATCAGTCTCCTTCTCTGTCCCTTCAGTCAGACAAGAACAGGAAATGCAAAAAGCTCTTCATGAAGATGACCAGGAGTCCTCAGAAGGCAGTTTGTACCAAGATCCCATTAGGAGGGATTCTTTTAGTCAGCAACAATTTCCGGCTCCATTAGTACACCGGGAGTCAGAAACGTCTACAGGCCAAAAAGGTACCCAGCAGGCATCCCTGAGATCTCTAGGGAACAGCAATGATCAGACCTCAAGAATGCAACAGCCTCCATTGGTTACCTCTTCCAATCCTTGTGACATGTCCACCAATGGCACTAGCAAAGCACATAATACCCATTTACCAAAACAAGTCTTCCCTTGGATGAAGGAAACAAGACACAGCAGCAAGCAGAAGAACATCCTTCCTTCATCAGGTATCTTGTTTTGTCTATCATCTCCTGTGCTTAGTGTCAATGTGCATGTAGTCCAAGGGGAGCCAACATGGTGCCCTCCCAAAGTTGTTGGGCTCCAACTCCCATCAGTCCCAGCCAGCATAGCCAATGGACAGAGATAATGGGAGTTGTAGTCCAGCAACATCTGAACGGCACTGCCTTGATTAGCCCTGATCTGGACTACAGCATTCCCAGTAATTCCAAATAAGCATTCAGATACGGTACTTTTATTTATTTATTTATTTATTATATTTATACCACGTTTTTTCTCCAAATAACTAAGCACATCTTATATAGGGTTCTCTGCACCACAGCACGTGCCTTCAGAACATTCTCTGGGCAATCACATAGAAAGTAGCTCCATAATTTTTATTTGCTTATATTTATATCCCTCCTTATCCTAGGATCATAGGAGCAACTAGGCTTCTGCTTGAGGAATTCTGTATGAATGACATATAATTATTCTTTTAAAAGCTGCTCTAATATATTATTTCTAGATCCTTCACAAAAAATCAGTGTTATTTCTCATTAAATAAACATGTTTCATTTTTGATTAATCCATTAGAATAGGATGGATATAGACATATTTAGAAACATACATCATTATTTAGCTCGACATAGAGACAGAAAGACAAATAGAATAGAAAAGAACATTTCCATTATTTGCAAATGTAAACACAAGACATTCCAAACTGATTTTCAAAAGAACCTAGAATATTACTGAGCTGCATCAAATATTCTCGTTTCATTTCTGAATAGAAACTAGGAATTCTGGGGACAGAAATACTCACATTTTCCAGTTACCATTATTTCTTAAGGTTTTCTAGCAGCTTTACCCCCTGGCCTCTGCTTTTTCCTCCTTCTTGTATGTATTATGTCAGTGATCTCACCCAGCCATGCATTGCACAGTAAGCAGGATGATCCAGTCAGTCAGATTTGGCTGTATGATGATGTCACAGGGCAATGAAAATAAATGAGCAAACATTTTTTGAAAGGCACATTGAGGGAGGAAAAGGAATCACCAAAAAGGGAAAGACCCAGATGAACGTGTTTGCAGAAGTCTGTGAGTAGTTCTGGCTCAGCTCTAACATTTTCTATGAGTTTGGGCAGTGTGTTAGCATGCATACTTGTTCATTGGGGTGGGGAATCTGTGGCCTCCCAGATACCATTGGACTCCAACACCTATCAGCCCCAGTCAGGCCAGTTAATGTTTGGGGATTAAGGGAGTTGTAGTCCAACAACATCAAGAGGACCACAATTTCCTCATCTCTGTTGTACATTATACACCCAGTTTTTATTATATGCTGATTTCTCCTAGGTATGATGTTTTGTGAGGCAATTAATTATTCCTTGCAAAGTCATCAGGGGTCAAGCTGAACTGACTCTTTCATTTCCTTCATTTAGACCCCAGCTCTTCTCCACCAAGCCTCTCCTCTTCCAAGAGAGTCCGCACAGCCTACACCCATACCCAGCTGGTGGAACTGGAAAAAGAGTTCCATTTTAATAGATACCTCTGCCGGCCACGCAGGTTGGAGATGGCTCGGCTTCTGAGACTCTCTGAGAGGCAAATCAAGATCTGGTTCCAGAACAGAAGGATGAAGTTTAAGAAAGACAGCAGGGCCAAGGGGACCATGAGGAAGTCCCCAAGCAGAAGTCCTCAAGTGAGCGGCTGTTACAGTCAGATGGAGGCTGAGTATGAAACAGCCACGCCGAGTTCATGTAGCAAGGCCCAGGGAGGGTTATATAGTTCATCATCAACTTATACAGATCCTCTCTTTGACAGCCCCATAACATCCATCTCCTTGGAGTACGGCCCCCTCTCTCTGCAAGGAGACAGTCATCATTATGGACCTCCAGTTCTGCAAGGGAGTCCAAGCGAGATGGGAGAAAATTACCTGGGAAATATGCCTGAGGCTGACTCGCTCTTCAGCTTCCCCGACTGTTCCTCTGCAAACCTGGACTACAGCTGTGTTGCTGAAATCCCCAGCCGTCCAACTCACATCCCATTTACACAGATTTAACCACACATCCTGTGCCTCAGGGAGATTCTCAGGGACCTGTAAATCTTATGCATCTGTGAGGGCTCTCTCTGCCATGGAAACCAAGCAGGGGAAATTGCTACAGTCCTATTATCTCATTAAAAAAAAAAACCTCTAAGTGCAACCAACAGTAACCTCCCTCCCCTACCCCCACTCCTCTGCCCACCCATTACCTCCTACTTATTTAACTGTACAAGACTTCCATTGGTGGGGGTGTTGCTGCCACTGGACATTACAAAGTTGACATTCACTCAAAGCAAGACTGGCTTGATTTAAAAAAACAAAAACCCAAACCTAAGTCAGTCTATGCATTGTGTGTTTGAGACATCATTTTCAAAGAGGATTTTTGTGAATGACTTTGTAAAAGAAGGTGGTGGTCTCAATTGGTCAGTAGCTATTGGCCTTATGATGCTCTTTTAAAGGGGGGGGGGAGAGACCAGGCTACTCTTAGTTGCTGTGGTTTCTTCAGGCATTCATTTGCTCAAAGTGAAAGACTTTACCTAACAGTGCCATCCTGTACAAGTCAACTCAGAAGTAAGTCTCATGGAGTTCAATGGGACTTAGTCCCATATAAGTGGGTGTAGGATTGCAGCCGTAATGGGGCATTTCCAAGCATAGTTCTTAGCCTAGTCCACTTCAAAAGCTTAGTGCCTCCTTCCTGCTCCCCCTGGATCCTTCTGTCCACATGATGATACTCATCCCTTGTCCTGTGGGCACCTTGCCCTGATAGCGGGGATCTTTTAAAGTCCACCACCTCTCAACAGGCTAACACAGATGGCCATTTACCAACCAAAAACTTAGTGTACATGCAACTCAGTGGTAAGCAACTGGAGCCCCCCAATGAAATCTCTCCCCTGAAAAGTTGCATCACCATCACCATGATCGGGCAAGGAGAATTTACAGCTCCCTTGTTTCTCCAGATTTCTGACAGAATGTGGATGTGTGGTAAAAATTTTCTCACCACTTAAAAGGATGTTATAACCAATTGGCTTACCAAGTGTTTATATGCACACTGTAGACGAAGTTATACTTGGTAAATAGTCCTATGAGTTCACCCTACATCCGTGGTTTGTTTTCAAGCTTCCAGCCTTCTCAGATCTCATTCCATCTGGATTTCTCCACTGAGAAACCCTTCCCCTGCATGTTTCAGAAGGTTCTTCTGGGGAGTGTTCTAGGACACACACTTTCATGGAGGGTAAGGTTACCAGCGGCTATCAGTCATGATGGTTGTATCCTACTTCCAGGATCAGAGACAGCATGTGACTCTGAATGCCAGTTGCTGGGGAATCAGAAGTAGGAGAAGGTTGTTGTGCTCATCCCCCCACTGGTGGGCTTCCGTCCACTGGCATCTGTTGGCTACCATGAGAAAAGAATGCTGGAGTAGATAGGCCTTTGGTCTGATCTAGCAGGGCTCTTCCTGTGTTTTTACAATCAGTTTCTACAGGACTAATGGAAATGGTCCTCACCCAAAAATACACCCAGAACTTCCTTGAAGCTGTCCAGCCCAGAGGAAGTTTGGCAGTGGTGGACAAGCTGTTTTTCCAGAAAGTTTGCCCATCAGTACTGATCCTCTCTTTGAAGAACCCAAGAGAATTTACTAGGGAAGGCTCCATAGAACATAGTTTGAAATCTACTATCCTGTGTTGCTATTCTATATGTCTCTGTCTCTCTCTCTTTCATATAAATATTTTCAGACATCATTATGGTGCTGATGTAGCAAGGCTAGCAAGCTGCATGTTCCTCTTTCCTCTTTCATCCCTAGCCAGGCTTACCACCCATATGGAAGAGCCTAGAGCAATCAGGCAAGCCCCCTCCAAGAAATCTTGCCTCAAAAAGGCCCATACCTCCAGAATGCACTGAATCTCTTTGACAATGAGGCCTTTCCAAAACATCTCCCACTACAAGCCTTACAAAACAGATAACATTTGAAACCCCACACCTGCACTTTTAATTTTTTAAAAACTCTCCTGTGATACAGCTCTGATATTGTGATCACCTGCATGCCGCAATTCCTGGGTGTGCACATGGCTGCCTCTGTGGGTTATTGTCTTGCAGTCAGGCATGGGCAGGGAATGCACACTGGAAGAACCGACTCACAACCTCACCGCTGCAGTAGTGAGCAATGTTTTCACTGTATGCTATACGTCACCGATGGTTTATTTTTAATGATTGCTTGGCTCTTGGCGTCTATTTTAATGTACTGTTTTGATACTGGAAATAAAGAGGCTTTTTAAAAACAGCACCGGGAGATTTTCTTGGCGTAGGCAGACTAGCTTTTCTCCATGAACACTGCTCTGTTGTTCTTAGAATCACTTTGCCATCTTGTAGTTTACTAGGGGCTGGGCCTCACCCTTCCCTCACCCCCATTAATCATTGAGACAGCACGTACTTCAGAAGGCCTCTAGCTCTTTCATCTCCCAGTTAGTATGCAGCTCTGGAGCTTAGCCTGCCTGTGCATTTCTATCTCTCCCCCACCCCATCCCCAAATGGCCCCTGCCTTCCATTAAACCTCTTCCATTTCCTTGGACTACTAGTTAGCTAGACCTTCCATTCTCCCTTAAGTGACTTTTGCAAGGGCAAGTATCAATCAAGAGAGTTTAGTGGTAAGATGGAAGGTCCAGTTTGCAAAAGAATCTAGCCTATATGGTGCTATGTTTTTTGTTTTATGGGAGGGGGTGGCTAGGAGGTCCCTCTTTTAGTGCCAAACTGAGGAACCAGCTTCCCCTGAAAACCCAGCTTGAGGCTTTAGTCACACAAAGCAGTTGCCCTGCGCTACCTGCTGTCTACCAATTGCCCTTGGTTCAACAGTACAAACATTAAGAAAACCCTGAAGTGTGTATTATAAATGCATTTGTTGAGGTCACAGCTGTCATGGCCCCGTCAGAGGACTCCTCAGATGAGGACGACTCGGGAGTAACAGCAGCAGACCCAGGAGTAGCAGACTCAGAAGGAGACACAGAGGAGCCTCCTGAGAATCCAGCTCCTTCTCCCCCTCAGCTGCAGAGCACCCCAGATACAGCAGAGTCCCTGCAGCCAGACACAGACAGTGAACAGGATACTCCCCCCTCACCTGCAGAACGTAGACAGCAGAAGGTCAGGCAGAAGAAAGGCAGGCCTGTCTCCTTAAGGCCCAAACGCTGAGGACTCACACCTGCTGTCAACCTTGCTCTTTATAAGGCACACCTTGGCTGCAGCTTGTTGCTGACTGCAACGTCAGGCGTGGCTTGTGTGTTCCTAGTTTCCTGGCACCCTCTTTCGGACTGACCCCTTGGCACTTGATCCCGGACCTCTACTGATCTCACTTCTGGACTCCTGACTTGGCAAGTATGCTTTGGACAAGCCTGGCCCTTATCAGCTCCCCTCCTCCTAGACCTGGCAGATTTATAACCAGACTGCCGGCTAAGGACTTTGCTTCCCTGCCAACCACCCAGGAATTTCCAGCCCCCCACCGGCACTGCTGATGCAGTGTAGAGCTGACAACAGCATCCATTGCCCCAGCTGGAATGAAGGACAGGTACTCTTGATGCTAAACCTAAAATGAAATGTTCCACAAATTTGAAATCCAGAAGCAAAAGTCAGAATTCTGATGTGACATGTTGAATTTCAAACATTTTTAGATTTCACTTTTGAAATTCAACCAGCATTTAGCATGTATTATATTAGTTCCGTTGATTTCAATATGAACATCCCACTAAACCCCATGTTTAAACCATTTTTTTAAAAAAAGTGTTTCATTTTCACTGGATCAGCCTCACCAGTCTTAACACTTGTGGGAGAATTGTCATGAAATGTTGTGCAAGCTGTCAATATTTTCACACCTTTAAAAAGTATGATTAAATGCCTAAATCCAGCAGCATTTGTAGCCAGAAAATTGCATGGATATAAATTCATTTTCCCCCACATCAATTCATCTCTAGGAGAAATTATCTGAGAACTCCCTCACGCTCCAGGCATGTCCTACTTGCTGTTATCTAGTGTTGAATAAGGGATCTTGAAATGCTATGATCTACAGAAATATTTTTCATGTTTTTTGCTTGGTATAGTACCCTAAATATACAAAGCATATTCTCAAATAACGTGGGTGCAATGCTTTTAAAAATATGTGCGTTGGTCAATCATAGGAGACCATAGCTCAGAGGAAGGTTTCATCTCTGGCACTCCAATTAAAAGGTCTCAGATAATGAAGTTGGGAGAGATGTCTGCCTGAGTCTGTGGAAAGCCACTGTCAGCTGAAATAGACCAAGAATGGGGATGTTATTGGATTACAGCTCCCATTATCCTTGGTCATTGGTCATGCTGGTTGGGGCTGATAGAAGTTGCAGTCCAACAGCGTATGGTGGGCACCAGGTTCTCCATCCCTGGAGTAGAAGAACTGGGATAAAGGGACCCAATGTTTGATTCAGCATAAGGCAGCTTCCTATGTTAATCTTAAAACCTGATCTTTGTGTTTTGCACACACCTGCAATGCATCACAACCCCACATGTGAGCTCTTGACTGTTTAGCTCTTATTTGCTCATGTGCAGGAGAGCTGCCAAGATTGTTGGGAGCTTAATAGTAACTTGTGGTAGGGATTGAAGTGAATCAGGTAAGAAGATTCCAACCCCATTCTATTCTTTTATGGTTTCTCTGGTCTGCAGGACCCTGATTTCCACTTCTCCTGAATTCTGCTTAAACCAGAAGTTTTAAAATTAATTCTAAAATTAGGCTTTTGGTTTTTTCATATCATTTACATCTGTCTCTCCCACTGCAGCTGCTTTCTGCATTACTATTATGAATATGTGCATTGATTAAAATACTGCAAAAAAAAAAACCCCAAAAGCAATCTTGATGTGATCAAATGTACAAGTGTCTTAAAGAAAAAAGCCATAGCTCAGTGATAGATTTTGCATGCAAAATGTCCCCAGTTCAATCCCTGGAGAAAGTTCTTGCCTGAAACGCTAGTCTGACTTGCTATAAGGCCGCTTCCTCAGTTTCTTTTTGTGTGGTGTTTTATAGATTTCTCCTGTGCATTGGGAAAACATGACACAAAAAGGATCTCTATATACACCTTTGTTTTTCCCAGTGGTTTATCAGTATGCACACATGAATTGGTAATGCTGGGTGGTGGAGGGAAGAAGGAAAAAAACTGAATGCTGCAGCAAATTAAAATTTAAAACATGGTTTTATTTGCCGAGGCTGATGAGAATGGTAGTCTAAAGCATCTAGAATTGTAGTCTGGAGGTCACCAGGTTGGGGAAGGCAGCAGTGAAGGACTATGAATGTATCATTTCACTCTAGGGCCAGTGGAGACTGGTAGCCCCGATGTCAGTGGGGCAGTAAATCCGCTCGGGTTTTAATCTGAACTTTCAAGGAGCTGTCCAAGATGTAGCTCCTTGAAAGTTCAGACTAAAACCCAGAGGGGATTCACAGCCCCACTGACATTGGAGCCACCAGTCTAGGGCATGACGATTGTTGGCATGGAGCAAGGTGAGCACTGGGGCTCAGTGGAGTGCAGGTTTTAGTGGAGATTTGGGGCTGATTTGAAATGGCATACAAGCTCCTCTTCAGTTGCTTCCAACATGACCCACATGCCTCAGTGGCCACCGGAAATTTGTATGGCAGCAGACTGGGCAGATAGGGAGTGCTTTAGTTCTGGATACCAGCCTTCTTCACCTTTAGGTCCCCAGTTGCTCTTGGACTACAACTCCCATCACCCCTGATGATT
This sequence comes from Rhineura floridana, assembly GCF_030035675.1. Lineage (NCBI taxonomy): Eukaryota > Metazoa > Chordata > Lepidosauria > Squamata > Rhineuridae > Rhineura > Rhineura floridana. The sequence continues at coordinate 25,733,530 of NC_084482.1, forward strand.
GGCTATACTGACTGGGCCAATGGGAATTGTAGTGCAAGGGTCCAACAACATCTAGAAAGACACCCAAGGTTAAAAAAGGCTGCTGTAAAGGGAGCTTCGTGCTCTGTGTTTAACCTCATAGATTCTTCTCCCTATACAGCCATTCTGAAGTGCCTTGCCCACAAAAGCAGCTTGAAAATATAGTTTAATCAAATATACAAATACGGTGTGAGTCTGCAGCAGCACTTTGCCAGCAGTATCTGAGCCTGGTTCCTAGATACAAGTCCAGGATAACATGCCACACCAGAGGAGGTGAAAGTAGCTCCTCTTCCCCCACTTTTCCATATAGCTCCCACCTCAAAAGGTTCCTGGGTGAAAACAGCCTAGAAATGGTGACACCGCTACCTTTCCTTTGATTCTCAGTGTTCATTTCTTCATTGGAGCTGATCCGATGGCAGGTGTTGGCTCTTTGTCAATGGACAGTGGAATCCACTCCAGGTTTTAGTCAGAACTTTCAAGGAGCTGTCCAAGGTGCTTCAGCAGGATTCCACTGCCCCACTGACATGGAGCCACCAGCCGCCTCTCAATTGAGATGCATCATCTAAGGCATGAATGGAAAACCGCAGGCCGTAGAAACCAATAAGTCCCCCATGCCTCTCTGTCCAGCTGTTGGGATTCTTCCCCAGGTCATGCCCCTCAATTGACCTGCTTCACGTCCTCCTCAAGTGCTTTTTCCTGGCTTGAACGTATCCTTGAACTGTGAAAATACCTCTTGCTTGCCTGGATGGAGGATGGAGAGGACTGTGCATATGTATGTATGTGTGTCAAAAGCTCTGAGTTTTGCATGGATGGAATATAGCCTCTTATTGTACATCAGTAGACATCCAGTCTGGCTCTTCTTACCACTGGCTCAGAAGGTTGCTCAGAAGGTTGCCCATGAAATAATGTGGCTCTCTGGCTGAAAAATGCTCCCCCTCTGATAAGAGGCCTAGTCTAGCCAAATAGCTGTTAATTTTGGTAAAATTGTTTCTGTCCTATACCTCTTTTATGTGGGGAATTGCACGATTGAATGTAAGTTGGCAAGCATACCTTAACAATGAAACCCAAGTTGCATCTCATTTGTGTGTGTGTGGGGGTGTGTGTCTTGCAATCTGGACCTGATGATTGAGTTCTGCTTTCAGATTTAGAAAAGATCCAAACCTGGAAGGAAGAGAAAAGCTAAAGTTAATTTTCTAAAGTCAAACAGAGAGAGAGAGAGAGAGAGAGAGAGAGAGAGAGAGAGAGAGAGAGAGATCTGGCTGAGGCTGCTGTGATAACAACTCTTTTCCTGTTAAGAGACCTTTGAAGAAAATGCAGAGTTTGCAGACATTAAGTATCTGTGAAACAACAACCGAGGCAGCTTTGCTGCACAAAATGAAAATGCGGTGGTGCAGATAAATGTAAAATACATTGCACTGCTTGGGTTCTTTCCTGTGGCATCAGGCAATTACGATAACACAACTTTCCACTGTATTTTATTGTATCCCCCCCTTAAAAGATGAATGACCTACCAGTGTAATCTACATATTGTAATTAACTGATAAATATTTAATAAGGGCAAGAACTTTATCCTTTCCAGGCTTTCCAGAAAGAAACTTGAGAGTTGGTAAAAAAATAAAATGAAATAAAGTTCACACACACCCTTTTTTCTTAGTGGTTTGAAAGCGAGAATCTACCAGTATGTTTAAAAATAAGATAGAATATATGAGAGAGCAGCATGCAAAGGAAATGGGGGGGAGAAATTAGCACTGGTGGGGAGGTAAAACTGCTGACATAAACACACATCTCCAGATTATAATCTGAAATAAAGTAGTCAGAGTTTAGATGGCAGGAGGATAAATTTTAGGTTAAATTGTTATTTAACCTAAGAGCAAAGGGTAGGCCAGAAAGGGAGCCTAATCACTGACCTGGATCTAGTGTTGCTTATTATGAATTTCAGTGAAATAAAGGCAGGGCCAGCTCAATCCATATTGCTGTTCTATGCAAAACTTTATTTTATTTCAATTTAAGCTCTCTGTTTATAGCCAGAGTGGCATAGAGTATTGGGCTACCCCACACATTCACCTATACTCACCTACCTGGGAGTAAGCCCCATGGAGTTCATGTGATTTACTTCTGAGTAAACATGGAGAGGATTGTGTTATGACTTTGTTCCAATCAGCCTAACCTACCTCATGGTGTTGTTGTGGGGAGCGGATTGTGTGCACTGTCCTGAGCGCTTCGGAGAAGGGGAGGATTAAAATGCGGCTGTTGTTCTGCTGCCGTCAAAGGTGTCTTCTTCTGCGGATGTAGTTTTCCTGATTATAGATCCCTTCTACTGTTTTGTAGGTGAACAGAGTGAGGAGAACAAGCTGTAGCTGGGAAAACAGAAGAGGGTAAGGCATAGGCTTCCCATGGTTCCAAGACTGTAGGGCAGAGAGGCAATGGTGCCCCTGCCTTTCAGGGTTTTCCAGAGTCACTTGGCATCTCACGTTCAGATGCCCATGGCAGCTGCCTACTTTCCGTTTTGTTGGACTGGCCTTGAGTAATTCTGTAAATGCTTAGGAGCACCCTTTTCCTTTCCAGGCATGTTTGTTATTTCTGAACGTGTGAAATAAGTTGCTCAGAATACAGTCCAGGCTTGCAAAACAGAATTCAAGGAATGCCACTGGTGCAATCTGGAGCTCTGCACGTGCTCTGATGTGTATGTGCGGAGCTCCCAGGGGAGCAGAATTCAATTTTCCACTGAGTTCAGCTGAAATGAATGGGAGCTCTGTGTTCGGAACTTAAGCACCTGCATGGAGTGGAATGGAGAACTAAGCTGTGTGCATATTTGCATTTGTGTGCAAGTTTCTTCATTCACATCTGTGTGCAGGTTGTTGCCAACCCTTCCAAGGGCCATAGCTCAGTGATAAGAGCACATGCTTTGCATGCAGAAGCTCTAAGGTTTGATACCTGGAATCTCCAGAGAGGGAGATGGACCAATGGTCTGACAAGGTATAAGGCCTGCTCCTGTGAAATGTCTGGAGAACTTAGCATGTTCTGGAGTTCTTCTGTGCTATTTGTTTTTTTACATTCACTACTGCTAAATTTAGAGAGCTGTGCTCGTGTATTGGTGGCATCCTGGGATTTTTTTTGGGTAGGTGAGTTGGTACCTATTTTTATCATCGCTGTGTTGTTCTATAGTTGGCTGTCCGATAACTGTTGTTAAGGGCTTTGGCTTTAACAAAGCGACTACATGACAGGACGCTATCATTCAAACAGTGATCAACTGTATGCCACTCAAATAGCATACATTGTACTTTGAGGTGGATGTGCATCCAGCCCTGCGTGGCTGTACAGGTAGCCAGAGGGAAGGGAAATGGGCCTTCAGTGCAGCATTAGAGCTGTTTCTTCAGATAGACCACCTTGTGCATTCAGAAGTGAATCTGTACATTTCTTTTGTCATCCCTTGTAGGATTCCTCCACTATTCACGGAGGACAGAGGATCCATTCATGTTTTCCATACACAGCAACATTCCATGGGTATGAAGAAGGTTGCCTGTGTAGGACAGCAGTTCTATGCCTGTAGGTAGCCCAGAAAGGGGGCATGTTGGTCAATTGAAAGGAAAGATCCAATAATTCAGTAGCAGAGCACATGCTTTACATGTAGAAGGCACTAGGCTCAGCCTTTGGCATCTTCCATTTAAAGGATCTTATGTAGCAAAATTGCAAAAGGCTGCTGCCTGAGACCTTGAAGACCTACAACTGATTAAAATAGATGGTCCAATGGTCTAGAGGAGGGGTAGCCAATGTGGTGCCCTTTGGATGTTATGGCTTACAACTCCCATAAGCCCCTGTCAGCATGGTCAATGGTCAGGGATGATGGGAGTTGTAGGCTACATAATCTGGAGAGCACCACATTGGCTACCCCTGCTCTAGATGGACTGTTGCTCTGTATCAGTCAGTGTACAGCAGCTTCACATGGTCCTGTGATGTATCATCCAAGATCATCACAGTGCTTCATGTGACAGATCCACAATGGGCACTTTCAGACTGTCACATTTTTGCATAAATCTCTCACACATTTATGTATATGCCGGTATATGACCTTTGCTCAATAAGAGTACTCCTTCATAACCCATCACAAAGGAAGTGGGTGCATTGCAATGGCTAAACAGTGCTATTGTGCCACAAAACCACTTTTTGTTGTAAGAAAAATGATGGAAAACTACAAAGGAAAGTGGAGGATAAAAACCAGCTGACAGCAATGTTTTATAACTCCCCCCCCAAAGGTGAATTTTATGAAAAGAAATCAGGCAATTGCTCACTATATACTCAATACACTTCTTGGAAGAGACCAATAAACAACGCAGAAATATCAAAATTAGCTAATTTCATCATTTCCAGAGCAAAAAGGCTAATAAAGACAAACCGTATAAAATCACCCAGTTTTGCAATCTCGAACTAATAGCCTTTCCACTATCTTTTATCTGTAATGAATAAATCAAATAGTTTATTTGCTAAAGGCTCAACTTGAAATTACCATAGGTCTTGTAATTCCATCTCCAAGTCCAATAGTTCAGCTGTCTATTGGACCACTTGGACTTCACAGTCTTATTCATCAACTTCTTCAAACAAATGTCCCATCAGTTCATAAGTGAGTCTCCATGTATGCAATATCCCTAGCCCATACAAAAGAGCATTGCTGTATCTGTGTAATAAATGGTTTCACCAATAGTGTCCAAGCACATTTCAGATGGTTAAGCTAGTAGCTAGTATGACCTGTCTGTTTCTGCTTTCTATGCTTGATTGCAGGGAAATTTTAAATGAGCCCAAAGCATTTTTTAAGAGGGGTGGGGGCAGATAATTTTTGTAGTCATTTTAACCACTTCTAGAGCCTTATCTTATAGGGTGGCCAGATGCAAAAAAGAAGGTGGCATGACTCTTGCTCCTTTAACAATTCTGTAAAAGAAGTAATTTCAGTAGGCATAGCTTGTCTTGTCATCAAGTCTGTCTGCAGCTTTGCAGCTGGCCACCCTACACCTGATGGCATACATTTCTGAATTATTTTGCCAAGGAAAACATAATTTCCCCCATATAAGAAATTAATATTCATTCATACCACCAGCAATGTTCTGTCACCTTAGTCCAGGAAACCAAGAACAGAACAGGAATCTGAACTCCTGCTGTTGCTATTATTATTATTATACCTATCATTTTGAGAAGAAATACCAAATTTATGGAGTGTGCACACACAAATCTTCTAGTGCCAGGGAGGGGGACCTTTGGCTCTCCAGATGCTGCTGAATTACAACTTCCATCAGCCCCAGCAAGCATGGCCAATGGTCAGGGATGATGGGAATTGTAGTTCAGCAATCCCTGGTGGGCCAAAAGTTTCCCAAACCTGGCCTAAACTACCAGTGCAACTGAGACCAACAACTTCTTAGGCAATTGGTGGGGAGGGGAAGTGGGTGACTAGACTATATGCATATTCTGGGAGCTGGATGCAAATTCCTCCTCTCTCCGTTCCTCCCCCACCCAATTTTTATTCACAGTAGAAGAGGTTCATGAGTGGGAACCTATCTCCACTTGCAGATCTCTCTTCCTGTTCTTGATTAAGCATTCTGTGCTCTTGTGAGCAGGCCTGCTGCTGAGGGAGGGGTTAGGGGACCTGCCCCTCTAAATTTTCTCCCTCCTCCCAATTTTTTTACAAATAATTACAGAAATACATTTTTGTCCCCCTACGTTTTGTTAAAAAAAACCCTTGAAGCAGGCTGCAGGCCTGCTTATGAGCATATGAAGTCTTTGCACAAAAAGGCAAGCCCACTGATTTCAATGGAGACAGCAAATCTGTCACTATGTATGCACAGGAATGTGCCTGCAGATATTCTGCCCCAGTAAAAGGAACAGATCTGCCTTTGAGGTTAGCAGTGGGGGGGGGGAGGGTTATGCACCTGGTCACAGAAGTTTCACCCATGAGATACATGAGATGATTTTTACATGGTTCATAAATGATCTAGAGTTAGGGATGAGCAGGGAGATGGCCAAGTTGTTCAGGGGATACCAAATTGTTCCGGGGATAGTGTGGGGATCTGAAAGGATCTTCCCAAACTGAGTGAATGGGCATCAAAATGACACATGCAATTCAATGTAAGCAAATGTAAAGTGATGTACATTGGGGCAAAAAAAATCCTATTTTCACATATACACTTAGGGGTATCTGAACTGGCAGTGACTGACCAGGAACAAGACGTTGGAGTCATTGTAGAATTGCTCAATAAATATATTGACCCAGTCTGTAGCAACTGTGGAAAATGCAAATTCAATGTTAGTGATCATTAGGAAAGGGACTGAAAATAAAACTACCAATATCATAATGCCACTATACAAATCTATGGTGACACTACACTTGGAATACTGTGTACAGTTTTGATCACCTCACCTCACCTCAAAAAGGATATTGTAGATCTGGAAAAAGTTCAGAAAAGGGCAACCCAAACTGTCATCAAGGGACTGCAGCAGCTCCCCTATGAGGAAAGGTTATAGCATTAGGCACTTTTTAGTTTAGAAAAAAAAAGGTGAGTAAGGTGGGGGACATGTTAGAAGACATGTTGTAAGATTATGCATGGTATGGAGAAAGTGGATAAGAATAAGTTTTTCTTCCTCTCTCATAATACTAGCATTCGAGGCCATTCAATGAAGCTGAATGTCGGGAGATTCAGAACAGATAAAAGAAAGTACTTCTTCACACATAGTAAAACTATGGAATTTGCTCCCACAAGGTTTAGCGATGGCCACAATCTTGACCTGATTTAAAAGATTTGTCAAATTTGTGGAGGATAAGGCTATCAATGGCTGCTAGCCATGATGGCTATGTTCAGCCTCCATAGTGGATACAGTATCCCACTGAATACCAGCTGCTAGGAGTTACAAATGGGGAGAGTGCTGTTGCACTTGGGGGCTTTCTATAGGGGTATCTGGTTGGTCACTGTGACAACCAGATGCTGAACTAGGTGAGCCATTGGCCTGATCCAGCAGAGCTCTTCTTTTTTTAAATTTCTAATTTGGAAGCATTTATATGCTGCTTAATATTTCAAGAGTCTCTAAGCAGTTCTTAGTTCTTATGAGAAATCACTGGATTGGATTGTCTGCCTTAATTTTACAGAAATTGCATCTAGTTATGATTGTGAGCATATGCATGAATTAACCCATCTCTTTAACCCATTAATGTTTAATAAGAAAAAGGTTACATTCAGTTCTCTTTTCGATTTGAACCTTAAAATACGGTGATGGCTTTGCACCCATTCTTTTTTTATCTCTTGATTGTTGTAACAAAATATAACTGCTATTTTTTATCGAGTTGCAAATTGTATACCTTACTAATGGCTAGATACTACCTTAAGTGAGAATCTAATGTGTATGTGGTGGAGGAATGAAGAACCACAACCTCCTTCTAACACAGGGGTGGGCAATATGTTCACCATGATGATGAGTACTGTAGATTTCACTGGGGGGGAAATCACTAGCTAGCATCAGTTTTATAGTATTTCTATTGACAAACTGTCATCTGGACAACTTTAGTATTTTTGTGCTTTCCTTTAAACTTCCAATTACTTCACTTAAATTATCTTTGTAATAATCCTTACAACAGCTTTGCAGAGTGGGTCAGTGTTATTATCCACATAGCACGGATATTAGGTCCAAGAGAATAAGGCCTTCTTTAAGGCTGCCCTAGTGAGTTCTTGGAAAAGTTACTTTTTTGAACTACAACTCCCATCAGCCCAATCCAGTGGCCATGCTGGCTGGGGCTGATGGAAGTTGTAGTTCAAAAAAGTAACTTTTCCAAGCTCTGCGGCTGAAGTAAGGTTTGAATGCAGGGGTAAGGGAGGGTTGTCTGTAATCTTCACCTCTGTGCTTGCACTAGCTCTGGCTGTCAGCTACTGTGGTGTACAGTGGACAGAATGCTGCTTCAGATCCTTCCTCAGTCATCCACAGCTGGGCAACACTTTCATTAGCACCAACAAAAATGTCACAAAATAGTAGCAAGCTTTTGGGTTCATCAGGCTGGATGTAACACAAAGCAGGGGGCGAGGAAAAATAAAAATATAAAAATTAGGCTGGATGTTGTAACCACAAGTAAAATGTTTTAAAAATTATTTGTCCTCCTGCCCCTGCTTTATCTAACATTCATTCCGATGAACAATTCTGAAGAACTTAAAAGCTTGCCACTGTTTTGTGCCATTTCCATTGGTACTAATGAAGGTATTGCTCAATTGTGGACTTTTGGAGGGTTTTTTTAATAGGCTACCATTGCTTTTTATGTTCCTCCGTCATCAAGCTCATTTCCTCCTTGAAGGAAGAGTGGGATTTAAGCACATGAAATAAATTGGCATGAGCATAATGGTCTCATTCCAGTTGCAATTGCACATATTCTCATTCAAACCATTTTGACTCTCAAATGTGAAAAATGTATTTGCCTAGTCAAATTCTGATTTGTGGGTTGAGATATCATGGCATTTGACAATCATAACTAAGTTGGGCTTCTCTGGCCTGCTTCCTTGTTTCCCGTCTTTTAACATTTGAGCCATCATATTTTCAAATTTCCCTGTCGGCAGTTTCAGCAGAGAACTTCTTGGCAGACTGGGCCTCACATTGTTGTGAAAGGTAAGCTGGAATTCCTAGTATTCAAAAGAAGTAGTAGAGAGAGCCAAAGATGTCTTCTTCTCCTCCTTCTAAAGATCCAAAGATTCTCCTCCTCCTCCTCCTTGGAAAGCTGGGAGACAATTTGAAAGAGGAACAACTTCTCCTGTGTAGTACACACTCATTCCACTGTTGCCTCCAGTAAACAGGTTTTGCAGGTATTTCTACTGCAGTTTAGAACCTTAAGAACCTGATTGAGCCAAGAGCTGACCAGAGGACAAGAGAAACATGTATTTTTACACCGCAGAAAATGTTTCTTTCAAATGACTCCTTCCTATTCTTTTTAAATCTATTCATTGTCCTCTAACTCAAGAGTCTGTGAGCTTTCAAAAGCATGCTGGGGCCTATATGGAGCCTGTAGACTACCATACTCCTTATCTAGCATAATTTAGGAACGAATTGCTACTATTGCAGGTGGGAAATAACCTCTAAAGGAAGAAATGCTGTTAATGTCTTTCTCAAAGTGGGTATCGCTTGTGCAATTCCCCCTACCTTCCTGCAGTATTCTGATGTATGTATTCTCAGGAAATGTCTGCTGTAAGCGAATTATAATTCCATTCCTGGAATTAAATCAAAACTCAGCGCTAACTCAATTGTATCTAGCATGACTGAAAGGTCAGAAGGGATCCTTGGTCCATTGCAGGCTCAGGATTTCAGTAATGAATGCTTCAGCAGCCCTTACCCCCCCAGCCCTGCAATATTAATGGGCAAAGCTATAACCACAGCTTGCAAATGGCTTGCTACAAAGGCCTCCGCTGGCATTTGAGAGGCGTAATACTACTTCCTGTTCCATGTATCTGCTTTTTCTCTGTGTTGTACTCAAATGTCTGCAGTGCTCTGAGTTCAGTTGACTTCAGTCACCAAACTCAAAGATGTGTTTGGCTTTACAGATAGGCTACCAGAACCCTAAATGGAGGCAAAAAAAATCCCTGTGTGTCTACATGTCTTAAAATGAGTTCCGGAAGATTTTTTTTTGCAAGGGGTGCTGATAAAAATGGCAAAAAAGAAGAGGTTTTCAGTACCACTGGAAATGTTCCTGAAAAACATGGAGTAGTTTTGGCTGGGTCCTAATGGGAAATGCAGTGAAGAAGTATAACTAAATGCTATTTTAAACCAGCCAACAGTAGGCAATGAATTTACTTTACAGGTGGTGTATAAGCAGACACCCAGGCAGGCAGTGCTAATTAGTCCCAAAGCAGCACCACCACCTCTGAACTCCCTCTTGGCGGCAAAAATGTAGAATTATTCTTTTTCTCTGGCCAAATTCAGACTCTATCCCCTCATTTTCTCTAGCAGAGACATATTTCCTCCCTCTTTCCCCTTTTTAAACTCACAGTGGGCAAACCAATTTCCCAGCCTTTTCCTGCCTGTCAAGTAAGTGTAGCTCCAGGTACTTTTCATAGTGCATTTTAGAAAGGCTTCCCACCAGTTTCTTATTTTGACCACTGGCTCCTTATTTAGTAACGTGAAACATTAACATGAAACGAGGAACCTGAAATAAGGAACAGGTGGCCAGTCTAGTTTTAGACTATTAGCCTGATTAGCTATTAGTAGCCCTTAAGGAAGTCCCCACTGCTCATTGTCAACTACCAGAGTCATTCCACACATATTTTATAAATTCAGGTGCAAAAAGTAGCACCATCAAATGCAAACCTTTGAGATTTTTATTTTGATTGCATTTATTTTCTGCTCTTCTTTTCTTACAAAGCCCAAGGTAGATTAAAAATTAAAACTGTGGATTTGCCTGCAGACAACACAAAAACCTAGAAGCAGAAGCCCATCTCTTTCCTTGGCTTAACAGAGTCAGATCCTTGGCTTCTTGTTTTTCTGTGTCACTGCATGACCAGTGCTCTGTTCCTTCCTGTCCACCAAGAGGTGCTTAACCTATACTGTGGGTTGATTAATACATGCATATTCAGCACTTGCTGACTGGCACATCATGTGCAGATGGAGCACTGCAAATCAAACACCACTGAAAGAGCTTCCACATTCCCATGTATCATCTTTGGTTTTCAGAGGAATCAGTTCAAACCTTCAACTGTGAGTCATCCAGGGACTGAGTGCAAGGGTGATGAGGGAACATGCATATGCATAAGCAAACTGGCTCATTGACACTAAGCAGTGTGATGTACAGCAGTGAAGGGATGTGGTCTGAGCACTGGAGGCAACACCTTTCAGAGCTTCTTGGTGCTTCCTGCCATCTTAATACTGCATCACACAGGGGTGCAGATGGACTCCTTCAAAAACCTGGTCCCAATTACATGGGTACAGAAACACCAAATCATGCTATCCTGTGATTCCCTGCCATGTAACCAACAGCACAACTGCATCCCAGGGCAGTTAATTTAGCGACAGACTGCCAAGGTGTAAATAGAGTCATTTGGTAGATAATATCATCTGAGAGTAGTCAAACCATTACTTTATAAACACTCTGGAGCGATGATGAGACTGCAGAAATGATACAGTAGTCCAAGCATGAGCATCACTTAGGATAATATGCGGCGCAAAAGAACACCTATTTAGCATGCCGTAAAACCTCTTGGCTTTGTGTACAGAGATGCCGTGTCTCAATACCAGGCCACGGGAGCTGAGCAAACAGCGATAACAGCAGTGCTAAATAAATAAATAGGCAGCCAAGTGTTTGATAAATCCTGGTTATTTATTGGCACGCCAGCCTCGCTTACCCGTTAAAAGAGGCTACAGCGCGACTGCACAGCCCCATCACAATGTCCAAGGAGGGGAGGAGCCATGCAGTGCCCCTCCTGCCTTTTTTGGTGAAGTTTAGCTTGACTAAACAGTGTGGATTTTTAATGTCACATTCTAATTCTCCTATTACTGTCATAAAGCCATTTGTCAAATGCCCTGGGAGACTCCATGGACGTCACCCTTGTAATACTTTTTATTGCCGGACTAATCTTTACAGATCGAATTAAGACTGGGGAACTTTATCAGTGGATTGCACTGGGTGAAGGGTTACGTGTGTATTTCATTTGTTCTGCTATCAAAGATGCACAGGCCTTTGCTCCTTGCCTACTGCCGCCAAGGCCAAATATGCCCATTACTGTGTAATCAAATAGCCTTTAAGAGGTTCGCTCGGTGGGTTGATGCTTTGAATAAAGCAAGATGAATGTTGCATCCCTCTCCCCATCTGCAGAGCAGAAGCAATTTCTTTCCATCCTGATATTAATTCTCCTATTAAATTAAATAACACTAAGAGTTGTATAGCATTCATTAAATATCACAGGCGCTGGGGCTCCCTACAGTGTCAATGCCATCCTCGTAACACTGTGTTAATTAGCAAACAGGCAGGCAAGTTGTTCGTCTGCTTTTTCCTTATTAATTACTGGGTGAAATAAACAGACTTGTGAATATTATAATCCTGTTGTTCTAATAAAGAGAGACAAGAGGGCTGTCAGTGGAGGCCATGTTGGGTTTAGAGAAGGAAAACTGAAGACCGGGGAGACTAGGCTGTTCATCGGAGCTAGCTACATCACTGGGGTGATCTGGGTAAAACTTGCACAACTTGCAGCCCAGCAAGTCAAATGCAACCCTGTATACTGTAGCCTGCCAGGTGTTTGGCACTCCCCCCTTTTTTTATGGGCCCAGGCAGGCAGCAAAACTGGAACTTTATCGAGTCTTGACTCTGAGTAGGCCACCATACATGTCTGGTGAGCCGCATCTACTTAGATGGCTTTAAAATGGGGGTTATACAAATCTGTGGAAGTTTAAGGCTCTTCATGGCTACCTGTCGCAATGGCTGTATGTAGTCTCCAGGATCAGCTGACCTCTGAATTTCAGTTCCTGGGGAACAACAGCAGCAGGAGAAGGATGTTAACCTCATATCCTGCTTGTGGACTTCCCAGAGGCATCTGGTTGGCTACGGTGGGAAACAGGACACTGGGCTAGATAGGCCTTTATTCTGGTATGTCAAAGCTCTTCCTATGCTCTTGGATTCTACATGGTGGGAACAGAGATTATCTAACTCTGTCCTAAGTGTATGTTTAAAGCAACCATATTGCAGCGACAGACGGATACAGCAGCAAATGGGACTTTCCCTTCCCGGAGTCATCACAGAGAATGAAGGACGTGTGGAGATCCATTGTTGCAGGGAGGCAAGAAACGGAGAGGCAACAGCTAGCAGTCAGTAGAGGTGGGAGAAGTTCAGTGGGTTCAAAGCCGGAGATGGGATGTGAGAGGGAGAGCAATCATCTATGATGATATGGAGTCCAGGTCCAGGACTTACAGAAGATCCATCAGTGTCACGTTTGACTTCAAAAGAGGAAACTTTCCAAAAATGAGGGGACTCATTTCATTTTCAAAAGAAAGTTGAAAGACAGAGTCAGGAAGGTCAAAGCACTCCAAAATGCTTGGGAGTTTTTAAAAAACACAATATTAGAAGCTCAGCCAGAGTGTATGCTGCAGATCAGGAAAGGTACCAGCAGGGCCAAGAGGATGCCAACATGGTTAACGAGCAGAGTCAAAGAAGCTATTGGAGGCAAGAAGGCTTCCTTTAAAAAAAATGGAAGTCTTGTGCAAATGAGGAAAATAAAAAGGAATACAAACTCTGGGAAAAGAAATACAAGAAGACAATAAGGGATGCCAAAAAAGAATTTGAGGAGCACATTACTAAAAAGCATAAAAAAAAAAATTAAATACATTCAAAGCAGGAAACCATCCAGGGAGGTGTTTGGACCTTTGGATGACAAGGGAGTCAAAGGTGTGCTAAAGCAGGATTAGGAGACTGAAGAGAAGCGAAATGAATTCTTTGTATCTATCTTCACATTGGAGGCTATAGGCCAGATCTCTGTGCCTCAACAGTTAATTTCACATGTATACTCATAGAGTCTGAACTGGCAGTGACTGATCAGGAACAAGACCTTGGGGTCATAGTGGATAGCTCAATGAAGATGTCAACCCAGGGTGTGGCAGCTGTGAAAAAGGTGAATTCCATGTTAGGGATCATTAGGAAAGGGATTGAAAAACAAACTGCCAATATAATAATGCCATTATATAAAGGTATGGTGTGACCGCATTTGGAATACAGTTCTGGTCACCTTACCTCAAAAATGATATTGCAGAGTTGGAAAAGGTTTAAAAAGGGGCAACCAAGAAGACCAAGGGGATGGAGTGGCTCCCCTATGAGGAAAGGTTGCAGCATTTGGAGCTTTTTAGTTTAGAGTAAGAGGTAACATGATAGAAGTTTATAAAATTATGCATGGCATGGATAGAGAGTTTTTCCCATTCTCATAACACCAGAACTCATGGACTTCCAATGAAAGTGAACACTGGAAGATTCAGGACAGATAGAAGAAAATATTTCTTCACACAGAGTTAAGCTATGGAACTCACTCCCAGAGGAGGCAGTAATGGCCACCAACTTGGGCGGCTTTAAAAGACGATTAGACAAATTCATTGAGGAAAAGTCTATGAATGGCTACATGATGGCTATGCTCTGCCTCCACAGTCAGAGGCAGTATGCTTCTGAATGCCAGTTGCTGGAAACTGCACTGGGGGAGAGTGCTCTTGTGTTCAGGCCCTACGTGCAGTCTTCCTAGGCATCTGTTTAGCCACTGTGAGAGCAGGACGCTGGAGTAGACGGGCCAGTGGCCTGTCATCAGGCTCTTCTTATGTTATTATGTCCATGGAGGGAAAAGTGACTTCCGCCTCAGATAGATTCTGTGTATGTATGTGTGTGAATGTATCCTCATTGGGATCAGACCTGAGTGAACGGGGCTAGACTAAATTGCTCCAGCATTCAGCTGGAGGGGTGACTATTTTACTATCTTACCTAGCACTCGTAATGTCTGACACATGTATGTATACAGACATGTATGTATACATGCATGTATATGTCAATGAAACTGGACAGGGCTTCCAACAGTTGGTACAACTGAACCTGTACTTTTAAAAATATAATAACAAACTGATGTGGAAATGTGGAGAGCTGAACTTATGATTAAAAGAAAAAGAAACTGAGGGACCCATCCCCAAATGGAAGGGAGGGAGGCAGGGAGGGGGGCAGGGAGGGGGTGGCTGGTCTTTTTAGTTGAAGAGTAACAAACGCATGGGGGGTGTTCATGAAATGAAGAATGTACGAGAATGAATACAAGATGAGATTTATCAAATTGTCTGCCACAAATTCACTTGATCTGAGGTGAATTCTTGCTTTGTGACCCAAAGCGATCTGCTTTGTGTGGATTCTGTGTCCTGTCTGTCCTAGTCACTAAATGTCCTGTGGCTGAATTCACCTCTAATGTCCTTTTTCTTGCTTTGTGTCTGGGATGGCCTGGAGTATGTTACTTTCCTATACATACTTTCTGGACAGCAAGTCTCATTGTAACCAGCGGCACTTAGTTCTGAATAAAGAACATGGATAGAAACAGGCTGCATAAATAATCCCTCAAAGGTAAATGCAGCACAATAAGGGGTGTGTGAGAGTACACATAAATCCATACGATACACCGCACATTATGACATATATATGTTGTTTGCCTCAATTCTTTGGGTTTGGGGGACATATATCTTTGACCCTATGGAAGAGGAAGCAGATGACAAAGTAGTTCTTGTCAATAGACTGCGGGTGGTCTGAAGACCTAAACCACATATAGTGTACAGGGCCCAAAAAATCCTGTTGGCATCGCTGCAACTGGTGGTTTTGGTGGGATCAGATTCCATATCTAAATAGCATCTGTTTTCAGGGACAAGCCTTTCAGGTTTGAGGGCCCAATTTGGCAAGTCACCTTTTTTGTTTCATATTTCTATTAAAATATACACAAAAATGGAGAAGGGAAAATGCTGTTACTTAACATAACTCCAAATATCACTTTTATTGGACACTATAAATAATTCCAAATTACTCTATTTATACCATCAGTGCAGGGAGAATACATTATCAATACCAGGATTAACTCTCTCTTTTTTTACCTCTCTCTTCCAATTAAGATATCCATTTTTCTTCCAAAGCATTTGTCAACTGTCTGCTTCCCCTAAACTTTAACAGCATCTGTCAACTTGTCCATACCTGCCACATTTAGTAACCATTCTCTAATCAATGGAATGTTCTATTTTCTCCAGCTAGGGGCAATTAAGATTTTGGCAAAACACTTACATACATACTGTGTAAAATTCCAAAGACAGCTAAGTGTTGACAGTCTCCAGTGGATTCCATTGTTTTTATTTACTTATTTAAAAGAAGGAAAAAATTGCAATATTTTAATTATTTATACCCTGCTTTACAGTAATTAGAAAAGAATTGCAATCTCACAGCAATGAAACACTATTACAAATACATAAAGTAAAGTAAACGTGAAAAATATTAACGGCATTTCACACAAACCCCTTTTTAATCATTCTATGTTTTACTTTGTGTTTCTTTTTTAACTTATTTATTGTCTATTCTGGCAGTAGAACTCAATCATAAAATGCTTGTCAGGGAAAAAAAGTTTTCAATCCCTGTCCAAAAATGGGCAGCTTGATGTCCCAATCCAGGAAGAAAATTCCACAACTGCAGTGCCACAATGGAGAGGGCTCTGGCTGTCCCTGAAACCTGCCAGTTGGATCTTTCAAATGATGTGCCAGTGAAATAACCTCACTTTCTTTAAAAAAGAAGGCATCTTTCTTTCTTTCTTTGGCATTGCTAGAAAACATCTGAAAGTCTCATTTTGTGGAAATTTTCTAGGGATGCACCAGTGAACACTGGCACTAAGATTAAGCTATTGGGTCTTCCAAGCATAGATTGCTGAGTCATACTTTCCCAGCAATTGTTGACAATCTCAGGCTCATCCTGATGATGTTCTTGGGTGAAGCTTGAAACAGCAGCTCTAGCTTTGTGACACCTACCATTTCATGTGGATAACAGTCAAGTGTTCACTGGTGTCTCGATGGCATTTATAAGAGCAGAGAAATAATATTGGCCGGAGGTTGGGAGTAATTACTTGTAATTCATTACTTTTTTGAAGAACGAGTGAGTAATTCCTTTACATTTTGATTGTAATAGAACTAAGAGTAATTTTATTACTTTGTGGAGTAATTGTAATGTTTCCAGCATTACATTTGGGCATTACTTGGGGGGGGGGAGCAGCAGCAGTCTGCTCCTCTGATTTGTGGATGAAAATCATGTGCCTCAAACTGGGCTTCTGTGCAGCGTCGCTCATCAGAGCTTGGAAAAGTTACTTTTTTTGAACTACAACTCCCATCAGCCCCAGCCAGCATGGCTACTGGATTGGGCTGATGGGAGTTGTAGTTCAAAAAAGTAACTTTTCCAAGCTCTGCTCTTCCCTCATGCTCTGTGGGTGGGTAGGAGGCGACGAGGGAGGAGGTGGAGAGCGAGACAGGGGTGGAGTGGAGAAAACAATGGATGGTGGTAGAGAAGAATGGAGTAGAGAGAGAAAGGAGCCGGACATTAAGAACATGGATAAAGGAGGAGAAGGAGGCAGCAGCAGAATGGAGATAAAGAACTGTGGAGGTGAAAGATGACAACGTGTGTTTGTGTGTGTGGGAATACTGTGTTTGCACTTGGCACACAAAGTGGCCTCCACCACCCTCTCTGGCTACTGTGCTGCATCTGCAGTATTTTAACTTTTTTGCATCTCAGGGGAAAATGTTTGCTTGGGTGAGTGTCCCTTAGTTGGCAGGGCAGGGTCCAGGAGGTGGTTAAGTGACAGAGATTTATGCTTGCTGGCTGGGGGGGGGGGGTTACACTTGGTCTGACATGTAAAGATCTGAGTAGTTGCCTCTGCCTCCCTCCCCACCTCCCTTACCAGCGGAGAGACCACCATTGCTATCTTATGGATAAAAAGAATTATTCTACTACCTCTGTATGTGTGTGTTTATTTTTAATGTTGTTTTAGGCTACTTAGATGTGCAGTAGACAAGGCCAGCACCCTGTAGGCGTTTCTTTTTTTAAAAAGTAACTGAAATGTAATTGTAGTGATTACTTTTGAGAAAAAGTAAAGCGATCAGTTACTTTCAGAGCAATTGTAATTATAATGGTAATTACTACTTTTTTGGGCCATGCAATTGTAACTGTAATTTATTACTTTTTCAAAGTAATATTTCATGCTCTGATATTGGCATTCTCCAAGTGTGTGCTGAGCTGACGTTTGTCTCTTTTTGGACTTTCATGTTTTTCTTCAATTTCTCTCTTATTTATTCAAGGAAAATGTTAGGAAAGACGGGAATAAATTTAAGATGCTGATCCCAACTACCATTTCTCCCTCCCCCAGTATGCACCATTCATTTCAGCAAGCTTGGCCCCAGTGGTCAGTCAAATGAATTATTTTGCTTAAGTGCAGGCTCTTAGGGACAATGCTGAACTTAGACCCAGTTCAGCAGAATGCATAAAGGTACTCTTAGACTATACCACTTTAGGTTTCAGTGGAAGTTGCATGGATGAATGCTTCCCCATGGGAAAATACCGCCCCCCCACACACACACATGTAGGAAATGAATATGTCATAGGGTCTGGCCTCAACTTTTCCTTTGGGGTGTTTTTTTCTACATGAAGGGGCAGTCTTTTTCCACCATGAGGGAGCATTTAACATACAAATTGCCTCTTGCAGCCTGAGGTACTACAGACTGGAGGACAGTTTTACTGCTTGATTCTATTCAGTATAGACACTGGGCCATAATCCACTGGAAAGGAGACACACCAGAATATGTAGATATTTACCCACTCTGTTTTGTGATTTTAGGTTGTTTTTCATTTTTTTAATGCTGTATTTTAAAATGGCTGTAACCTGCCCTGGTGAAGCGTGGGTAATAACTGTTATTTCAGTCAAGGAGATCTTGGTGTGTTAGGTCTTGTTACATGGTGAAACCCTGTGTGGAGCAATGTAATTTATTACAATATACACCCGAGTTCCTGTTTAAATTACAGTATGGGAGGCTTTTTGATCCACAGCATACATTTAAAGCATATTTCCCTTCCCCAAAGAATCTGGGAATTGTAGTTTGTTAAGAGTGCTGGGAATTGCAGCTGTGTGTGGGGTAAACTACGTTTCCAGCATTCTTTGGGGGAAACCATGGGCTTTAAATGTATGGTGTGGATGTGACCCAAAGAATCCTGGGAACCATAGTTTGTTAAAGGTGCTGGAATTGTAGCTCTGTAAGGGGTAAACTACAGTTCCCAGGATTCTTTGGGGGAAATCATGTGCTTTAAATGTATGGTGAGGATGGGACTGAATCTGATAGTTATGTGTCTGCATCATTCGTTCAGTTGACTTGATTTAAGGCTACAATTGAGTGCCCATTTTATTATTTTGAGTGTGTGTGTGTCTTGCCGAATCTTAGAGGTTTCATGATGAGTTGCTTTCCTGTGTTTTTTTCTTTCTTTCAGTTTTTCAGGATTTGGTAGTTAATTCCTTTCCTGATGCTGCTGATGTAATGGCACTGTTTCATCCAGAGGGTGGTGTCTAATAAGATGTCTTGGTGTTTTCACATTTTAGCCTGGCAAGCCAAACCTGCATTTGGTAGCCATCTGCTTGTGGAAATATGTGGAGTCAGTGGGAAAATCTCTCCCCCACCCCTGTATATTGATACTTTATTAGGACATGTGGAAGGGCACATTTTCAGTTCTTTAGAGCAGGCCATCTGATCTTTTTATTTTTTGTTAGAGCTGCTGTGAAAGCTGTAAGTCATGGTTGGCTGATGTTGAAGAGGAGCACAATTAACAACCCAAATAAGGCAACATCCTTGGATTTACACTAATTTATCCACTGCTTTAATTCAACTAAGTCCTCTTTGTTGAAGGGTGGGGAATGTACTCCTTACAAGAAATACAACATGTTTGTTCCTATGTAATCTCAAGTGTGTAATTTGCCTTTCTCTCTCTCTCTGAGTGCACCATAAATGGCTGTTTTAATTATATGTTCTTTGTAATGTGCTGACTGGCCTAAAAATAATGAGGTTCTACCCAGCAATGCCATATTTAGAGTGTCTGTTCCAGGTTCACTAGTTAGGGAAGCCCATTTCCCATTTCTGCATAATATCATCTGCTGAATTGTGCTGATTCATGTGACCTATAAGTGGAGAGGAAGTGGCCTGCAAATTTGCCAGGTTACTTTTTTGAGACATTTACAAAATAAGAAGATTGAGCAAAACAGCTGAAAGAAATCTAGCAGAGCAACTGCTATGATAGCTGCAGCAGCTGCTGCTAGAATAGCATAACTGCTGCTACAACTAAACACATGTAACCCTTGGAATTAATTTTGATCAAAGGTAGTATATACACATTTTAAACAATGCAAACATATAAATATGAAATGACCCAGCCAATGAAATACTGTTGATTACATGGTGGTGTACTGTGTATCTCACCACTCTTGGTTGTTGTTTTTTCATGAGTGTGATGTGTATATCGCCAGTGTTCACAGGCAGTGTATTAAGGTCAGGTTGAGAAAAGATAAAAAAAATGTTGAGCCCTGGGACACAAAGCTTGTGGACAGCTACAAAAGCTGCTACACTCAGTAGTTTTCTCCATTTAACATTTGATCCTCTCATCATTACTGTCCCACTTTCTCACTGTAGGATCTGTAGGGGAAATGGAAGCCAAAGAGTTAGGAAAAACATCACCAGATGATGCCTACCTGCCAGATCAAGCCACCCTTCTCTTCCTCTTAGATCCAGGTATGTAGCTGGTCCCCATGCTGTAACATAGGAATAGGGAGCATGTGGCCCTCCAGATGTTGCTGAACTACAACTCCCATCAGCCCCAGCCAGCATGGCCAATGGTGGTCAGGGATGATGGGAGTTGTAGTCCAGCATCATCTGGAGAACCACAGAATGTTCCACTATCCCTCCTGTAACAGTCCCTTGGGTCAACTTGCTTCTCCTAGACTCCCCATGGTTTTTATAAAAAAATCCAATTCAGAAGATTGAGATGGGAACAAATCGAACCTCTGTTGTGATTTATGGAAGGGTTTGAAAATGTTACTGCTTCTGAGTTCTGGAACAGAATGTCACAGTTCAGATCTGCTTCCCTGCATTTGCTTCAGGCTGGCTTTCTAGTGAACTGAAAATCTCCGGATCAATCTCAGGTCTAGTCTCCATCCTTAGGATGGGGAACCTGCAGCCCTCCAGATATTGATGGACTACAACTCCCATCATCCCTGTCCATTGGCCATGCTGGCTGCGCTGATGGGAGCTGGAGTCCAACATCATCTGGAGGGCCAAAGGTTCCTCCACCCCTGCCCTAGGGAAATGAAAAGCCAATCTGTAAATATAGCTAGATAGAAGGCTCTTGGAGCCTGGATTATTCAGGTGGTTGGATGAGGTAGGTCCCTGCTGGATTAATAACTGATGGCTCTGTGGGGGAGAGATAATATAAGATGAGTGACTGCCAAGTGTTGTTTGCACATGTGTTATTTCTGTTAGGCAAGCCTTCCTCTGAACTTTCTTATCTGTTTGCTCTTTCCTTGTGAATAAGAAACTAGCATTGAGAGGAAGCAAACACAGAGGCTGTGCTTGCTATCACTGCATCTCTTGCAACAAGTCACTCAGCAGGCTGTCATCAGCGGTTCTTTCATTGCACCAAGGGTGTATAGGATGAAGACAGAGGGAACCAGCCAGCATTCTCAAGCGGCTCCCTTGACGCAGCCACAAGCTAGCTGGGAAAGTCAAGGGAGGTGTGATGGTGGCAGATGAGATGGTTGCTCATCTGCAGGCAAGCCGCAAGGACTTTGGAGGAGGGACAGATTCAGGCCCAAACAAGACAAAACAAGACAGCTGCAGCACTAGGAGACTGAAGAAGCCCTGGGAGTGAGTATCTGGCATCTGGGTGATTGCTACTAGCTCCTTTGGGCTGCTGTCTGTCCAGACTGCTGAAGACCCTGGCAAGTGCTGCAAGGACTGGGAGCCCCTGCCTGGCCCTTGCTCCAGAGAGAGGCGGCAGTTAATCTTGCAGCCTCTTGCAACAGCTGCTGGCTGGGCTAGGAGGCATAAAAGCCCAGCTGCTCTTGGGGAGCCCCTTAGGGAGTCCCGAGGGTGAGGGCACTACCCCGCTTCTTTTACTTTTTCTTGTTTTTTAATGTGTTCTCTGTCAAACCAGTCTAGAGGAGACTGGTGGTGGGGAGGGCATGTGGTGCATGTGTAGTTCCTGCACAGAGTGGGAGCCTGTGCAGTGAACTGATTGATAGGAGAAAGTCGCCAGATGCCTTCAGAGTGACAGTCTGTAACTGGCAGAAGGCTGGCCCTCCCTGGGTGTGAGACAGGAGAGGGAGTAGATGGGCCCTGTGTGAAAAAGTTTGAATGGGTGTGATTGTTCCTAATCCTTGCAGAGGCCTACTGGGATAATTCGCTTCAGCAGGCTTTCTTGGTGGGCTCGCGTTGGGCCCATATTAGGTGTTTAGGAGGAGTCTTAGTACAGAGGAACATGGGTGATGCCACCCCAATTTCAGTGATTACGGGCAGAGGGAAATATAGCCATGGGGAGGTGGTGAATTACCATAGAAGGTGAAGGCAAGGCTATCTGCGCCTTGTTCCTTGCTGCCACTCCTCTCATGGATGGGTTCCTCGTTGCTCATCTGCTGTGCCCACTGGCCTGTGTGTGTTGTTGTTTAATGCCAGATCGGTACATAATAAGACCACTCTCATCCATGATTTGATTGTGGAAGAAGGTGCTGATTTGGTGTGCATTACGGAGACCTGGGTGGGTGAGCTTGGAGTTGATTTGACCCAATTTTGCCCACCTGGATACTCGGTGCAGCACCAGCACAGGCAGCAGGGACGGTGGGGGAGGAGTTGCTGTGGTCTACAGAACTTCCATCTCTGTCACCAGGAAACCACTCTGTCTTGGGGCTGGCTGTGAGCGCCTGCACCTGGTGTTGGGCTGAGAAGACAGCAAACTAGGGTTGCTGCTGGTGTACTGTCCACCCAGCTGCCCTGCAGCTTCTCTGACTGAGCTGGCAGAGGCCGTCTCAGTTGTGATGTTGGAGGAGTCCAGAACGATAGTGCTGGGTGATTTCAATGTCCATGCTGAGGCTGCCTCTATTGTTCTGGCTCAGGACTTCATGGCCTCCATGATGACCATGGGGCTGTGTCAAGTTGTTATGGGCCCAACACATAGGGCAGGGCACACCCTCGACTTGATTTTTGCTCCAGATGGAGGAAGGGTGGTCTGGAGACAGCGGGGGTGGATGTCACCCCATTGTCATGGTCAGATCACTTCCTAGTGAAGTTTAGACTTATGACTCTGATCCTTCCCTGCAGGGGTGGTGGACAGATTAAGATGGTCCACCCCCGGAGACTAATGGAATCCACTGGATTTCTGAATGCCCTGGGGGAGTTCCCAGTAGATAGAGCAGGTGACCCTGTTGAAGCCCTTCTCATGCTGTGGAACAGCGAGGTGTGTCGGGCTCTCAACATGGTTGCCCCCGAGCGCCCTCTCTGGCACTGTGAAGCCTGGCTTGCACCTTGGTACACCAATGAGCTATGGGCAATGAAACTGGCTGGACAACAGCGAGAGGTCAAGTGGCAAAAGACGTGCTGTGAGGCTGATCAGGCACGAGTAAAACATCATAACCATGCCTACTGTGTGGCGGTGAGGGCGGGGAAGAAGGCCCACTTCTCTGCCTCCCTTGCATCCTCAAGTAGCCGTCCAGTGGAGCTTTTCCATATTGTCAGGGGTCTGTTGACATCAACTCCAGGAAATGGAGTCTTAGACCCTTCAGAGGCCCACTGTGAATTGTTTGCAAGGCACTTTGATGGTAAAGTTGCTCGCCTCCGTAGCAGTCTTGATGACCCCTCCACATCTACTGTAGTCCCCAATGAGGTATCCAGTGCAACGTCTCCTGCAACTTCTTGAGAATGGTTTCAATCGATGCGGCCTGATGATGTGGACAAGGTGCTTGCGATGATGCGGCCAGCAACATGTCCTCTCGACCCTTGTCCTTCTTGGCTTATTAAAGCTTGCCAAGGGGGTCTGACCGAGTGGATCCAGGGTGTGGTCAACTCATCAATGCAGGAGGGAGTGGTTCCAGCCACCTTGAAAGAGGCAGTGATCCGACCACTCCTGAAAAAGCCCACTGTGGACCCATTGGTTTGTGACAACTACTGACCAGTTGCAAATACCCCCTTCTTAGGGAAGTTGATTGAGAGGGTTGTGGCGCAGCAACTGCAAGTAGTCTTGGATAAAACAGATTATCTTGACCCATTCCAGTCTGGATTCAGGCCTCGTTATGGGACTGAATCGGCCTTGGTCACCCTGATGGATGACCTTTATCAAGAGAAGGATGGGGGAGTGTGACCCTGTTAATCTTACATGATCTCTCAGCGACTTTTGATACCATTAACTGTGGTATACTTCTGGGCCGACTTGGTGAGCTGGGTATTGGAGGCACTGTTTTACAGTGGTTCTGATCCTATCTCCAGGGTTGCTCTCAGAGAATAGCATTGGGTGACTGTCTTTTGACCCCCTGGCAGCTGTTCTGTGGGGTGCTGCAGGATACCATCTTGTCCCCCATGCTGTTTAACATCTATATGAAGCCCCTGGGAGCAGTCATCAGGAGCTTCAGGGTGAGGTGTCAGCAGTATGCTGACAATATCCAGCTCTATTTCTCTGTAACATCTGAATCAGGAGAGGCCGTGCAAGCACTGGACCACTGCCTGGACTTGGTGGTGGGCTGGATGAGGGCCAATAAACTGAGTCTGAATCCTAGCAAGATGGAGGCGCTGTGGGCTGGTGGTTCCCAGATTCGGATAATTGGTCGGTTGCCTGCTTTGGATGGGGTCGTACTCCCTCTGAAAGAGCAGGTTGGTAGCCTGGGGGTGCTCCTAGATCCATCTTTGTCGCTAGAGGCCCAGGTGACCTCAGTGGCTAGGAGTGCCTTTTACCAGCTTCGGCTGATGAGACAGCTGCAGCCGTTTCTGGACCGGGAGAGCCTGACCACTGTTGTCCATGCACTGATAACCTCCAGGCTGGATTACTGTAATGTGCTCTATGTGGGGCTGCCCTTGAGGTTGGTCCAGAAGTTGCAGCTGGTGCAAAATGCGGTGGTGAGACTGCTCATTGGGGCAGGGTATTGCCAATATGTCACCCCACTGCTGAAAGAATTGCACTGGCTGCCCATTTGCTACCGGGCCAAGTTCAAGGTTCTAGTTTTGGTGTACAAAGCCCTATACAGCTCAAGACCAGGACCGTCTTACCCCTTTTATGTCCAGTCGATCACTGAGGTCTGCAGGTGAGGGCCTTCTGCAGATACCATCTTATCAGGAGGTTCATTCTGCACGATATAGGAAACGGACCTTTAGAGTGGCAGCACCTACCCTGTGGAATTCCCTCCCTTTGAATATTAGGCAGGCGCCATCTCTGCTTTCTTTTCGGTGCCTTTTGAAGACTTTCCTCTTTCAACAAGCCTTTTAGGTTGAGACCTATCCCAGTCTGCGTCTGTGTTAGAATTGCTTAATATGTTTTTTTTAATAATGTTTTTAACCCTTTTTAAAAGTTCTTTTTTTTAAATGTTTTTAACGTTTTGTTTTAATGTATTTTAAGGTCTGTTTTTATGATGTTTTAAAGTGTTTTTAGTGCTTTGTTTGCCACCCTGGACTCCTGCTGGGAGGAAGGGCGGGATACAAATTAAGTAATAAAATAAAATAAAATAAATAATAATAAATACATCCTGGAAATGCGGCAGATGGGAGGGACTGGCCTGCCATGATGCTGGTCTTTGTCCATACGCCAGCTGTTTATAAGGGCAAAGACAGTTCACCAATGATAAGGATGTACTTGAATATTCTTCCCCTCTGATTTTTTTTTGGGGGGGATAGGTGGGTAAGGAGTCGTTTTCAAAATTAGTATTAGTGTTAGTATTATTAGCCTTTATTGCCCACTCTTCACCCAGAGATCCCATGGTGGATTACTTTAAAATACTGTGTTAAAACCAATTAAAAACAACCAGAATCACAAGAAAGGATGGGTCCTAAAAATATACATCTCAGGTGTCAAACTGCCAGGGTAAAGAGATGCGTCTTCAGCATTCACCTAAAGCTGTACAATGAGGTTGCCAGGCACACC
This sequence comes from Rhineura floridana, assembly GCF_030035675.1. Lineage (NCBI taxonomy): Eukaryota > Metazoa > Chordata > Lepidosauria > Squamata > Rhineuridae > Rhineura > Rhineura floridana. The sequence continues at coordinate 25,759,217 of NC_084482.1, forward strand.
TTGGTGGGGAGGGAGTTCCACAACTTAGGGGCTGCCACAGAGAATGTCCTCTCCAGGGCCACCACTAGGGATGGGGTTCAGTAGCAAGTTCCTATCCAATTGAATTCCAACAGACCAGCTTTCAGTACCAATCTGCCATTTTTTTGCTCCCAATTGTTTGTGCAATTGCCGATTCACAGGGTTATTTTTAGGGAAAAAATAGCATAGTTGCTAACGAAAATGCTAGTGAAAATGCTTATGCTGTAGGCACTTGTTCCACTGAGTTAAATTCATAATTCATCAGCTTAAAGACAATAAAATCTGGAGGAGATTAAAAAAAACTGCTGATGACAGCTGCAACCCAGTCTGAAAACAATGCAGATTGTTGGATTATGTCAAAATCTGGTAGTAAATCCAATTTAGCAACTATTCTCCACCATACCTAGCCGCCACCCCCCAAGCTTCTGAGGGTGATGGAATTACCAAAAGAGCCCCCTCTGGTGATCTTTATACCTGAGAGGGTCTGTATGGAAGGAGACGTTCTTTGAGATATTTGGGGCCTGAGTCATGCAGGGCTTTAAATGCTAACATGAGCAACTTGAATTGAGCCCAGAAACGAACTCTCAACCAATGCAGCTGTTTAAAACAGGGTTCTATGAGTTCTAAAGGGAACCACAGCCAGTAATCTGGCTGCTCCATTTTGAACCAGTTGAAGTTTCCAAGTCATCTTCAAGAGCAGCCCCACATACAGCACATCACAATAATCCACCCTGGAAGTTACCAGAGCATGGAGTACTATGGCCAAATCATCTGTCCAAAAGATGCCGAAGCTGGCAAACCAGCTAGAGCTGGAAATAGGCACTCCTAACCACCAAGGCCACCTGAGCCTCCAGTGACAATGTTGGATCCAGGAGTATCCCCAAGCTGCGGACCTGCTTCTTCTAGGGGAGTGCAACCCCATCCAGAACAGGCTGTCTCTACCACTTGGACATGAGAACTCTGGACACATAACACCTCGGTCTTTTCAGGATTCAAACTCAGTTTATTGGTCCACATCCAGCCCATCATCACCTCTAAACACTGATCCAGCAACTCAACTGACTCTTCTGATTCAAACGGAACAGAGAGAAAAGAGTTGGGTGTCATCTACGTATTGATGACACCTCACTCCAAATCTCCTGATGACAGCTCCCAGCTTATATAGATGTTAAATAACATAGGGGACAAGATGGAACCCTGCAGAACACCATTGGACAGTTCCCATGGTGCTGAGCAGTATGCTCCCATAGCTACTTTTTGGAAGCGGCCCTGGAAGTATGAGCGGAACCACTGAAGCACAGTGCCCCCAACTCACACCTCCTTGAGATGCTCCAAAAGGATACTGTGGTCAACAGCATCAAAAGCTGCTGAGAGATCGAGGAGAATGAACAGGGTGACACTCCCCCATCTCTTTCCTGAAATATGTCATCAACAAGAGTGGCCAAGGCAGTTTCAGTGCCATGGCCAGGCCTGAAGCCAGACTGGAATGGATCCAAATTATCCATACTTGAACTGCCACCACCTTCTCGAGCATCTTGCCCAAAAATGAGGTATTTGCCACTGGGTGATAGTTTTTTAACACTTCTGGGTCCAGGGAGGTCTTCTTAAGGAGGGGATGCACCACTGCCTCCTTCAAGGCAGATGGTACCTCCCCCTCCTCCAGCGAAGCAATAATCACTCCCTGGACCCACCCACCCAGTCCTCTACAGCTAGTTCTCAGCAGCCAGGGATGAACAAGGGTCAAGGGGGCAGGTGGTTGGCCACACTTCTTCAAGCAACTTATCCACAGGCCGTAATAATCAAAACTTATCCAGTACAGATGGAACAGACAGTGCTCTGGATGCCTCCACTGGACTTGCTCTAACTGTGGCATCCAACTTTATCTGAATCTGAGCAGTTTTGTCCCTAAAGTGCCTCGCAAACTTATTACAGCAAGCCTCCGAGGGTGTCAGAGCAACACTCTCTTGGCCAGATGACAAAAGCCCATTCACCACTTGGAAATGCTCTGATGGATGGCTACTTGCAGACTCAATGGTGGCAGAGAAATATGCTTTCTCTGCCACCACCGCTACCTGGTAGGCACAATGGTGCAACCTTACCCTTGTTTGGTTAGGTTCAGACTGAGATTTATGCCACCTGTGCTCCAGCTGCTGACCCCCCTGCTTCATTGCACACAGATTACTGGAGTTTCAAGGTTGACCTAAATGCTCCACAGTGACAGTGAGGGCACTCAGAAGCGACCATGTTGATGACTGTACACATCTCACCATTCCACAGTAAGACAAGAGCCTCGACAAGAGCACAAGCCATGTCCATTGGAAATTCCTCCAGAACATTCAGGAATCCATCAGATTCCATGTCTCTGAGGGCAGACCATCTCAGTAGGTCCCCCCCACTTGCAGAGTGGAGTAGCTACATTCAGCCCAAACCTTACCAGGAAATGGTCCATCCATGACAATGAATTCGCAGCAAGTCCCCCAATCAATGGAGTATTACCTATCTGTCCTGTGGCAAAGACATGGTTGAGGGTATGTCCAGCCACGTGTTGGGCCACTGATGTACTGAGACAGCCCCATGGTTGTCATGGAAGCCATGCAGTTCCAACCTGGCCCATTTGAAGCAGCCTCAGTGCAGATAATGAAGTCCCCCAACACCACCATGAAAGGTTCTCCAACACCACAACTGAGATTACCAGTTCAGTTAGGAAAGTTGTAGCACAGTGGGGTCGACAGTACACTAGCAACATCTCCATTCTGTCTCTCTGTCCCAATACCACAAACAATCCCTCAAACTGAGGCACAGTGTGGATTGGTCTCCTGATGAGGGAGATAGAATTTTATGGAGGATCGCAACTCCTACTCCCCCTCCCTGTGACCTGGAATGGTGCTGCACCAGGTACCCAGGTGGACACATTAACAAATTCCTTAATAAAGAAGGCTTACCATTAATCTGTACTGTCGGTACATCCATCTCCATTAAGGATCTGCTTTGTTCTCCTCTGCAGATAGATGGTAAGTGAAGGAGGAAGATATTGTTCTATTACAGCTATTTATTCTCACAAGGGCAGCAATGCCTCATTTGGACCCCTTTTTAGAAGTTGCCTCATACCAGTCAGATTATTTGTCTATCTAGCCTAATATAAACCTGGCAGCATTCAGCTTTGCATTATTAAGTCCTGTTGAGATATTGAGTGTCTATTAGATTTGGTAAATTCTCCCAGTTCCATTTTTTCCTTCACTTCAAACCTTACTATTTTCAATAACCCACCCGTCCACTGCGCTCAACATCAAAGGCCCTCCTCCAGGTGCCTACTCAGAGAGAAGCCCGGAAGGTAACAACAAGAAAAAGTGCCTTCTCAGTGGTGGCCCCCGAACTATGGAATACTCTTCCTGATGAGGTACACCTGGCACCAACATTATTATCCTTTCGGCACCAGGTCAAAACCTTCCTCTTCTCCCAGGCATTTTAACATTCTAACATTTTTATATTTTAACATCTTAGTATTTCTACATTTTAGTATTTACATGCATTTAATATTGTGTTTAATTATGTTTTAATCCCTGTTTATTAATTTATTTTTAACCCTTGATTTGTGGTTTTAATTGTGGTTTTAACTGTATGTTTGATGTTTATCTGTTGTGAACCGCCCAGAGAGCTTCGGCTATGGGGCGGTATATAAATTTAATTAATAAATAAATAAAATAAATATTCAGTAGAGCTCTCCAGGGTCTCAAGGCCCCTCCAGACTGCTGTTTTATTGCAAGTGTAGTATGTAACATGTTCTTGACGCAATAAGAGTGCACTAGTGGTGGGTTTCTTCTTATTTAGTTTGTTCTGCTGTGCTTCCCCAGTGTGACCACATTACTGCTGTCCAGAGGAGCTGGAGCTCAGCAAAAGTAGGACAAAAATAAACCAGAACATTTGTAGTAGAAAAATGTTACGGGATTTCAGCAGGAAATTACAGGATATGCACTGATGAGAAATGACTAAGTGTGACTGCCCCAAAACTCTTACAGGCACAAGCAGTATTGAAAGCAGGGTTGTGTGCAATTGTCCCAATAGCATCATGCGCATATATCGTCATGGATGCACAATAAAAAGAACATCTGGAGACAGTATCTATCTGGGGTCTCAAGAAGAGGTCTGTCCACTCCCACCTCCTGCTACTTGATCCTTTTAAGTGGAGATGCCAGGGGTTGGACCTGACACCATCTGCATGCAAATATGCACTCTGACCACTGAGCTGTGGCTGAAGCTCTTGCTGAAGGTTATGAAGATTGCTGGACCATCTCCTAATTCCCATTAGTAGAGAGGAAGTGGAAGTCATTACCACATATAACTAATTAAAGAGAGGATTTTCTGAATGGAGCTTAATTTTTACAACCCTGGATTTGGGAGGACCATTGCTTATACTTACATCAGCACCTGTGGATGGAACATTTTAAGGGAAAGTGGCTCTCTAGTATAACTTCCTATATGTTTTTGTTTTTATGAAGATGGGCCTGCCTCTTGGAAATCAAGAAAGGCTCATCTATCTAAACCAGCCATCCACAACCTGGTGCCTTCTAGCTGTTGTTGGACTTCAGCACCCATCATCTCTGACCATTGGTCATGCTGGCTGTGACTGATGGGAGTTGTAGACCAAAGGAGGCATCAGATTGGGGAAAGCTGGTCTAAGCAGTAGCGTATGCATTTCCCTGCATTCCCCATAATATACTTCCATCCTCCCCACAGCAACGTCAGGGAACCTTCCCAGAAGCAGGAAGTACATATCAGATTTCCTGTCACCTTGCCTAATGGAGTGGAAAGATCCATTTACTAATGAATAAGTGCATCTCTACAATGTGGAAGGTGAGTATGATGCAAATATCTCTTAGCTGCACTGCTTTGACTGGGATGCTCACTTTTTTTAAAACTTCACCATCACTCATTGGACTTGTGTCTGCATTCAGCATTGTAACTCAAAAACTATGTATTACGGAAACCTGGCTGGATGAGGCTGCTGCTCCTATTTTGGCAGCCATGTGTCCGGCTGGGTTCTCGTATGCACAGCAACCGAGGGTCGGTAGTCGGGGAGGGGGAGTGGCGGTTATTTACCGAGGGTCTCTGGTTCTCACCAGACCTCCTCTCTGTGAGACCAGGGTAGCAGTTGCATGTACTGGAGGTTGGGCCCAAAGGGCAGTCTAGGGATTCTGCTCGTGTACCGGCCGCCCTGCTGCACGACAGACTCCCTGGCGGAGGTGCTAGGGGTGGTCTCGGATGTGCGGGTGCAGTCCCCAAACCTGTTGGTGCTGGGGGACTTCAATGTACATTCAGAGGCCAGCCTCACTGGGGCACCTCAGGATTTCATGGAAACCATGGCTTCCTGGGACCTGCACCTTGTTTTAACGGGGCCCACCCATGTAGCCGGTCATGCACTCGACCTTGTGTTTGTCTCGGGAGAGGAAGGGAGTGATCTGAAAGTTGGGGGTACTTCTATCACCCCCTTGTCATGGTCAGATCACTACTTGGTGAGGATAGACCTGTCGATGCCACAAACCCTCCGCAGGGGTGGAGGACCTGTTAAGATGGTCCGCCCCAGGCATCTGATGGATCCAGATGGATTCCTGAAGGTGCTTGGGGATTCGTTGGAGCAGGCACACAGCCACTCGGCTGAGGCCCTGGTGGAGGGGTGGAATACCGCGATCGCCGGGGCATTAGACCGGGTGGCTCCAAAACACCCTCTTCCCCTGAATAGAGTTCAGATGGCACCGTGGTTCACCCAACGGTTTTGTATTCTGAAGCGGGAGGTGAGACGGCTAGAGCGCCGGTGGCGGAAATCTCGCTCTGACGACAATTGAATGCATGTTAGAGTGGCGGCGGCAGCCTATCATGTGGCAATGAGGGCAGCAAAGGAAGATTTTTTTGCTGCCTCTATTGCATCGGCAGAATGCTGTCCCAGGAGGCTGTTCCAAGTGGTCCGGAGCCTGGTCGGTCCAGTTGCACCGGAACCGATGGAGCATAATAAGGTCTCCTGTGACGAGTTTGCAAAGCACTTTGCCGAAAAGATCAATCGTATTAAGAATGTCATTCCGTACACTGTGGATACAGTGAGCGAGCCAGAGGTGACCATTGGTACTCTGGTGCTGTGGGACCGGTTCCAGTTTCTTCCATCTGATGAAGTGGACAAGGTGCTTTCAACTTTAAAGCCAACCACCTGCTTACTTGATCCTTGCCCATCGTGGCTCATTATGAGCTGCAAAGAGAGACTGGGTGAGGGGATCAGGATGGTGGTAAACGCATCGCTCGAAGAAGGAGTAATGCCGGTAGCACTCAAGGAGGCAATAATTAAACCAATCTTAAAGAAGCCCTCCTTGGACCCTCAAGATCTAAATAACTTTCGCCCAGTCTCGAATCTGCCATTCTTGGGCAAGGTGGTTGAGCAGGTGGTGGCAAAACAGTTGCAAGTGCACTTGGAGGAAACGGATTATCTAGATCCATTTCAATCGGGCTTCAGGCCTGGACATGGGACTGAAACAGCCTTGGTCGCCTTGGTAGATGATATGAGGAGGGCATGGGATAGGGGCGAAGGCACCTTCCTGGTCCTCCTGGATCTCTCAGTGGCTTTTGATACCGTGGACCACGGTATCCTTTTGGACCGCCTGGAGAGGTTAGGTATAGGGGGCACTGTAATGCAGTGGTTCCGTTCCTTCCTTTCCGGTAGATGCCAAAGAGTAGCATTGGGGGAGGAGGTTTCGGATCCTTGGCCTCTCACTTGTGGGGTGCCACAGGGTTCGATCCTCTCCCCGATGCTGTTCAACATCTATATAAAGCTGCTGGGGGCAATCATCAGGAGATTTGGGTTGCAGTGTCATCAATATGTGGACGACACGCAACTCTATCTCTCATTTAAATCTTCACCGAGGTTGGCGGTAGAAACCTGTCCAGATGCCTGGAGTCTGTGAGCGGCTGGATGGGGAGGAATAAGCTGAAACTGAATCCAAAACCGAGGTACTGTTTGTGGGAGACAAAAGACGGTTGGGGGATATAGACCTGGTGCTCAATGGGATGCGATTGCCCCTCAAAAACCAGGTCCGCAGTCTGGGGGTCATTCTTGACTCCCAGCTGTCCATGGAGGCTCAGATTTTGGCTGTGAGCCGGGCGGCGCTGTATCAACTCCATCTGATACGGAGACTGCGCCCCTACCTTCCCAATCATCTGCTCCCACAGGTAGTACATGCCCTGGTCACCTCTCGCCTAGATTACTGTAATGCGCTCTATGTGGGGTTACCCTTGAAAACGGTCCGGAAATTGCAACTGGTACAGAATGCGGCGGCTCGTCTGATCAAAGGCAGCCGCTGGCGAGATCACATCACTCCAGTACTGAAGGAGTTGCACTGATTGCTTGCCAAACCCAATTCAAGGTGTTGGTTTTGACCTTTAAAACCCTATACGGTTTGGGCCCAATTTATCTGAAGGAGCGCCTCCAACATCGTCAGGGATGCCGCTCAACAAGATCAGCCTCAGAAGACCTTCTCTCGATCCCGCCGGTCAAAATAGCTAGGCTGGTGAGGACCAGAGAGAGGGCCTTCTCAATAGTGGCCCCCACATTATGGAATTCTCTCCCAAATGATCTCCGCCATGCCCCTTCTATGTTGAGCTTCCGCCGGGCCTTAAAGACCTGGCTCTTCAGGCAGGCTTTGGGATGGGTTAGGCTTTTACTGTTATGTTTTTAAAAATTTTTAAATTTTAATGTTCACTACATGTTTTATCTTGTACGTCGCCCAGAGTGGCTGGTTTACCAGCCAGATGGGTGACTCACAAATTTCATAAATAAATAAATAAAAGTAGTGTTTTCAGCAACCAGCCACGTGAAAGGCTGCATCTCTACCAGTATCTTAAGAAAAATATATTAGCATGTTGGCAGCAATATATTTGTTGTAGTAAGTTACTGACTGGAGTGAATACTGTGTTTGCTGGAAGTGAGATCTTAGCAAATAGTTTGTCAGATAATAGGGCAGAATTAGGAACAGAGGTCACCGGCTGTAAATCTTACTGAGTATGTGGGAAATTCAAGAAGATACTGCCTGTCTAATGACTGGTAGAGAGATGGGGGAGGAACGGAGCAAGAACAGGAAAGACTGATATGCTTGGGGACCCTGGCATCTATTAATGGGGCAATAACAAGAAAACAAGATGTAGGGTTTGGAAAAGAAAATAGTTTTGGAATTATTATTATTTTTAAAAATGCATCCACGTGATGGCATCAGATAAGTGACACTGATCATGGATTCAAGAGAAAATGGTTGTGTGGTTGTGGCTCTTCACGTATCTTCTTCCATGGTTCAACATCTTGGGTTGTACTCACCTAAGTTCTGCTCACAGTAGACCCATTTAAGCCAATGAACCTAAATATTATATCATGCATCATCATAAATGTTCAATGAGAAGGATGCCTGGAGGAGACCTCCAGTAGCACCTCTCCAGGGTCTCAACCAGAGGTCTGTCCCACCACATGCTACTTGATCCTTTTAACTGGAAATGCCGGGAGTTAAACCTGAGACCATCTGCATGCATTTATTTCTAAACATTTCTATCATGGCTGTTAAAGTCAGTGGCTCTACTCTGAATAGGGCCAACACTGAGTATCACCCCTTGTGCTCCACATTATCCCACTTCTCTCCATTTTACGGCACAAGGATGAGATGTATGATTGGATGGAAGGGGCAGGTGGCTGCCAGGCAATCTCTGCTAGAACTGCTCAGCAGTGGCTACACATGACTCCTCTTGAGCCACAATTTAACCATCTTGATCGGAACATAGGAAGCTGCCTTACACTGAGTCAGACCCATTGGTTCATCTAGCTCAGTATTGTCTACACCACTGTTTTTCAACCTTGGGTCCCCAGGAGTTGTTGGACTACAACTCCCATCAACCCCAGCCAGTTTAGCTGATGGCCAAAGATGATGGGAGTTGTATTCCGGCAACATCTGGGGACCCAAGATTGAAGAATAATGGTTTACACTGACTGGCAGTAGCTCTCCAGGGTTTGAAGCAGCCAGCCTTATCTGAAGATGCTGGGGACTGAACCTAGCACCTTCTGCATGCAAAGTCATGTGCTCAACCACTGAGTTACAGCACTTTCCCAACATGCGCACACACACACACACACACACACACACACACACACACACACACACACACTTCTGACATGAAATCTTACAAGTGCAAAACATGTATTACCTCCTCTGAAGATCATAATCAGGATGGGTGCTAAGAGAAGCCATGCCTCCCTTCCCTCCCCCCAAGCCAGATTGACTTCACAGGCAAAATGTGAGCCTCTGCCTTCAGAAGTGACCAGAGCGGGGGGGGGGAGTGTATGATGATGATGATGATCTACAGCTGGAAAAGTCTGGCTGAAACTTAAACTCCCCTTCCCCTTGAGTCTCCCCTTCTGGGCAGACAAGAGGGAAATTCCTTCGACAGGCCCATAGTGGAAGTTTCCTCTCTGCCTTTAATTCATCACAGGAGGCAAGGCAGTTTCCTTTCCCTTGCCGTAAATCTCATAGAGACATTCGTTCTGTTAAGAACACAGCCTTCAGCTCTTCACTCTCTTATTAGAGCCCTTCCAGAGAGGGTAGATAGGTTTGAAACCTTCGCTCACAGGATCACCAGAGTCACACATCATCAGTGGAGCTCACCAAACAGGGCAGCCTACAGTCTCACTCCACCAAGCAGACAAGTGGTTAAACAAAAGGAAAGGAAGCAAAACACAAAAATTACACTGCTGTTTCAACCACATCTAAAGCATGATGGATTTGATAACTCTTCTGGGAGGATGAACCAAAAAGACCAGGATTGATCATTTTCCAGAAGAAGTAATGTCCAGGAACATGACAGAAGTCTAAACCAGGGATGGAGGCTTTGGCCCATGGGCCAGATATGGGCCCCCCCATCTGGCTTGCAACATCCTTTCCTCACCCCTCTAGATGGTCCTGACATTAGGCAAGGTGAGATGTCTCATTAAGGGTGGCAGAGCAGGAGACAGCCAGACTGGACTGTCACAATTTATTGTGAAGCTTTTTAATATTAATTTTTTTTTATCCCACTGTTCATTCAAGGAGGGGCATATGGGGTCTCCAATTATCCTCACAACAACCCTGTGAGGTAGGTTAGATTGAGAGATGGTGACTGAACCAAGATCCCCTAGTGCGTTTTGTGCCTGTGCAGGGAATTGAGCCCAGGTCTCATCAATCTAAGGGACAAACTCCATGTTACATTGGAGTTCTGTAACAGGAACTTCCAAAGTAATTTTCTTCTTGATGTAGCAACCATGAGGATGTGTGTGGCTGATTTGGATTTGGGCTGTGGCATGGAGGAGAGGGGTTAACCCACTGGCCCATGCCAGTTCCCCAATTCAAATCCCCCCCAAGCTGCTATTAGTCACAGAGGTGAAAACACATATGTTGCACTTGTGTGGTTTTCCCTCCATGGTTAATAGCAACAGGTAGCATCATTTGGATCAGGACTGTGATATGGGGGGGTGGAAGGTTTATAACTTCTGCCCCTCTGCAGCATGGTCCAAATCATGGCCCCATGGATGCTGTTTAAAGAAGAAAATTAGTTTAGAGGTTCCAGGATAGGAACTCCCAATGTAACATGCTATTTAGCCTGAACACTCTAACCAGTACACCACAATGCCTTTCTATTGGCTGTGATAATAATAATGGAAAATGTGCAGGAAGCTTTCCCAGTAAATTGCACCCCCATGTTAATTTATGGGAGGAAATGTCATCAGGATTTTCTTCTGTGGTTACCAATATGTTTTGAGCTGGCCATCAAAATTAATTTATAGTCTCAAGAAGACAGACTGTCCTCTGCAGCTTCATACACACCAAACTGTAGTTTGCTAAGGGTGCTGGGAACTGTAGCTCTGTGAGGAGTAAACTATAGTTCCCAGGATTCTTTGCAGCGGTGGGAGGAGGGGAATGTGCTTTAAATGTATGGCATATATATATGCCTGTGTCTCTCAGCAATGGGAAAAGGAAATAAATGGATCTATTCAAATAGATCAAAGTAAAATGCTTTCCCAATCAAAGTGCTGCTTAACTATGGAAATTACAGGTTCAAGAAAGGCCCAAGGCTGCAAAACTGAGTGAGATATTCTAAACGAACCAAACAGAATCTCCTACAGTGCTGACTTTTGAAAATGACCCAACATGCATTTATATTTTAAGGTATTTAAGTACATGGACGTTGAATAATATGTGAAGATCAATTAAAACAAGACAGCCCCTGCCAGCAGGCTTACAATGTAAAAGGGATCAGAGAAAAGGGGATATGGTCAGAGAGGGAAGAGGAATGCAAGCAAACTCAGATATCAATGCTTAAAGTTACCCAGTAGAGCTTACAGAGACCAGCTGGGATGGAAACAGTTGAGAGACAGGAGGAGCCCAGTGGTGACAGCCTCCTCAACAGAGCTGATGGAGTGGCCCTGCTTCTTGTCTCTCCCGGCCAGGTGAAATGGCTGCTGCTTAAATGACAGTTGAGGGAGAGGAAGAATCAGATGGAGCTGGGTTGTGAGCACAGAGTACCCCCCCCAAAAAGGGGGGGAGGGAGTGGATGCATCAACCCCCAAAAAAGGACAAAATATGATACGGACTTGCACAACATTTGCATCTGCTAATTTATATGTAGTAAATACACCTTTAGAAAAGATTGCAATAATTTACATAGAAATACATCCGACCCTAGTGGGTAAGCCTATGAGCAATCTGCTCACTCTGCTGTCCAGGTGCTGACTGTGGCTGGGCAGTTTGAAGGCATCTCCTCTCCCTTCTTATGGGTCCTTATCTTGGACCAGACAGCCCTGCAAAGACAGGACCCCGTCAAATAGAGGACTGTCCTCTGATAGCCCTTCAAATAGAGGGCTGTCCTCTATAAAGTAGGACACATGGCCACCCTACATCACATCTCTGCTCTCCTGATAAAGCCTGTCTGTCTGTTGATTTCTCTCTCTTTTTAGAAGATGTATAGATTCCCTTTCCAAATGAATGCGTTGTCTAACAATCAACTGCAAAATAGTATGATTATAATAATCAAGGGTGTAATTGTCCAGAGTCTTGGGTGTGTGTGTCTTAGACCCCTTACTTTTTTGGGAGCAGGGTCCCTATGTCTCCAACATCCTATAAGACAATCAGCATGAAAGGGGAGTGTGTTAGCTGCTAAGATGTCTTCTAACATGCTTCCTTGTCCTTTTTTGCTGATTGGAGTCAATCAGAGTGAAAGGAGGTGAGTCAGCCACTGAGAAGACTCTTCTCAGCAGCTAACACTCATATGCTTATTGGCTCCTAGAGATATATGTTGTTGTGGGAGAAGGCATTAGCAAGGATCTCATTCTCAACCCAGCAGCAAAAAAATGGGGGGTAGGAGGTATGGCTGTGACAAACATGAGGGACCCTGCACTTCTGAATTTGCCAGTAGGCTACTGATAATAACATAAAACCTCAAATTACTATAGTAGTGGTAGAACTACACATTATTTATTTATTTATTTTATTTATTTGTTAAATTTTTATACCGCCCCACTAGCATAGCTCTCTGGGTGGTGTACAACAGAAAGTATATACAATAAAATCACATAAATCGATACAAAAACATATATGTAAAAATCCACAAATCTAAAACCAAATTGAACATATTAAAATAAAATGCCTGAGCAAAGAGAAAGGTTTTAACTTGGCGCCGAAAAGATAGCAATGTCGGCGCCAAGCGCACCTCAACAGGAAGACTATTCCACAATTCAGGGGCCACCACTGAGAAGGCCCTGGTTCTGGTAACCATCCTCCGAGCCTCTCTATAAGTCGGAACTCGGAGGAGGGCCTTCGATGTTGAACGTAGTGTATGGGCAGGTTCATATCGGGAGAGGCATTCCGAAAGGTATTGTGGTCCCGCACCGTATAAGGCTTTATAGGTTAAAACCAACACTTTGAATCTGGCCCGGAAACATATAGGTAGCCAGTGCAAGCGGGCCAGAACAGGTGTTATATGTTCGGACCGCCTGGTCCTCGTTATCAGCCTGGCCGCCGCATTTTGCACTAGCTGTAGTTTCCGGACCATCTTCAAAGGCAGCCCTACGTAGAGCGCATTGCAGTAATCCAATCAAGAGGTTACCAGAGCATGGACAACTGAGGTGAGGTCCTCCCTGTCCAGATAGGGACGTAGCTGGGCTACCAACCGAAGTTGGTAGAACGCATTCCATGCCACCGGGGCTACTTGAGCCTCGAGTGACAGGGAAGGATCTAAGAGTACTCCCAGACTACGAACCCGCACCTTCAGGGGGAGTGTAACCCCGTCCCGTACATATCCACCATCTGATCAGAGAAATCACCCACCAGCAGCATCTCAGTCTTGTCTGGATTCAGCCTCAGTTTATTAGCTCTCATCCAGTCCATTATCGCAGCCAGGCAACGGTTCAGCACATTGACAGCCTCACCTGAAGAAGATGAAAAGGAGAAATAGAGCTGCGTGTCATCAGCGTACTGGTGGCAACGCACTCCAAAACTCCTGATGACCGCACTCAGCGGCTTCATGTAGATGTTAAAAAGCATGGGGGACAGAACTGACCCCTGCGGGACTCCACAGTAGAGAGCCCATGGCATCGAGCAATGTTCCCCAAGCACTACCTTCTGGAGACGACCCGCCACGTAGGAGCGGAACCACTGCCAAGCATTGCCCCCAACTCCCAACTCCACAAGCCTCTCCAGAAGGATACCATGGTCGATGGTATCAAAAGCCGCTGAGAGATCAAGGAGAATCAACAGAGTTACACTCCCTCCTTCCCTCTCCCGACATAAGTCATCGTACAGGGCGACCAAGGCTGTCTCGGTGCTAAAACCGGGCCTAAAACCCGATTGAAATGGATCTAGATAATCGGTTTCATCCAATAGCGCCTGGAGCTGGGCAGCGACCACTTGTTCCAAGATCTTGCCCAGGAATGGAACATTCGCTACTGGTCTGTAGCTATTAAGGTCTTCTGGGTCCAAGGAAGGTTTTTTCAGAAGTGGTCTCACTACTGCCTCTTTCAGACAGCTAGGGACCACTCCCTCTCATAAAGAGGCGTTTATCACTTCCCTGGCCCAGCCAGCTGTTCCATCCCTGCTAGTTTTTATTAGCCAAGAGGGGCAAGGATCTAGTACAGAAGTGGTTGCACACACCTGTCCAAGTACCTTGTCCACGTTCTCGAGCTGAGCCAACTGAAACTCATCCAATAAAACATGACAAGACTGTGCTCCGGACACCTCATTAGGATCAACTGCTATAAACTGGGAGTCCAAGTCCCGGCGGATGCATAAGATCTTATTCTGGAAGTGCCCAGCAAATTCATTACAGCGGGCTACCGAATGCACTATCATGTCCTCAGGGCCAGAATGAAGTAGCCCTTGGACTACTCTAAAAAGCTCCGCTGGGTGGCAAAGAGATGACTTAATAGTGGCAGCAAAGTATTGTTTTTCTGCCACCCTCACCGCTCCTAAATACAGGTTAGTAGAGGCACTCACCAGTGCATAATTACATCCATCAGGAGTTCGCCTCCACCTCCGCTCAAGCCGCCTCCTATCCTGTTTCATCGCTCTCAGCTCCGGAGTATACCATGGAGCTGTATGAGCTCTACACAGGAGAGGGCGCGCAGGAGCAATCGTGTCAACAGCCCAGGTCATCTCCGTATTCCACAGTTCAACCAGGGCTTTGACAGGAGCGCCAGTCTTATCAGACGGAAACTCCCCCAGAGCCCTTTGAAAACCTTCAGGATTCATTAGTCTCCAGGGGCGGACCAATTTAATAGGTCCCCCACCCTTGCGGAGGGGAAAAGCCGCTGTAAGTCTAAACTTCAACAAGCGGTGATCTGTCCATGACAAAGGGAGAGATGTAAAACTCCCCACATCCAGATCACCATCCCCATGTCCAGTAGCAAAAATAAGATCTAGAGTATGTCCCGACACATGTGTTGGGCCACTAACATATTGGGACAGCCCCATGGTTGTCATGGAGGCCATGAAGTCCTGAGCCGCCCCAGATAAAGTAGCCTCGGCATGGATGTTGACATCCCCCAGTACCAATAGTCTGGGGGATCTCAGCAATACCTCCGAGACCACTTCCGTCAGTTCAGTTAGGGAAGTCATTGGGCAGCAAGGTGGGCGGTACACCAACAATATTCCCAGTCTGTCCCTTTGACCCACCACAAGGTACAGACACTCCAGACCGGTTGCTACATGGACATGGTGCTTGATGAGAGAGATGGAACTCCGATAGACCACAGCAACCCCACCTCCCCGACCCTCAGATCTACCACGATGCTGAACCAAATAACCTGGTAGGCAGAGCTGGGAAAGACTAGCCCCTCCCTGCTCACCCACCCAGGTCTCGGTAATGCATGCCAGATCGGCTGCCTCATCCACAATCAAATCATGGACGAGGGAGATTTTATTGTGTACCGATCTGGCATTTAAAAGCAGCAACTGGAGATCCGAGAGTTGGCTGAGAGGACAACCAACAACCCTATGGATGTGAGAAGGACTGGAACAAGGCACAGGCACTACTTGTCTGGGCCGCGTTCCCCTTACCTGGCACGTCCTTCTCACAGCGCCATACCTCCCTCTGCCCGTCACTACATTAATTGGGGCCCCCTCAAGTCCTCCCATTTGTTGCAAAAGACTCTTCCCCAGACACATAATAAAACTTATATATACAAACTCACACACTCACTCACCATCGAACATAAGCACATATACACATCACACATTCATTCACGCCAAACACACCAAACACAAGTGCCGCCAATGCTGCAGGCCAGGAAGGGCGTGTCGTGCTGTGCCCCGCCGTTGATGTCGCCATCAATGTCGCTGCTTCGCACCCCACCATCGATATCGCGGGCCAAGGAAAGCGCGTCGTACTGCACCGCCGATGTCACAGGCCAAAAAAGGTGCGTCGCACCCCGCCGTCAATGCCACGGGCCAAGGAAGGTGCGTTGTACTGCGCCGCTGATATCGTGGGCCGAAAGAGAATGCACCGCGCCGCGCCACCGACACCGCGGGCTGAGAAAGGGGCGCGCTGAACCGCACCGGATTGTACCGCCAATGCCACGGGCCAAGGAGAGCCGAAGAGGGCGCGTCGCCAATGTCATGGGCCAAAGAAAGTGTACCACACCGCGCCGCCGACACCACGGGCCGATAGGGCGCGTTGCCGATGTCACAAGCCAAGGAAAGTACGGCGTGACCTTCTCCCTCCCGGGTCTTGCTCCACCGGAGACACCAGTGAATGGCAGCCGCGCCGCAGCCTCTCTCCTCCTCCGACCAGACCCGCCACTCCCCCTCTCCAGCAGGACAAGAACGAGGCCACCCAGGAGAAAAACAAGCCTCTCCGCCCAAAAAGGCAGAGGAAAACGTAGCAGGAACACCCACGAACCGCCGCCGGAGGAAAGGTAGAAAACTGGGGAGGGAAACCCCCACAAATGACGCCGGGGGAGAGGGGAAGAGGACACTTGCTCACCCAAAGGTTCCATGCAAGCCCAAGAGATGTTTTAAAAGATGTTAAAAGGATAAAAGGATAAAAGCGGCGGAGCTCCAAATGAACATCCTCCTACTCCGCCGCCATCTTACTCACAGATGTGAAACTGTAGGCTGATCACCCTTTCAGAAATGGAAAATGCCATTTCTGGAGAGAATGGGAGGTGACCATGGATGTGGCAGGCTCGGAAGGGGTGCTTAACCCTTTCTTCTTCCTTTTCCACACTCCAGTTCTCTCCCCTTCCCACCTCCCCAAACCCAAGTGACCTTTCCTCTGGAGGATTTCAAGTGTATGTTTGTCCTCAGAAACAGGCATTTGAAATCTGGGGGCGGGGGGGAGGGGTTGTGAGCTGCTGGGGGCAATTTAGAGCAGGACATGGCAGGTGTGCAAGAAACTGTTAAGCACACTCTCCTTGTCCACCGCTTTTCTGTCCCAAATCTCTACTGGTAGTTTGCCTTCACAGAGGCTGCCATTGGGGTGAAGTTATATGCATTTGATTATAATGTGTTAGTTAGTTCCACCCTAAAACCAATGCAGGGGGGGGGGGAACAGTCAGCACAATGGAACCATTGAGAATCATAGAATAGCAGAGTTGGAAGGGGTCTGAAAGGCCATCGAGTCCAACCCCTTGCTCAATGCAGGAATTCAAATGAAAGCATTCCCGACAGGTGGCTGTCCAGCTGCCTCTTGAATGCCTCTTGAGAACAAAACTGGTGGATCTGCTTGATTTGGCGGAGGCTGGCCTAATGAAATGCATTTTGCATTTCTTCTTGAAGGCCAAGGGAAGAGTCAACCGGCATCCTTAGTAACATCTGTATCTACCACCCATGCAGCAAGTGTGACTTATGTACCATGCTGCTGATGGTTGGGGAGGGGCTCACCAGCATGGTAATTTAATAATAATTTTAAAAAGCTTGAGGGGGGTTGCTTAGCAATTTGGAGGTTCAGGAGATGGTCAGCTAAAAAGGAAACTGGTATAAATCTATGCTATGCCTGTGGGACTAATACATGCATACCTTTGGATTGTGTTTGTCTTATTAATTTGTGGGCCTTTTGTACAATGCCTGTATATAGGTACATCATCAAAATAGCAACAAGAACAGTAATAGTAGTAGTAGAAGTAGTACATCTTCAAAATTACGCCAGTAGTAGTAGTAGTAGTAGTAATTTATTGAGTGCTAAAGAGCCATGTGCTTTTCAATATGGTATTGAACATGCAGCCCACCTTATTCATTTCCAGGAAGATATTCACCTTGTATAGGGATTTGCTTTCTACGTTGAGATGAATATGGGGACCCTTGTGGGCAGAGGAATGCTATACCAGAGCTTGGAAGATTACTTTTAAAAAGTAATAAATTACAGTTACAATTACATGGCCCAAAAAAGTAGTAATTACCGTTAGTTACAACTGCTCTGAAAATAACTGATTACTTTACTTTTTCTCAAAAGTAATCACTACAATTACATTTCAGTTACTTTTTAAAAAAACGCCTACAAGGTGCTGGCCTTGGCTGCTGCACATCTAAGTAGCCCAAAACAATATTAAAAATAAACACACACATACAGAGGTAGTAGAATAATTCTTTTTATCCATAAGATAGCCATGGTGGTCCCTCTGCTGGTAAGGGAGGTGGGGAGGGAGGCAGAGGCAACTACTCAGATCTTTGCACGTCAAACCAAGTGCCACCACCACCCCAAGCCAGCAAGCATACTCTCTCTCACTTACCCACCTCCTGGACCCTGCGCTGCCACCAACTAAGGGACACTCACCCAAGCAAACATTTTCCCCTGAGATGCAAAAAAGTTAAAATACTGCAAATGCAGCACAGTAGCCAGAGAAGGTGGTGGAGGCCACTTTGTGTGCCAAGTGTAAACACAGTATTCACTCTCACGCACACACAAACACACACACATTGTCATCTTTCACGTCCACAGTTTTCTCCATTCTGCTGCTGCCTCCTTCTCCTCCTTTATCCATGTTCTTGCCCTCTGGCTCCTTTCTCCCTCCACTCCATTCTCCTCTATCACCATCCATTGTTTTCTCCACTCCAGCCCTGTCTCACTTCCCCCTCCTCCCTCGTTGCCTCATACCCACCCACAGAACATGTGGGAAGAGCGACGCTGCACAGAAGCCCAGTTTGAGGCACATGATTTTCATCCACGAATCAGAGGAGCAGAAGACTTCCCCTGCTCCCCCCCAAGTAATGCCCCAAAGTAATGCTGGAAACATTACAATTACTCCACAAAAGTAATAACATTACTCCTAGTTTTATTACAATCAAAATGTGAAGGAATTACCCACTAGTTCCTCAAAAAGTAATGATTACAAGCAATTCGTTACTTGTAACGAATTACTTCCAAGCTCTGTACTATACATGCCTTGGGTAGGTTTTGCAATCCCATAACATATATGATTCCCTTTCTGAATGTAATATAGAGATTTATTGTAAGCCTTTAGGATAAAGTGGGATACAAATCAGAATGAACAAACAACCAGTAACTAAATGTTGATAACATCAAAGAAATCTTTAATATCTTCCCTTATTCATGCTCTTTTGCAGACACAGCAGGTCCGAAGCAAGAGGCAAGCAAGATTTAAGACCTCCACATTTAAACATTCAGTGCTGTTGCCTTTAAATGAGACTTAGAAGTCCCTGCCAAATAAATCGGATCAGCAGCACTTCCTATTTAGTGGTATGCTATTGCCGTTAGTTGATGGACAGTTATTGAAAGAATTCAGGACTAAGTTTTTTTTTAATGCTTCTAATGTGAACCGCTCTCAAGGTAACCATTACTATCTCTTAAAAACATTTTATTATGAAAGCAAATGTATGTTTTAGCAATGCTCAGATGGCTACTTAATGTCATGTTTATCCCAGGCCAGACACTCTCTGAAACAAATGAGAGTTTAAGATCTAGCTTTCCTTTTTGTTTAATGGAGCTAAAGTTGTTTAAATCATCCACTTCCATATAAACGTTTCACTTAAAACAAGCCGACCTATCCCTCTCCATTAAAATTTCATTCATCAAAAACAGGGAAAGGTTTCAGCAAGTTTCAAAGAAGGATTGGACATCTCTATGGAGCAGCAAGAATAGCTAATAGTTTCACATACTGGGGAACTGAATGTGAAACCTCCTGCCTCAGGGCTGTACCTGATCTCTATTCTGTCATTATAAGGAAGTTATCTCATCAAAGGTTGAGCACTCCCTCTCCCCCCAAGCTTCAGATGTACTGCCACACATATGCTGGGGACAGGATATGAGTCTATAGGCGCCATATGTGCAACTCTGTGTGGCATTGCATTTGGCAAGGATGATCTCTAATTAAGGTCCAACAGTACAGAATTCTTGTCAGCACCTTTGCATGCTAATGATATGCACACATACAGGAAGCAGGGTAGATCACATTTCTTGTATCCACACATATCCTTAATGCCCCAAATGGGGATTTGCAGATCTTCCCAATAAGGAAACACATGTGGCAACATGTCAGACATTAATGCTATACATGAACATGCAGAAAGTGTGACTGAGAGCCAATCTATAAATGCAGGTAAATCATGTGATGCAACATTCCTGGGACTGTACCATTTCAGACTGCAGCTGGGAAGCGGGGTGTTATCTGAATGCTCCCCAAATAAAAATAATCCTGCATGTAGAAAGCTATAGGAAGAAAAGAGCTCAGCTAGAAATGTCTTCCGGACATACAGATTGTCATTCATTTATTGGTTTATTTGTACACTGCTTTTTGGACAAGGCCCCCAAAGCAGCGAACAGAATATTCCAAAAGGAAATAGAATAAAATTACAGTAAATATACATTCAAAAGTGCAATACAATAAATAAATAAATAAAAATGTAAAATGACAAAAACTCAGGCACACCATAAATCACACTTTATACATTCATGAGTTGCATTTGTGCTCTCATCACAAACTCAGCTGCCATCCACCAACCAGTGCCCACACAATAAGCTTTCCCTTGGAAGCAGCTACAGCTGTGGCACAGTTCTTGCACTGCAGGGCAGGGATAGCTGGCTCAACCTTCTGGCTCCTCAACAGGCTGCAGTTCTTCAGATGAAGGAACAAGAGCTAGTACTGTAAAGAAGGGCTTGGAAGGCTAAAGTTGGTATTTACCTCCCAGCCAGCAACAGTCCTACTACTGCTTCCTCTTTGACAGAGGTAGGGAGATTATTATGCCAGAGACCATTGAATCATGCAATCCTCTCTGAAAATCTGATATAGCATAGTCTAAGGAACTCTAACAGATTATTTATCTTGTGTGGGTAGATCACGGCTACGGCCATACTACCCTGAACACACCCAATCTCGTCTGATCTCGGAATCTAAGCAGGGTCAGGCCTGGTTAGTACTTGGATGGGAGACCACCTGGGAATACCAGGTGCCTTAGACGTAGAGGAAGGCAATGGTAAACCACCTCTGAATACCTCTTACCATGAAAACCCTATGAATATATATATATAAAAGATTCATAGGGTCGCCATAAGTAATAATCAACTTGAAGGCATATAACAACAATAAATAGGTAGATCAGTATAAGTCAAACTTCATGTCTTCCTGAGGGGCCATAGTTCACAGATCACATACTTTGCATGCAGAAGGAGATGCAGTGTTCTTTCCTTAGTATTTCTGCTTAAAGTTTTTCAGGTAAGTAAGATCAGGTGCTGGGAAAGGAGAAGAGTGCCTGACTTAGCAAAAGGCATCGTATGCGTTGATACTGTTTTTCCTTGAACTCCCACCAATTTAAATTTGTCATCATGATTAAAAATGACCCTCCACAACTAATAAAAAGATCTGCCAATTAAATCTTGGATCCACTGAAATCAAGAAAGACTTGTTTTCACACTGATTTAAGATTACACAGAAGAGAGGGATTTTAAAAGCCAGATCTAAAAAGCATTTGAACATAGAGTTGAAATGAAATTTTGAACAAACATGAAATCTGGCAAAGATTTCACTCTTTTTATTTAATACTTGAATATTTTCAAATTTTGCTCTTGAAATCTGACTTTGGGGTTTGTTTTTTTAAAAAAACAAAACCCTAAATTTTAAGCCATATTCAAAAGATTAAAGAATTTCACAGTCCTCCTAAAAATCCTAAATCAAAAAGCATCTTTAATTGGAAATACTGCGGAAAAAACTGAATTAGAATGAACTTTTGCAAGTCAGTTCTGGTAAGGTGAGTTTGCTTGATCATTCCACCACCAGCAGCCTTTGCTTGGCTGGCTCATCACACTGTGTGTGGGGTGTTCCCCATGGGGAAATACTGCTTGCCTTTCTCTATGTCATGGCCTGTCCTTTAGGCCTGTCCTGAACTCCAGAGTTGGTTTTTAATGACTACATTTTCCATTTCTCATGGCCAGTTTATTTCCCAGACTGCAATCCAGTGGCCAGAATTGTATTTTGCCGCACAATGAATGACCTGGTACCATAATAAAGATAGCCACATCTTAGCAGTGGCCCACCAGATGTTGTTGGACTGTCCAGTTCCCATCAGCCCCTGCTACTATGGTTAATGGTCACGGATGATGGGAGTTGTGACGTAACAACATCTGAAGGAAAAGTTCTCTATCCCTGCAGTAAAGGCTTCACAGATATGTATTTCTTTTATTTATTTAAAATGTTTGCATCCCATTTCACTGACCAGTGGTTCTCAAGGCAACTTACAGAGCATATTCACTTAAGCATATCTGGAATGCTGCCTACAAAGCCAAAAGACAAATATGACATTAGTGCACATAGACTATCTCTTACAACTTGAAAACATTGTGTCTTCTCCTTCTGAGTGACACTGAGATCAGGATTTTCACCATGTCTTCATTAAAACCTATGGGTGGTATTCACTGTTATTCCTACTGAAAGTGAACCCACTGAAGTTAATAGAAAGGACTATTAATTAATTTCACTGGGTCTACTCTGAGTAGGAGGACTTAGTCAAATACAACCCTATGTGAGGATGAGGAACTATGCTCAGCTGCATGTTTTGCTTGCAAAAGGCCCCAAGTTCAATACCTAGCATTTCTAGGTAAAAGAATCGGGAAACTGTTGATGGAGAAGACCTCTACCAGAAATCCTGGAGAGAATCACTGCCAGTCAGTCCTGGGCTAGATGGACAATCACATGGTACAAATTGGCATCCATTATTATTATTATTATTATTATTATTATTATTATTATTACCCACACCAGAAGGTCCCAGGGAGGGTCACAACAATATAAAATACAGTATTAAAAACAGTTTAAAACAAATTACCATGTTCCTCTGGTAGGGCAGCCAGGAACCTGATAAAATTGCTTTGGAGGCAAGATGTGGCCCGTGGACCACCAGTTGGCCATCATCCATGAAATATATGATCCCAGACATCATGTCCGCATATAGCAACACGCATTCCTCCCTCAATGCACACAAGATGATCACAATTGTCATCTTGGCAACTGAGGATAACTCACACTTTTAAATCTCATATTCTTCATTTGGGTGTGCTTGCCTTTTGAGATTTAAGCTGCTGTGGAGCCCTCTTACTATTAAATGATTCTTCCAGTCATGTATCTGTCTGTATTCAAAACATGCAAAGATGTGTGCTTATCCCATTTTTTGAATGGCAGTTTGTAAATAAAAAAGTGCCTGGTCCCTCTGGAAGCTCTGCTCCTTAGCCACAGCCTGTTAATTTATTTGTATAAATACTACGATTGCATTTTATGTTCATTTAATGGCTATTAATATGAGGAAAGATGCATTTTTATGTTCTTATCGTTGCTTTTGTATCATTTGTCCTGGCTTCTCTGTAACAAATTAATTTCATTACTATCATTTTTTCCCAGATGTGTTTTCTGTTTGCTGTTACTCTAAATAAAAACTAAGCAAGTGTTGAAGGAAATAGGCCTGGTCTCTTCATGTGATGTCTGTGTTTTCCTCTTATTTCTCCCACAGCCAAGGAAAATATCCTTCCATTTATTTTAAACTAGTCTGAAGAGAAGAAACCAAATGTCCATGATCTATAAAAAGAAATCACACACACACACACACACACACAGAGAGAGAGAGAGAGAGAGAGAGAGAGAGAGACCACTTTGTAAGCTCTGCAGATGTTTTCAATGTCATTCATTATATCCATAAAATTAAAACACATGGAACAAAATGTACAATACTGGTTGGCTAATAAGAGGAGGAAAAATTGTTAATCAAACATGTGGCCTTATAAAATAAAAGAAATAATTGGAAAAGATATCTAATTTGTCTATTGAATGCCTCCAACACTCTCTTTATCACTTAGATGGACAGAATATAATTGGTACAGTGAAAGCCATCAATCTTCGCAACTGGGCTTCCTGAGCAGGCTACAACTATTACTGTCATATTATGACACCATAATATCAAGATCAATGTTGTTTTAAATGCACTCCAGTTATGGGCAATTGGTGACAATAAAAACTGTGACAAATTGATGAAACAAGAATCAAATGATCAGGTGTCTAAAATAAACCATAAATAATCTTTTAGATTTTTGTTTTCATCTTTTAAAAAGAAAAAAAGCCACTGAATTCACAGTCACCGTGTGTGTGACTAGATTTGACTTCCTTAGCAGATCAATCTACTCTAAATGTATTTTCAGTGCTGTGTTATCCAGCAAGATACCATATTCTTGAAGGAAGAAACTTTCTGACTTGATCTGTGGGTCATTCCATGACACGTTCATAATGTCATTGCTAGCATCATTGTGGCCATAAGGAGGAATTTGATCATTTAAAACAGGAAGCAGGCAAGTTATTCTCTGGATAAGCAATCACCACAATTGGATGGTAAACATGAATGGGGGGCCTGAGGCAAAAAAAGTAGGTGGAGCAATGCATGTGACATATACCTTTGTGCAGAAGGCTTCATTACAGCCACAGAAAAAACAGAGGTTTCGACACACACACACACACACACACACACTCCCTCCCTCCTTCATCCAAGCAAGCAAGTGGTATTATGGGTCCATTCTAGCCAGGCAAAAGCATTTCAGGAGAACACAGAGGAGGGCTGGTGAAGGGTGTAGCCTAGGGTTGCCAGATCTCCATTTTTCGGCCTGAGACTCCAGTTTCTGGGGGTTCCCTCCTGCTCTCCGGCTGACCCACCTTAATCTCCAGACTCTCAGCTTCAATTAGGAAAAAAAAGTTTCTAGGTGATCTGGTTTCCGAGATATACACCAAAACATCAGCTGCCCCCCGCGACTGTTAAATCTGTTTAACGGATCTGTATAGCAGCTCCTAGCAGAGCTTGGAAAAGTTACTTTTTTAAAACTACAACTCCCATCAGCCCCAGCCAGGATGGCCACTGGATTGGGCTGATGGGAGTCGTAGTTCAAAACAATAACTTTCCCAAGCTCTGGCTCTAACCCCGCCCTTTCAGGATTGTAGCCAATAAGTGAAGCCAGGGTTGTGATTTGTTGACCCAGGTAGCGCCAACACTTAATTGCAATGTCAGGAAATGCTTTGATATCTTCAGTTTGAATAAGTAAGAATATAGCTTAAAAAGTTTTTTCTCTTGTGTGCAAGAGTCAGACCCTGGGCTGTTGGAGAGGGTAGTGCTTTGAAAACCTTGGCAATATGAAAGTATTTAATCCAATACTTGCTTGGAGTAAAGCAATGCTAATCCCATGTACCTGGAGTAAACTCCATTGAATTCATTAGGACTGACTTTTGAGTAGACAGGATTGTGTTGTAAATTAATGGGACTTTTGAGTAAACATAACAAAGAATTGTGTTTGTGTTGTAAATCTTTCCCTCCCTCTCCAATCCTATTTTAAAGCAATTAGGCAGGGTTTACCTAGGTATCACATTTTTTATTATGTAGGAAACTAATACTGATTTTTAAAAAAATGTTCTGCAATTACCAACTGGTTTGACAATAAACTATTATATGGGGTGTATTTTTACAAGTGTGTGTGTGTATGGAGTCTTTCCAACAAACCTGTAAGGTAGGGTTGGTGATTGGAAAACAAGGCAGCTCACAATAAGAAATAAATCCCTTTAAAAACCAATAACCATAAAACAAGTATAAACAGTTGCAAAACAGCTTAAAGTGGCATGATTCTGAATTTTGAGTTGGGTGAATGAAGTTTATTTATTTATTTTTATTTATTATTTGATTTATATCCCGCCCTTCCTCTCAATAGGAGCCCAGGGTGGCAAACAAAAGCACTAAAAACACTTTAAACATCATAAAAACAGACTTTAAAGTATATTAAAACAAAACATCTTTAAAAACATTTTTAAAAGCTGTGACTCCAAAATTTATTTATGTATTTTATTTACAACAGTTATATACTGCTTTGTTGTAAAAAAAAGTCTCAAAGCAGTTGACAAAGAATTAAAACAATAAAATTATTAGCAAAAACAGTTAAAGACATGTACTGAAAAACATTCAGATTAATAAAACCAACAATGAGTTAAAAACAGATTTAAAAACACAATAGCTTCTACATGTGTGGATAGGCTTGCCTAAACAAAAATGATTTTAGCAGGTGCTGAAAAGAGGCGTCTGCCTAATGTCAATAGGCAAGGAGTTCCAAAGCATAGGTGCTGCCACTTAGTTGTTACTGTTATGTGCCTTCAAGTCAATTTTGACTTATGGCAACCCTATGAATCAGTGGCCTTCAACAGCATCTGTCATGAACCACCCTGCTCAGATCTTGTAAATTCAGGTCTGTGGCTTCCTTTATGGAATCAAACCATCTCTTGTTTGGTCTTCCTCTTTTTCTACTCCCTTCTCTTTTTCCGTATTGTCTCTTCTAGTGAATCATGTCTTCTCATTATGTGTCCAAAGTATGATATGTGTCCAAAGTCAGAGGAAGTAAATGGTAAACCACCTCTGAATACCTCTTACCATGAAAACCCTATGAACAGAGTATCCAAAATGCTGCCACTTTACAGGACTGATTTCTTACAAGAGCAGAACAAGTACTATGTGGCACCCATAACATGGAAAGCACAGCTTGAACTTGGCCTGGTAGCAAATCAGCAACCAATGCAGATTTCAGAGCAGAGGTATTATGTGCTGATAGGATCTCACTCATGTCAGCAATCATGCCGCAGCATTCTGCATTAACTGACTGGCTGCAAGGATTTTTTTAGTTTTGGTTTTCGGTTATGAATCCTGACTGGTTGTGGGATGCTAAGTTGTCTGCCTTACTCATAGGAATCTTGTTGTGTTTGGTATGGTATTGCATTTAAGAAAGCATCACAGTATTTTGTTTTTCATTTTATGTTTGCATTTCATTTACCTTTAACCTCACTGCCTTACATCCATAGAAGCAACAGCAGTGGTTGCATGTGCTCAGCTCAACCCACTAAAACCCATTGATGATGTACCTTGTTGGTTTCATGGCATGCAGTTTGTTTCTTGCCCAATAGTGGTAAAAGAGAATTCACATATTTGAAAGTGTAGCTGCAGTTGTTGTTCCCAAGCTGCTGCCTGTGAAGGTAGACCAAACCATGTGTGTTTTCTCTCTGTCAATTATTACTCACTGGAATTGGGTTGGCTGTCAAAGTGAGTTTATAGCAGCCCACAGGGTAGACAGAAAGGGCAGAGAATCTTCTTACTCTTACTCATTTCTCAGACCTCTTTCTGAAGTGAAGGGTCAAATCTGTAAAGAAGTTTGGAGCAGCCACGTTAAAAGATAAGGGCAGGGCATTCCAGGCAGGGGGTTGCCAACCCTGCTTGGATATGGATGTCTTTGCAGAGGATCCCTAGTCAAGCTTTACCAACAGCACAATCCAAACTATATCTACTCAGAAGTAAGTCCTGTTGAGTTCTATGGGGCTTAATCCCTTAGTAAGTGTGTTTAGAACTGAAGCCTTCAGGGGCATCCATCTTTACTCCCCAATGCTCCCATCTAACATCTCCACAACACTAGGCTCCTTTCTTCCTACAGTGGCCTTCTGGTGACTGGCCTGGCCTGAAGACACTTAAACCCTTCTTGCCGAAAGCAAGTAGGCTAGATTAAATGTTCCCTACCCAGGCTCCATATTTTAGCTAAGATTTCTAGCTTGATTTCCAATCGGATATTGTATGCTCCAAGCAATTGTGATTGATACTTAATGTATCATGCTTAATGACATCACTTGGGCCCGCCCCTTGACATCACTCAGGCCCACCCCATGACATCACTTGGGCGTGCCCCTAAAATCTCAGGTTTTGGGATGCTTCTGACCTGGCAACCCTAGTGTGGCCTGAGGAGGAGCAGCAGCCTAGGAAAGAGTCCCAAGAGAGGCTTAGAGGGTTGCAGCAGCCTAGGAAAGAGGGTTGCCAGGTCTGTGGCCTGAGACTGATCCTGTATCTTTAGGAGAAGAGAAAGCCAGCCAAGTGCAGGTGTTCTTGCAACTCTGTAATTAGAAAAACCACAAGGTGGAATTCTCCCTTCCCCCTCCACAACTTTTAAAGATACATAAGACCTCTTGGAAGCTGGGCCTGGCAACCAAGAGGTCATCTGTATCTTTAAAAGTTGTGCAGGGAGAAGGGAGAATTGCACCTTGTGGTTTTTCCCATTACAGAGTTGCAAGAACACCTGCACTTGGCTGACTTTCTCTTCTCCTAAAGATACAGGATTAGTCTCAGGCCAAGAACCTGGCAACCCTACTGGCAACCCTAGTTATGAATAAGACAAATAAACTGCCCTCTTCAACAGTCCAATAAAATTTAAACTTGTTTGACTCCTTAATTACAAAAGTATAACACTGTAGCATGTACACTTTCAAAAACTTCTGTTTAAAAATTATTTGAAAGATAAAATGTATAATATGCCATTTTTGCAAGTAATTTAAAAAAACCCTGCATGTACACTTTTATGCCTACCAAGATCTTGCTGTGATCTTCTGTTGTAGTGCAATCCTATGCATGTTTACTCAGAAGCAAGTCCCAATCCTGTACAGAGAAAGTTCACTTTATGGTGCTGAAAGATATATATTTACTGAATTCCTGATGTGAGACAAGCAAGAAAAGGAAACTGTGAGTTTAGGTATTGCCTGGAGGTCAACAAATCTTGTCAATCATAACCCTGACTTCACTTATTGGCTAAAAACCTGAAAGGACCGGGATTAGAGCAACCAGTACTAACAGAAGTTGCAGGGGGGGGGGTGGCTGACATTTTGGGTTATATCTTTTGAACCAGACTACCTAGAAACTTAATATGTTTTAAAATAAAAACTAAGAGTCTGGAGATTAAAGTGACTGACCTGGAGAAGACTCCCAAAAACTGGCTGCTCCAGGCAAAAACTGGAGACCTGGCAACCCTAGGCTTCCTGCCCTTTTGTACTCTTATGTATACAATCAGCCATGAGTTCCAGGCCCTGAAAAAGAAGCAGGGATTGTTTTCTCTGCTACAAGCCAGAGCTGACTTTAAGATCAGGGAAGGGAAGCAGTCCTCGGCATTGCTACCTTCTATCCTTCTCCTCATGAACTTGCCTAGGGAGGGCTTTTTCAGGGCACTGGGTGGTGGAGAGCTTTAGGAACACATTTCCTGGTTTCCCATAGCAATGTAGTTACCTTCAGAAAAGGAAGGAATTTCTGAGATCTAACAACCAAAAGGGATCAGATAAGAAAGGAGGCTGTGTGTCATACTTTACAGAGGACATTCCTCCATTTGAAGGGCTATCAGAGCAGTCCTCTGAAAGAGTCCAAGTTCACTTTAAATATAAAGAACCATAACAGGGGAGAGCAGGAAGGACCATCTGTGAAGTGGCCCTTCAACAGTTAGCAGCAATGGAACAGCAGATTGAGCCAACACACAGGTCACCTAGTCAGTTTCCCACTACTGTGAGATGGCTTGTACTTCTATTTAAATTATCGTCATTATTTCTAAATTTCTATCTAAACCAAAGCTTGGAAAAGTTACTTTTTTTAAACTACAACTCCCATCAGCCCCAGCTAGCATGGCCACTGGATTGGGCTGATGGGAGATGTAGTTCAAAAAAGTAACTTTTCCAAGCTCTGATCTAAACATATACATTAGCATATGCAGATTTTATGCAAATCAGACTCCCGTTTTGTCCTCTTTTTTGGTGATGCACAAGTGGCCACTTGATCAGATAAACATTCAGTTGTGGCTCTAAAATGTGGCAACTAAATTAACAAAGCAAACAGATAAATGATCAGACATAGCAAACCCCACTCCATCCTTTATATTGTGGCTGCCTACGCAACATAAAGGCCATTTAAAGCACATGACTTCCCCCCAAAGGATCCTGAGAACCGTTGTTTACCCATCACAGAGCCACAACTCTCAGCATTCTTAACAAATTACAGTTTCCAGGATTCTGGGGGGATGTACTTTATATATATGGTGTGTATGCAGCCTTCAATTAGGGATGCAACTTATGCATGCTTCAAATAGAGGATTCCTTCAAATAGAGGGCTGTCCTCTTTTAAAGTAGAACACATGACCACCCTAACTGCAATTTAAACAAGAGCTCAGGCCTGTGTCATTCATTCATTACACTGCCAGATATGAAAATTAAATCTCCATGTAGGCAAGTTTAACATAAGAAGTAGTCTTCAGTGGCTCCAAAAAGTTCCCACAACGACTTCCAGAACAAAAGCTATATCTTCCAAAGTGTCTCTCTTGCAACAGACTAAGGCCAAATCTATACTTTCAGCAGAATTAAATGGAAAGGTTTTTCTTGGACTCTTAGTACTATAGGCTACCTTAGGGGATTTGCAAATCTAAATGCTCCTCTACAGGGTGGGATGAGGCTAACATAAGAATATAAGAAGAGCCCTGCTGGGTCAGGCCAATGGCCCATCTAGTCCAGCATATTATCTCACAGGGGCCAACAAGATGCTTATGGGAAGCTCACAAGCAGGACCCGAGCACAAGAGCCCTCTCCTCTCCGGCAGTTTCCAGCAACTGGTATTCAGAAGCATGCTGCCTCTAACTGTGGAGGGACAGCACAGCCATCATGGCTAGTAGCCACTGATAGCCTTATCATCCATGAATGGGTCTAATCCTCTTCTAAAGCCATCCAAGTTGGTGGCCATCTTATGGAAGTGAATCCCATAATTTAGCTATGTGCTGTGTGAAGAAGTACTGGGACTCCTTGCACATGAAAGTGTAGCATATGAATACCAGGCTGAACACCTATCTCTCATACATTAGTGTCATAGTTGGGGCTTAGCTGTACAACAGCCCAATGGGGAAGAGCCATAGCTCAGCGGTAGAGCATCGCATGCAAAACATCCCACATTAAATCCGTGGCATCTCCTCATAGAGCTGGGAATGTCCCCTGTATGTAGGGTTGCCAGGTTCAGGGCCTGAGACTGATCCTGTATCTTTAGGAGAAGAGAAAGTCAGCCAAGTGCAGGTGTTCTTGCAACACTGTAATGAGAAAAACCACAAGGTGGAATTCTCCCTTCCCCCTACATGACTTTTAAAGATACAGACGACCTCTTGGTTGCCAGGCCCAGCCTCCCAGAGGTCTTCTGTATCTTTAAAAGTTGTGCAGGGAGAAGATACAGGATCAATCTCAGGCCCTGAATCTGGCAACCCTACCTGTATGAAATCCTTGGAGAGCCACTGCTAGTCAGTGTAAACAATACTGGATCAGACCTAATATAAGGTAGCTGCCTAAGTTCCCATTTGTATCTGGTTTGGGACGTAGCTGGGGTCCAGTTCTGACACAGGTAAGGGTTACATAGGCCAGAGGCAGGAGGTGTGGTCACAGGTGGGCTGGAGGTCAAGCACTGGATCAGGCACAGAAGAACCAGGGGTTAGAAGTAGGAGAAGCAGTCACAGACAGGCTGGCAGTTAGATATCACTATGTGAGGTCAGGTGTTCAGTGTTTTCTATTAAACGCAACAGGCTGGAGGAGCTGGCTTGGACAGAAAGGTTTTGTAGGGCTGATGTGTCTCCATTGGCCCATGAGGTCAGCTGGTCATCTTCAGGGTGTTAGGTCAGCTGACAATCAGCACTGGAATAGCAAATTCAGAAATACAGGGTGCCTTCCTGGTAGTCACGCCACGCCCCCTCACAGCCACTCCTCCTTTCTCACTTTCCCTCATCTCCCTTGCTCTCCCTGTCGTCTTGCAAGTTCTCACTCCACTACAACAAACGTCCCTAGGAGTCAATCAGCATGAAAGGAGTGGCTGTGCATTAGCTACTGCTGACTCACCTCCTTTTACTCTGATTGGCTCCAATCAGCACAAAAGGACAAGGACTCCTATCAGTGGCTAACATGCTCCCTTTTCTTGCTGATTGGCTCATATATAGGGACCTGACTGGGACGCTGCTCCCAAAAAAGCAATGGGTCTATGAACAGCCCCCAACACTGGACTCTAACCCTGCTGACAATACTCTGCCAGGCTAGCACTACAGCATAAACTAGAGGCTTGATTCACAGAGCCTAGTCTATGTGGCTGGCTATGGAACAGCAGTACAGGAGTTAAGATGCTAAAGACCCAGGTGTGAGACACACACACCACTGGCTTTCAACTTGATTTCTATGTGTAGGCAGTGTTTTCCTATGGAGGTACTATTCTAACATGCTATCCATTTCCCTGCTCCCACAGCCTTTATCATTTGATTCTATTATTATTATTATTATTATTATTATTATTATTATTATTATTATTATTATTATTATTATTATTATTATTATTATTATTATTATTATTATTATTATTATTATTATTATTATTAATAATAATAATAATAATAATAATAATAATAATAATAATAATAATAATAATAATATTGTCTTTATTTATACCCCGCCATCCTTCCAAAACTGGAACTTGCGGCGGCTTCCAGATAAAAACACATATTTATTTTATTTATTTATTTTATTTCATTTTTAAACCGCCCATAGCAAGTAGCTCTCTGGGCGGTGAACAAAACAAGATTAAAATACAATATTACAATAAAATTACAATAAAATCAGCAACAAGTTAAACGAAAAACATTAAATGAAACACATTAAAACATTAAAATGCCTGGGAGTATAGCCAGGTCTTAACCTGGCGCCTAAAAGAAAGTACCGAAGGCGCCAGGCGTATCTCCTCAGGTAGGCTGTTCCACAGTTCGGGATATAATTAAAACATACAGAGTCTAGATTAAAATAAAATTAAACTAATTCCAATATTAAAACCATTCATATTTATAGCTAAAAGAGAATCAAATAACCAGTTTAAAAATGGAGGAATTAGGCATTAGCAATGCAGTTCCCGTCAAGCCCTATCTTTAGCAGCCGTCAATACCAAAGCCTTGTTGGAATAGAAAGGTCTTTGCTTGACGCCGGAAGGACTGCAAGGAGGGGGTCATTCTTACATTCCTAGGAAGGGAATTCCAAAGCCTAGGGGTAACTCACCCTCAGTCTAAGGGTTGTATTCAACATAGCACTTAAGTAGAATCATAGAATCATAGAATAGTAAAGTTGGAAGGGGCCTATAAGGCCATCAAGTCCAACCCCCTGCTCAATGCAGGAATCCAAATCAAAGCATTCCCTACAGATGGCTGTCCAGCTGCCTTAGATTGTTCTGTCAGCACAAGGAGTTTTCCTTGCACAATGAAACAATCTACCCCTCTCCTCCCCCCATGCACCCCTGAAATCTGTTCTGGGGGTTCATTCCCCCAACTCTGTAGAGCAGATTTGGGGACAATGGGGGGCATGTGTGAGGGGAGGAGGAGGAAACCCCATTGCACTAGTGCCCTAGTTCTAGCACACACAGTTAGTTGAATACCACCATAAATATTTAACCCTGGTTATTTACCAGAGTGTTTTGCCTTTTGCTCATTGGTCAGAAGACCCAACTACGTATGACACTCAACAAGAGAAGGACATAAAAAATGGCAGACTTACGTCACGTTCTTCTCCCTTTCTTCATAATGCAAGAGTGGCTAACCCATCACCCTCCAGATGTTAGGATTACAACTCCCATCGTCCTTGACCATTGTCTATACTGGCTGGGGCTAATGGGAGCTATAGTCCAGCTGCTTCTGGAGGGCCACTTCTTGATCAGATTGACCTATGATGTTTCTCTACATCTCTTTGCTCCTAACAGCAACATCCAATGATGTGAAGAAGGGGTGGAGAAATGATATAGGGAAGATTGGCTAAGCGTTATTGGGTGAAGGGGAAGAATTTGCGATGGGGATGCTGTTTCGAGCAGCAACATCATGCTGAAGCATCACATGTAGTTTTGTCTGAAACTCAGACATCCTCTACAGCTTTCAGGTGACTCTGCCTTTTGCATTAGCTGCTGCTTCAGGAGAAGGAAAAGACATTTGTTATGGCAACAGCACCTAAGTGCCACCACCATTTCAGGACTTCCGCGGATGAATAATATTTTATTTTCTTGAGCACCACCTTAATGAATCTGGCTCCCAATAGCTCCCTGCAAAGCAATTCGGAGACCCTTTGTGCTCCATCTCTTTAATGAATATGAAATGTGAGCGAAATTTGGGAAGTGGATGAAACTTTTGACGGTTTCTTTATGATTCCCAGAGTCAATTTCTTAGAGGTGCTAATGCATTATTTCTGGAGACACTTATTACTTCAACAGAAAAGTATTAGCTAACTGCTCCATTTTGGCCATCCACGGCGGTAACAAGCAAACTTTTTTTTCCATTGAAGGAGGAGAGAAGGGAGGTAAGAAAGAAAAGAAACGTAACTTTGTTTCGATAAGAGGGATAGTAATGAGAAGCCAGCTGTGAATATACACAGACAGCTCCAGATCACTCTCCTTTTCAGATTGGTTCTTAAACTTCATGTTTTTCAGTTTATGACTAATGCACTAAAAAGGAAACACAGAGGTATCTCCCTTTGCTGTGTAATTGTAGTCCCTGGGTGGAGTTAGGAGCAAATAGGAACTCTTTATCAAATATTTATGCTTGCACACACCCCTCCTAGAATATATGTCTCACACAGCAGTTTAAAAGGTTAATGCGGTACAGTTCAGGCTACTGTTATGAGCTGGGGCATAATGCATGGGCCTTTTCCCAATCTAGACTAGGGATGGGATCTGTTAGCATTCCATTGCCCTAAGAGGCCAGTATGAACGAATGAATGAATGAAACTTTATTTTTACCCGCCCTTTTTCCAAACTGGAACTCAGGGCGGCTTACAAATAAAACTACATGTAGTTAAAAACATAGAAAAGCATACGATTAAAATACAATTCAACTATGCACAACCTTAAAACCGTAAAAGGCACTTAAAAATCTAAAAACAATTTAAAATAATACAGATAATAATGTAAAACAATAAAACAAGCCTTATAAAGCCCAATTCTAAACACCTTCTATCCCAAAGGCCTGTCGGAATAAAAAAGTCTTTACTTGCCGACGGAAGGATGGCAAGGAGGGGGCCATTCGTGCCTCCCTAGGAAGGGAGTTCCAGAACCTAGGAGCAGCCACCGAAAAGGCCCAGAGCTTGGAAAAGTTACTTTTTTGAACTACAACTCCCATCAGCCCAATCCAGTGGCCATGCTGGCTGGGGCTGATGGGAGTTGTAGTTCAAAAAAGTAACTTTTCCAAGCTCTGAAAAGGCCCTATCTTGCGTCCCCACCAATTGCACTTGTGAGGGTGTTGGGACTGAGAGAAGGGCCTCTCCTGAACATCTCAGGGCCTGGGCAGGCTCGTATAGGGAGATATGGTCTGACAAATAGTCTGGACCTGGGCCGTATAGGGCTTTAAAGGTCAAAACCAGCACTTTGAATTGTGACCGGAAACAAACTGGCAGCCAGTGGAGCTGTTGTAAGAAGGGAGTTGTATGGTCTCTGTAACCAGCCCCTGTTAATACTCTGGCTGCAGCTCTTTGTACCAGTTTAAGTTTCCAAACAGTCTTCAAAGGCAGCCCCACGTAGAGCACGTTACAGTAGTCTAAACGGGATGTAACTAAGGCATGCATCACCATAGTCAAATCAGGCATTTCCAGGAACGGGCACAGCTAGCGCACTAGTCTTAAATGGGCAAAGGCACTCCTGGCCACAGCCAAGACCTGGGCCTCCAAGTTCAGAGTTGAGTGCAGGAGCACACCCAAACTGCGAACCTGTGTCCTCAGGGGGAGTGTAACCCCATCCAGCACAGGCTGAATCCCTATTCCCTGATCTGCCCTTTGAATG
Organism: Rhineura floridana; assembly: GCF_030035675.1. Taxonomy (NCBI): domain Eukaryota; kingdom Metazoa; phylum Chordata; class Lepidosauria; order Squamata; family Rhineuridae; genus Rhineura; species Rhineura floridana. The sequence continues at coordinate 25,794,892 of NC_084482.1, forward strand.
ACCAGGAGCACCTCTGTCTTGTCTGGATTTAGTTTCAATTTGTTCACCCTCATCCAGTCCATCACTGATGCCAGGCACTGGTTCAGGACCAGGACAGCTTCCTTAGCTTTAGGTGGAAAGGAGAAATAGAGTTGGGTGTCATCGGCATACTGATGACACCGAACCCCAAACCCCCGGACAACCTGTCCCAGCGGTTTCATATAGATGTTAAACAACATGGGGGACAAAACTGAGCCCTGAGGCACCCCGTAGGTCAAGGGCCAAGGAGTCGAACAGGAGTCCCCCAGCACCACCTTTTGAGTTCGTCCCTCCAGAAAGGAATAGAGCCATCGTAACACAGTGCCCCCAAGTCCCATCCCAGCAAGGCAGTCCAGAAGGATACCATGGTTGATGGTATCGAAAGCCGCTGAGAGGTCCAGTAGAACTAACAGGAACACACTCCCCCTGTCCAGCTCTCTGCGTAGGTCATCCACCAAGGCGACCAAAGCTGTCTCTGTCCCGTAACCAGGCCTGAAACCAGACTGAAATGGATCCAGATAATCCGTTTCATCCAAGAATCTCTGGAGCTGGGCAGCCACCACATGCTCTATTACCTTGCCCAAAAATGGAATATTGGAGACTGGCCGATAATTTCCCATTATAGAGGGATCCAGGGAGGGCTTTTTCAACAAAGGCCGTACAACTGCCTCTTTTAGGCACGATGGAATTCTGCCTTGTTGTAAAGAGGCATTGACTACTCCCCTCACCCACTCGGCCAGTCCCCCTCTGGCACTTTTAATGAGCCAGGAAGGGCAAGGATCCAGCAGACATGTGGAGGCTCTCGCCTCTCCAAGGATCTTGTCCACATCCTCGGGCTGTACAAATTGAAAGGAATCCATTATTATTGGACAAGCAGGAACCAAAGTTACATCCCCTGAGACTGTATCAATTTTAGCATCCAAGTTGGAGCGAATCTGAGGGACTTTATCTGCAAAGTGCTGTGCAAATTCTTGACAGTGGGCTGTTGAGTGGTCTATATTACCCTCCTGGGGGCCAGAGTTTAAAAGACCCTTGACCACTCGAAACAGCTCCGCTGGATGGCTCCCAGCAGATGCAATGGTGGCAGAAAAGAAAAGTTTCTTCTTAGCCTGCACTGCCACGGAGTAGGCCTTCAGATAGGCTCTAGCGCGTGTTCGGTCAGACTCACACCGAGTCTTCCGCCAACGTCGCTCAAGTCCCTATCTTATTCGTTTCATCACCGCCAGCTCCCTGGTAAACCAGGGAGCTGGTTTGGCTCCACTCCGTAAGAGGGGACGCTCAGGAGTAATCGTGTCCACTGCCCTGGTCATTTCCCCATTCCAAAGGTCAACCAGGGCTTCGACAGAATCACCTGCCGCGGTGACAGGAAAATCCCCAAGAGCCATCAGGAAACCATCCGGATCCATCAGCCTCCTGGGGCGGACCATCCTAATCGGTCCCCCACCCCTGCAGAGGTTCTGAGACCCAGTAAGTCTAAACCCAACCAGGTAGTGATCTGTCCATGACAACGGAACTACAGAGAGTTCCTCCACACCAAGATCACCAAGTATGGGTTCAAGCTCATTCTTTATCCATTAGCTGCTGCTTGTACCGATCCATTTCTCCCCTTGCAAAAAATATTGATATTAATATTGACATTTTTAAAGGAAATATTGATAAATGAAAAGAAACATTGATAAATTTATTTATTTAATTAATTTATACCCCACCTTTCTTTTCATGATAGAAACCCTAGGTGGCTTACATATGGTTCCCAGGTGGTCTCCCATCCAGGCACTGACCAGACCTGACCCTGCTAACTTCAGCAGGCTGCTGGCCTCATGTGCTTTCAGACCATAGCCTGGGACTACTGATAAAATTATTGTTCTCTGATAAAATTATTGTTCTTAATATTCTTCTTCTTCTTCTTAACATTGGTGTTTTAGAGGTGGATTTTTTTTTTAAAAAACCCTATTTTTGAAGATAGCAGTGGAAAATCACTACATAAAAATCCAATCAACAATGATGATGAATAAGCAAATTAATGGAAAATTTGGTACCAAAACTGAATTGGGTGGAATTCTAGCACATACCAATCTAGACCTCTGGAAAATGGGTGAGAGGTACACGAATGCATGAATGCTGCTCTGCACAATTCATTTAAATAGGGCTTGCCCAGCAGATGTTCCCATTGCATTTTGTCCTTTAAAGCATAATGTTCAGATGTCACGTTGCTACTCATTTTGTATCCACCCCAGACGCAAGTGCAGGAGTCAAGCTGGTGTTTGAAATCAAAATGGAGAATGATGTTGTAAACATACATAGCAAGTTTCATCGTGTTCAAGAGAGATATGTCACCACTGTGTATTTTATATATTTCCTGCCTCCCTTTGAAAATGGGTCAGGCTGACGTTCTGATTGCAAAGGAGAACTATGTCCTGCACATACATACCAAATGTCATTCACATGTCTCCATGTTTAAGGAAGAGATTATGTTACCAGAGCCCATGGATTACAACTCTCAACATCCCTGACTATTGACTAGGGATGGAAGGATCTGTCAATTTCAGTTCTCTCAGTTTCTCCTTTTTCTCCTCTGAAATTCACTTCTCCACATTTCTACAGCAATCTGAGATTTTTTTCAGTTAAAAATCCTCATGACAATTCTTCAGCATTTCAGCATGAATTTCTCCTAATAAACAACTTTTTGTATGCAGTTTTGACTAATGTACACATTTCTGAAAGCAATTTCTTCTTGCATTTGTGTATGTTAGTTTCACTCATATATTCATTTTCATGCACTTTCCCCCTTATATGCATTTTTGTAAACACTGGTTGGAGAACTTCATCACAAAATTTGGATGGTGTGAATTTTGAAGGATGTCTGTGTTTTGCTCCCATATTGTTTTTGGAAAGTGAGAATTTGGTAGATTCAGCTTTAAATGCAAGTTGAATCCAATTTCTCTCCCATCCCTACTACTGATCATGGTGGCTGGGGCTGATGGGAGCTTGTGTCTAACAACATCTGGAGGGCCACTGGTTCCCTATCCCTGCACAGGACATAACAGAGACCTGCTTTTCCCTCTCCCTCTGCTATGTGGGTACACAGGATCCACACCCAGATGTTATGGGGGAGTGAGGGGCATCATGTCCACCCCCCTCCACTTGGTTGTTTGACCAAACAGAGTGGGAAGGACAACACGGGAACATGGCTAGCATGGTCAGACTTCCCATTCCCTATGATGGCCTGTCACACTGAGGCGCATATGTGCTTAGAGAGGAAGGGGAACCCTGGCTCTGACATGACATGCCCTATGGGGATCCTTCCACAGGTGGGTGATGTGGCCACAGCATACCAGATCAAGCACTGTGTGTTTTGAGGGAAGGAGCAGATGGCATCACAGTGGCAGAAAGACCCTCCCACTACCACCAAAGGGAGAGGGTATTTTGTTCTGCTTGGCACTGGCTTATCAGTTGGATTTAGTCTCTCCGAGGAATGGCTGAGCTCTGGTGACATATGAGATGACCGCCGGTAATGTACGACACACAGTGAGAGAGAACACCCACTTAATTAAAATACAGGAGATATACTGCCCGGGTGCAGACAGGAATGGCTGCGTGTGGAGCAAGAGTTTATTTGAGGCATCCTTCATGCTTGTGATGATCGCAAGCAGCTTTAATATTGAAATATGTGCCATTTGCTAAACTCCAGCCATCCCTGGTGAAGCACCACCAGCAGCAGCAACAGCTAACAAACAAACAAACAAAATAAATAAAGCAACCCCTTAGTTTGATGAAAGATATGAAGAGTAAATACATTAATAGGAGGTAATTGAAAACACATGGGCAATCTTTAAGCAATCATGGTCTTTCATAAGCCAGAATGCATGTGTGTGTGTGTGTGTGTATTATATGAATGAATGAATATGATGGGATATGACACGCAGACTGGCTGGTTGGCACAAATCACAGTCCTGGTGTTTTATGGAATGAGGTCTCCAACTGTAACAGCGGTGTCATATTTAGATTTCTAATTATATTTCGAAATGCTTCACTAGCTGCTCCTGCAGCACAACATTCATAAAAAATCACCATAGCTCAGCTTTCCTTGCTGAACAAAGGGAAGACAGAAGACAGAAGGATCAAACAATGAAAGAAAGGAGGAATGCTGTGTAACTTCCCTTTATTTAGGGGACAGAGGGCTTATGGTTATCTGTCATTCCTGGTTTCCAGATTAATATGTGATATGGATCTCTCTCTCTCTCTCTCTCTCTCTCTCTCTCTCTCTCTCTCTCTCTCTCTCTCACTCACTCACTCACTCACTCACTCACACACACACACTGCATGCATATATGTATACAAAATCCATGTTCTCAATTAATTGAAATTGTGTGGTCAAAATAAATTAAACTGAACAGTAACACTACCAGCCAAATTTTTAAGCTTCAGGGTTCTAAACTGCATGGGGAGCATCTGCAAGTAGAGAAGGCTCCCCATTTCAAACTTCCACCCTCACATTACAGCCTAAACTGTATAGAAATGATGCACTAGAGGGGGTGAGGCTTGGCAGTGTCTGCCGCCCAATTCTCCTCATGTGTTTGTTTACATATGAGAGATTGAAAGCCCAAATTGATCTTTTGTCTGTTTCAAATCAGTATGAGCACTTCTTTAGCCTTATTGTCCTTTATCCTTGATGAACATTCTGTGACATCACAACAGCTTATTCAGTAGCAAGCATAGGGTAGGGGGCACTTTAGCTAAAACTATGCAAATACAATGCATATAAGGCTGATCTTTTTACCTGATTAATCTGTTAGATTAGTTAATTGAAAAACATTTTGACGGGCTAAAAGGGTGCCCCAAATATACGTAGATTATTATTATTCTAAAATTATGTTTCATACAAGTATTTATAAAAATTGCAGATGGGCAGAACCTTTTTAAAAGAGGCATTCCCTCCTGTGTGTAAGAGAATGGGGAATGTGTCTTTGAGGTTGATGTGATATATGTGTTCACCATCCAAAAACAAATTATTATTTTTATCTTTAGAATGATTGTTTTCTGCATATGAAAATATATGCAGATTTAACTGCTTAATGAATTGATTAACTGACTAAAATGCACATAATTAATCAACTGAGATTTCTTTAAATTGGGCAACAGCTTTCATTTGATATGCTTTTTAATATGCTTGCATGCTCCAGTTGGAATTTATTACCTGTCCGAACGGTTTGCAAAAGTTAGAATTTGATTGAATTGGGGAAGGGAGAGAGGAGGTTCTGAGAGACAGCATGTTTGCTGGGTCTAGACTTGGATGTGATTGTAGCTGTAAGATTTCTGGGGCAGCAAGAAAATATTATTATAGGATTGAGGGAGGGTTCCTCTGGGTGTCATCTTTGAGTCTCCTCCAAGCCTGTGGTGTTATATCTATAAGTTGGGATTCTGTCGAGGAAGGAGCTTCTTAAGTGGTCAAACCAGTCTCTTTGATAAGTTAATGGCTCTAGCCAAGTCTGTTAAGTATCTCTTTGCGTTACTAAAGAGTAGAAAGACTACTAGCAGGAGATGCTTCCAGAAGGCAGGAGGTGATGTCATTGGTAAGTGTAAAAGAGAGCCATAGAGCAAAGGGCAATCTCATTTGGGGGCTGTAGCTGGCTGACAAAGAGACCTGACTTGATCTCTGTTCTGAATCCAAAGCTATGGCTTAGGGGGCCTACTTTGAAACCTAATGAGGGAGCAAGATCTGTTGGAGTGTTAATACTGTGAACCCTTCCATTTTATGCCCAGCCTGCATGCACGTGTAAATGAAGCCATATATCACAAAGACTCTACCATCTCCACTGATCTTCATCACAAAGACTCCAACATCTCCACTGTTCTTCATTCTAAGGAAACCAAACCCAAGGTATATGCTGCCACCCTTGAAATCTCTCACTGCTCTGAGCTTGGGGTGCCCATAACAATATGGAGTAGTTGTGTTCATTCATATATTAAATTATTTGCTCACCCACTTTTTTCTCCTGCATTTATGGATCAAACCTAGAACCTCTTTTGTGGATGGGAATGAGACATAGAGCAGACTGCCCACCCCGCTGCATGGCTGCCTCCCTGACCGAGGTGCTCGAGGTTGTCTCGGGCGTGCGGGTTCTCTCCCCCAACCTTTTGGTTTTGGGGGACTTTAACCTGCATGCCGAGGCAGCTCTCATAGGAGCTCCTCGGGATTTCATGGAAACCATGACTTCCTGGGAACTGCACCTTAGTAATTTTGGGCCCACCCATGTAGCCGGTCATGCTCTTGACCTTGTGTTTGTCTCGGGAGGGGGAGAAAGTGCTCTGAAAATGGAGGCTGTTTCTTCGAACCCCGTGTCATGATCAGATCACTATCTGGTGAACATGGACCTCTCATTGCCGCACACCCTCTGCAGGGGAAAGGGACCTATTAGGATGGTCCATCCCAGACGCCTGATGGAGCCAAAGGGATTCCTGAATGCGCTGGGAGATCTGGAGCTGTCAGAAAGTCGACCGGTCGAAACCCTGGTGACAGGGTGGAATAGGGAGATCACCAAGGCAATAGACCAGGTGGCTCCGAAACGTCCTCTCCCCCTGAATAGAACTCAGATTGCGCCCTGGTATACACCACGCTTACGGGGTCTGAGGCAGAAGGTGAGACGACTAGAGCGCCGGTGGCGGAAATCTCACTCCAAAGATGATCAGACACTGGTTAGAGCAGCAATAGCTGCCTATCAAGTGGCAACAAAGGCAACAAAGAGGGATTTCTTTGCTGCCTCTATTGCATCCGCAGAGTGTTGTCCCAGGAGGTTGTTCCAAGTGGTCCGAAGCCTGGTCGGTCCGGTTGCGCAGGAACCCTTGGAACATTCTAAAGCCTCCTGTGACTCATTTGCCAAACACTTTGCTGATAAAATCAAGCACCTGAAGAACACGATTCCGTACGCCATGGATACAGGAAGTGGGCCAGAGTCGGCCAGTTGCATCCCGGTCCAGTGGGATCGGTTTCAGCCTCTTCCCTCTGAGAAAGTGGACAAGGTGCTCTCTACTGTGAGGCCGACCACCTGTCTGTTTGACCCTTGCCCTACGTGGCTCATTATGGGCTGCAAAGAGAGACTGAGCGAAGGGATCAAGGCAGTGGTAAATGCTTCCTTGGAAGAGGGTGCAATGCCATTAGCCCTTAAGGAGGCGGTAATAAAGCCCATTCTGAAAAAGTCCTCCTTGGATCCCCAAGAGTTGAACAACTTTCGCCCAGTCTCTAATCTACCATTTTTGGTCAAGGTGATTGAGCGAGTGGTGGCCACACAGTTACAGACACACTTGGATGAAGCAGATTATTTAGATCCATTCCAATCGGGCTTCAGGACTGGACATGGAACTGAAACAGCCTTGGTCGCTCTGGTGGATGACTTGAGGAGGGCGTTGGATAGGGGAGAACATGCATTCCTCGTCCTCCTGGATCTCTCAGCGGCTTTCGATACCGTTGACCACGGTATCCTCTTGGATCGCCTGGAGGAGATGGGAATAGGGGGCACTGTTTTACGGTGGTTCCGTTCCTATCTCTCAGACAGGCACCAACGGGTGGCATTGGAAGATGAGGTTTCAGACCCTTGGCCTCTCAATTGTGGTGTGCCACAGGGTTCTATCCTCTCTCCCATGCTATTTAACATCTATGTAAAGCCGCTGGGGGCCATCATCAGGAGATTTGGGTTGCAGTGCCACCAATATGCGGATGACACTCAGCTCTATCTCTCATTTAAATCCTCACCAGAGTTGGCTGTGGATACCATTTCCAAGTGCCTGGAGTCCATAAGTGAATGGATGGGAGGCAATAGGCTGAAACTGAACCCCAACAAGACCGAGGTACTGCTTGTGGGAGACAAGAGAAGGTTGGGAGATATTGACCTAGTGTTGAATGGGGTAAGATTGCCCCTGAAGGACCAGGTTCGCAGCCTTGAGGTCATTCTTGACTCCCAGCTGTCCATGGAGGCTCAGGTTTTGGCAGCGAGCCGGGCAGCTTGGTATCAATTACATCTAATAAAGAGGCTGCGACCCTACCTTCCTGTCCATCTGCTCCCACGGGTGGTACATGACCTGGTCTCCTCTCGCTTAGACTACTGTAATGCGCTCTACGTTGGGTTACCCTTGAAGACGGTCCGGAAACTACAGCTGGTTCAGAATGCGGCAGCACGTTTGATTAAGAACAGCCGCCGCCGTGATCATATCACTCCAGTGCTAGAAGATCTGCACTGGTTACCAGTTGTTTACCGGGCCCAATTCAAGGTGTTGGTATTAACCTTTAAAGCCCTACACGGTTTCGGTCCAGTTTATCTAAAGGAGCGCCTCCAGCATCATCAAATATGCCGCCTGACGAGATCAGCCTCACAAGACCTTCTCTTGGTCCCGCCAGTTAAAACAGCTAGGCTGGTGCGGACCAGAGAGAGGGCATTTTCGATTGTGGCCCCCACCCTCTGGAATTCTCTGCCCTATGACATCCGCCATGCCTCCTCCCTGGCAGGTTTCCGCCGAGAATTGAAAACCTGGCTGTTTCGGCGGGCCTATGGGACTTTTAGGTAATCTCGTTTTATTCTGTAAAGATGTGGGTGGGTTTTGATTATGTAGAGTTGCTGTTCATTTGTATTTATATGTTATTTTATTCTTTTGTACGTCGCCTAGAGTGGCCGTTTCATACGGCCAGATAGGTGACTTAGAAATAAAATTTTTTATTATTATTATTATTTCAGCCCAAATATCCCAGCCACCTCACCCAGCAGTTCTATGTACATGTTAAAAAGTATGAGGGAAAATATGTAATCTTGCAGCAACTCACAAACCAAAGACCATAGAGCGGTGCAGCATTCCTCCACCATCATCATATGCAGAGCTTGGAAGATTACTTTTAAAAAGTAATAAATTACAGTTACAGTTACATGGCCCCCAAAAAGTAGTAATTACCATTACAATTACAATTGCTCTGAAAGTAACTGATTACTTTACTTTTACTCAACAGTAATTGCTACAATTACATTTTAGTTGCTTTTTAAAAAACAAAATTGCCTACAAGGTGCTGGCCTTGGCTGCTGCACATCTGAGTAGCCTAAAACAACATTAAAAATAAGCACACACACACAGAGGGTAGCAGAATAATTTTTTTATCGATAAGATTAACAGAATGGCATAACAGAATCTCACATCCCCTCACCCCACCCTCAACAATGATGATACCCCAACACACATATTTTTTGTATATATATATTGCCTCCAGCTCTTTTCTCCTTCCACTCCTGTCAATTTTTAAACAATTGTTTTCTCCATCCCATCTCGCTCTCCACCTCCTCCCTCATTGCCTCTTAAGCACCCATAGAGCATGAAGGAAGAACAACGCTGCACAGAAGCCCAATTTGAAGCACATGATTTTTATTCACAAATCAGAGCAGAAGACTTCCCCTGCTTTCCCCCAAGTAATGCACAAAAGTAACGCTGGAAACATTACAATTACTCCTCAAAAGTAATGAAGTTACTACTCGTTCTATTACCAGCAAAATGTAATGAAGTTACCCACTCGTTACTCAAAAAAGTAATAAATTACAAGTAATTTGTTACTTGTAACTAGTTACTTCCAAGCTCTGATCATATGGACCCCTGGATAAAGGACCAAAGCACAGTAGCCACCAAGCCTATCATGAAGAGATGGTCCAGAAGAATATGATCAACGGTAATGAAAGCTCCTGAGAGACCTAGAAGAATCAGTAGGTTCACATGACCCCAACCTACCTGCCAGTGCAGATCATCCACCAGGTCGTTTTCAACTGCAGCAGCACCTAGGCTATGCAATACATTTCCCAAAGAATGCGTAGATAAATGAATACTTTAAAGCCCTATGTGACTTAGGACTAGGTATCTAGCTCAGTATCATGTACAATGACTGGCAGTGGCTCTCCAGGGGACATCTGCAAGCAAAGCAGGTGCTACAACTGCAAAACTACAACCCTTCTCCTAGTAATCTGGGCAAGTTATTCTGTGCAAATTGAAATGAATGGGAGTTCCACAAGATTAATGGGGCTTGCGTGGGGAGAGCATCCTAGTGGATTGTGCCCCATGATTTCTAACAGAGCTTTAGGTAATCTCAGCCAGGAGCAGAGGCTCTTGTCCATTAGGAAAATGTATTTTGGCTTTTCAGAGAATGGTATTCTAGTTGAAATGAGGAGGGATTCTGACTTTGAAATGAGCTCTGTGCTATGGCCTGAATTCAACTTCTCCTGGTCATAGTTTTTAACAACCAGAAAAGGGAACTGGGCATAAATCTAGCAGTCACAGCTAATAAGCATTAACAAGTCATGGTGCTTGTAGATGATCACTAGGAAGTCTTTATAGGGACTTTCCCAGATGAATTGGCTGCCCAAGGTCATAAATATACCAATTCTGTCCCCTCCATCTCACAACATAATTCTGAGCCAAGCTAGTTTTCTTAAGATTTCCTCTCACTGGTCATTAATGTTACCAAATTATTTTGCTCCAGTCACAATTTATGCTTTTTGGCTGCAATCCGGCACACCATTTGGGTGCTTTAAATAAAATCCCATGGAACACTTTTCAGGTTCAACTTTGCCCACACACACACCCCTCTTTTCTTTTCCCATTAAGAAACAATAGCTCTTCTTCAGCCTTCCCCTAAAATATTTGTTTGGTTGCTATCGAGAAAGTCAGAAATGTCTGGGCTTCCACTAGTTCATTATTTCCTGTGTCACTTGCTGGAACCTGAAGCCTGAACAGAGATTCTGTTGCTGATCTGAAGATTTAAACCCTCTCTCTACAGAGCTTTGAAGTTCACTTTTTAATAGCTTTGGCTATAAATTCCATCACCCAATAAATTCACATGTTCATAAATTGCTATGTAGAAACAAGGCTTTTTCAGCATTAGTGTCTCCATGTCCCTTGGAGTATATTTCATCTGGAGGAAGTAATTGCTGGAAGCTGAGGAAGAAACAGGTGAGAGATGTCAACCCAGCTAGGGTCAAAGTGCAACTTCCCCCCCTTAATTTAAAGGATAACAAAGTCGGGTCTAGCTGAGATATATCCATCAGCAGTGGAACTCAGTTATGAGAGAAACTGCCTGTCCCTGTAAGGGATGGGTGAATCTGTCCATTTCTGTTCCTCTCAGTTTCTCATTGTTCCAGTCTTAGTTCAGTGCACTACATTTCCTCAGAGGTTTGTAATATTTTTTTGTAAAAATTGGCATGAAAATACATACTTTTTCAGTACACATTTCTCCTATTATGCACATTTTTTGTATACTGTTTACCCATTATAAGCATTTTTTGCAAGCAGCATCCCCTAATATGATGCATTTTTGTACTTTATTTTCACGGATACGTGCATTTTTGCGCACGTTGTTTGGTTGAAGAACTACATCATGTTTTGAAGAATGGCATTTCCATTGGCACATTGATTCAGGAAGTGTGAATTAGGTACTTTCCCATCGGAAACCGAACAAATTTCTCTCCATCTCTAGATCCTATGCATGTTTACTCAGGAGATCAACAGTGCTTACTCGTAACTAAGTGTGCTTAGGACTGCAGCTTGAGGCTGTGATCCTATAAACAGAGGAGCAGGGATTTTGTTTCTTTGTTTGTTTTGTAACAGTATTTACTGGTACAAAGTACCATCATCTCTTTTTTTGCTGTTCATAGCAACAGTTTTGTTCTGGCACCCATGGCACTTTTCTCAAAGTATGAGCACCGGCACCTCATTTTTACTGAAAAAGAAAGAAGTAATGCTTAGTAGTAAGCCCCATTGAACCCAATAGAACTTGCTTTTGAGTAAACAAGTATAGGACTGTGCTTCTAAGCACACTGATTCATGTTTACATGGGATTAAGCCCCACTGAATTCAGTGAGACTTATTCATGAGGAAGCATTCATAGCTTTGGGTCACATATTTCACTGTAGAAATCAGTGAGGCTTAAATGGAAAGTTAAAAGGCTTCGACAAGATTGTACCCAGACTGTGCACAATCTCTGAATTTATATGGAACAGATAATTGGGGTGGGGACACAATAAAATGTTAATAAACCAACAGAAGTAATAATAAATAATAAAGACCCTTGCCCTTCCTGGCTCATTAAGAGTGCCAGAGGGGGGCTGGCCGACTGGGTGAGGAGAGTGGTAAATGCCTCTTTACAACAAGGCAGAATTCCAATGTGCCTAAAAGAGGCATTTGTAAGACCTTTTGTTGAAAAAGCCCTCCCTGGATCCCTCTATAATGGGTAATTATCGGCCAGTCTCCAACATTCCATTTCTGGGTAAGGTAATAGAGCGTGTGGTGGCTGCCCAGCTCCAGAGATTCTTGGATGAAACGGATTATCTTGACCCATTTCAGTCTGGTTTCAGGCCTGGCTACAGGACAGAGACGGCTTTGGTTGCCTTGGTGGATGACCTACACAGAGAGCTGGACAGGGGGAGTGTGTCCCTGTTGGTTCTACTGGACCTCTCAGCGGCTTTCGATACCACCGACCATGGTATCCTTCTAGGCCGCCTTGCTGGGATGGGACTTGGGGGCACTATGTTGCCGTGGCTCAGCTCCTTCCTGGAGGGACGAACCCAGAAGGTGGTGCTGGGGGATTCGTGTTCGACTCCTTGGCCATTGACCTATGGGGTCCCTCGGGGCTCAGTTTTGTCCCCCATGTTATTTAACATCTACATGAAACCGCTGGGTGAGGTTGTCTGGGGGTTTGGGGTTCGGTGTCATCAGTATGCGGATGACACCCAACTCTATTTTTCCTTTCCACCTAAAGCCAAGGAAGCTGTCCTGGTCCTGAACCGGTGCCTGGCATCAGTGATGGACTGGATGAGGATGAACAAATTGAAACTAAATCCAAACAAGACAGAGGTGCTCCTGGTTAGTCAAAAGGCAAATCAGGGAATAGGGATTCAGCCTGTGCTGGATGGGGTTACACTCCCCCTGAAGACACAGGTTCACAGTTTGGGTGTGCTCCTGCACTCAGCTTTGAACTTAGAGGCCCAGGTCTCTGCAGTGGCCAGGAGTGCTTTTGCCTATTTAAGACTGGTGCGCCAGCTACGCCCGTTCCTGGAGAAGCCTGATTTGACTACAGTGATGCATGCCTTAGTTACATCCCATTTAGATTACTGTAATGCGCTCTACGTGGGGCTGCCTTTGAAGACTGTTTGGAAACTTAAATTGGTACAAAGAGCTGCAGCCAGAGTGCTAACTGGGGCTGGTTACAGGGACCATACAACCCCCTTGTTATAACAGCTCCACTGGCTGCCAGTTTGTTTCCGGTCACAATTCAAAGTGCTGGTTTTGACCTATAAAGCTCTATACGGCCTAGGTCCAGGCTATTTGTCAGACCATATCTCCCCATATGAGCCTGCCCGGGCCCTGAGATCTTCAGGAGAGGCCCTTCTCTCAGTCCCAACAGCTTCGCAAACGCGATTGGTGGGGACACGAGATAGGGCCTTCTCAGTGGCTGCCCCCAGGTTCTGGAACTCTCTTCCTAGGAAAGCACGAATGGCCCCTTCCTTGCTATCCTTCCATAGGCAGGCAAAGACTTTTTTATTCCGACAGGCTTTTGGACTAGAAGATGTTTAAGATAGGACCTCATAAGGTCTGTTGTATTGTTCTATGGTCCTATTCTTAATGTTTTAAATTGTTTTAGTATCTTAAGTGTATGATTCATGATTTTAATGTTACGAATAGTTTATCTATTTTAATTGTATATTTTTGTATGTTTTTACCTATGTGTAGTTTTTATTATTTGTAAGCCGCCCTGAGTTCCAGTTTTGGAAAAAGGGCGGGGTAAAAATAAAGATTCATTCATTCAAATAACAGTAGTAATGGACTTCCCAGAAGTGAGTGCTCAGCTGGTGATTGTCTCTGAGAGATCTCTGCCTCAGAGGAAGCTTTTTTCAGTTTAAAAGCCAGCCAAGAGGAAACTTTGACTGGCTTAAATGTTCTCCAAGGTATAGGCGAACCGATCAGATTTTCCACAGGACTTCATTGAGCTGTCGGCTGCTGGAATTGATCAGGAATTCCCTGAGATAAGAAGGCATACCGATCGGCTGAAGACGGAGTCAGGACTTCCAACAAGCTGTACTGAAAAAAAATGAAGCGTTCTTTTTCTTTCTAAAAACGTTCTTAACCAGCGAGCCTCCTTCTGTCTAAATCTTATCACTTGGCTTAAATTACTACAATAAAAGGGATTTGTTTACGAATCAGCAACTGAGAAATCTGGGTGAGTCATACTTTTTCTCTTTTAAATATAATTAAGGAAGAAAGAAAATGTAAACAATTTATATATATATATTTTTACGACAAAAAGCTGGCCTGAATTTGGAGTTTTAAAGATTAAAAACGGATGAGAGGTAATTATTATTTGATGGAAATATATTTTGGACTATTTTTCTCCTTGGATTATTTCTTTTTGGACGAATCTGCTGTTCGTATATGTTACTAATCGCTTGGTGTTGTGAACCAGAATTGTTTTGCATTCCTGGACGTAGATAAGAACTGTGCTGGCCGGACTATAATAACAGGCCTGGAATATTAACTCTTTTGTTGGTGGAGGAAAAAAAAAAGAAATAGACTGCCTCTAGGTTTTGGAACAGTGGTTAATATCAGAAATTAAAGGCTTCTTTTGAGAATGACAACTAAAAAAGCAGCTAAGGCTCAGGAGCGAAGAGGTTCAATTGATCCACAGGAAGGGGCTATACCCCCAGATATGTTTCAAAAAATAATGGAAGGGATTAGTGATATAAAACAGGAAATGAAAACTGAACTGATAGATATAAAAGACTATATTAAAACACAAGTGGATGAGATTAAAGGGACAATTGGGCAAATAAAGGAGGATGCAAAAAATACTAAAGAAAAGGTACAAATCTTGGAGAATACAACAGATATATTAAATCTGGAATTAGAAAAAAATTTGGACTACATGGCTGTGATTGAATTGAGAAATAAAGAACATTGTTTGAGATTCTGTGCAATCCCTGAGGAAACAGGTGAAGACATCAGAGATAAAATTGTTAATGCTTTAGTAAAATTTCTGGATTTGAATGAAGATCGGATGAAATTTGAAATAGATAAAGTTTATAGAATTAATTCCAGATATGCAACAATGAAAAAAATTCCAAGAGATGTGCTTGTTCACTTTATAAAAAAGACGACCAGAGATATGGCATTACAACAACACTTCAACAATACCTTTAAAATTGATGGGAAGGAAATACTGGTGATGAAAGAAATTCCTATTAGACTTTTACGTAAGAGAAAAGAATATGCTTTCTTTACAGAAAAACTTAAGCAATGCAAAATTCAATTTAGATGGGATGTTCCAGAAGGAGTGATTTTTCCATTCAGACAACAGAAATATCAATTGAATACTGTTCAAAAAGCAAGGGATTTCTTGAGAAAAGCTTCAAAAGACATGGAAGAAGATAAACTCAAAGATATGGATATAATTCCTGGGAAACAAAGTCAACAGGAACATGCAGAGGTGTTGGGCTGGTGACCAGTAGGCATTACTGTCTCTAGTTGTTTTCCATAAAGCCTGCAAGTTTGAAGACGTAACTGTGGTTAAGGGGGAGTTATGTCTATGCCCTGTCTGGGAACGGACTGCCAGGGCCGTTGCTATGGTAGCCATCTGATAGCGACTGGGAAAGTTCTAACAGAGTCTGTGTGTTGTCGTCTTCTGAATTATGCCTCTGAGCTGAGAGGCTGTCTTTTGTGTTTGTCTATGGAGAGAGATGTACCAGAAGGGAGGTGACTGAAGAATCTCTACATGTATTTACTCTTAAGCCTCTGGCCTTAATGTCTTTCAATAAAGACTCTTAACATGCTCTGAAGAAGTTTCTTGCTCAACTTAACTCCAACGTAATGTATGCTGTTTCACACAACAACGCACACACGCAAACAGTGGTAGCAGAGGATGGTTGCGCTCCACAGCGCATTACACGGGAGTAAGTTGCTGGTCTGAACGGCAGACGGAGTTCCAGAGAGGGCAGCTTGATTGATTGAACCAGACGGAGGTGAGCAACATGGCTGTAAACCTGTCTGGGGGAGGCATGCCGATGGAACGGCTTAATGAAAGGAATTATGGCAGCTGGAAGCCGAGGATGCGGGCTTTGCTGATAACAGAGGATTTATGGGACGTGATTAAGGAAAAAACCCCGGCGGTACCGACCGCGACCTGGAAGCGTCGAGACCAGAGGGCGCAGGCGTTTATAATCTTGGCTCTATCGGATTCTCAACTGATGTGTGTGAGAGATGAGCCGTCGGCTAAACAGATGTGGGACACATTGCAGGATTTGTCCCAGGAATGGCAGCGGAGGCAGGAGGCACAGAGAGCCCAGCCGGTGGAGGCTGTCAGAAGCAAGGAGGAGAAATGTGCCAAACCGGAGCAGGCTGTCGAAAGCAGACAGGAAAACAAGCGGGAGCAGCAGCGGCTGAAGTCTTGTTTTGCCTGTGGGGCCCGTGGGCATCTCCGTAAAGATTGTGCAATCGAGCGAAACTCCAGGGACGGAGGCTTGAAGCAGGGAAGTGTGAACTTTGTTTGTAAACAGAAGTCTAAAGACTTGGAACAAATTAACTCTATTTTTGATAGCGGAGCAAGCCATATATTAATTAAAGACAGACATTTGTTTTACGTTTCAGAAGAAGTGAAAGACTTTGTTTTACTTGCTGATGGTTCACGGAAATCCGTAAAAGCTAAAGGTCTGGTGAAATTTGACAAGCTTGGAATAATGACAGACTGTTTGTTTGTTCCGGAATTGGCTCATAATATTTTATCAGTGGGCAAACTGGTGAGTTGTAATTATTCAATTTTGTTCCACAAAGACCAATGTTTTATAATGAGGGGAGATGAAGTGTGCATGCAGGGAAGCCTTAATGATTCACAGTTTGTAATAAAGAGCAGTCAAGCAGGGTGTGCTGTGTTAAACGCTGAGGCACAGGTACATCAGGGCTGCGTCCATGAATGGCATCAAAGGCTGGGGCATGCAAACCTTGACACGATAAAGAAAACCCCTTTGCACAGTGAAGACATGTGTTTAAGAGATTGTGGACAGTTAATGGATTGTGATTCTTGTAATCAAGCTAAAATGACTATTGCACCAATAAACCGGGAGGCTGAGAGAACCACAACAGCTCCCTACCAGCTAGTACATGTTGATTTAGCAGGGCCAATAAATGCTTCACGAGGAGGTGCGAAATTCTACATGGTACTGGTAGATGATTTTTCAAGATTTTGTCATGTTTTTCTGTTAAAGCATAAAAGTGAAGCTGAGCAGAAGCTGAAACTGTTCATTAAGAGAATCGAAACTCAACACTTGGTCATGGTGGGGGCTATATGCTCGGACCAAGGTGGGGAATTTACGAGTAAAGCATTGAGTGACTTTCTGGAGAGTAAGGGAATAAACCAGAATTTCACTGCTCCACACAGCCCGTTTTCCAATGGAACTGCTGAGAGAAAAAATAGGGTGCTTGGGGAAGCAATGAGAGCCATGCTGCTGGATTGCAGTTTAGGGAATTCTTTCTGGGCAGAAGCAATTCTTTATGTGAATTACATTCACAACAGGGTGTTACACAGTGCTATTGGAATGTCTCCTTATGAGAAACTTACTGGCAGAAAGCCTAGAATACAACACATTCAAAAATTCGGGGCAAGGTGTTGGATCCACATTCCACAGGGAAAAAGGAGGGGCAAGCTTGTGCCCAGAGCACAGCAAGGTTTTGTTTTGGGATTTCATTTTTTTTTTTCAATAATTTTTATTCAGATTTTCATAAAACATACAAGACAAAATCATAAAACATTCAAAGACAAAAAACAAAATCAAAAATAGTTAAACAAAAAGAAAAAAAGAAAAAAAAAACAAAAATAAAAAATAAAGAGTAAAATATTGACTTCCCATTTGTCAAAGATCAAATCAGTTATAAGTCTATAATATATAACAATCCTGTCTCTTAAGTCATATTATAAAATCACTTTCCTCCAGTAGTTATCTTACTTAATCATCAAATCTCATAAACATTACTTTATTCTTTCCACAAAAAGTCAAAGAGAGGTTTCAATTCTTTAAGAAATATATCTATCAATTTTTTTTTCCAGATAAGCATATCGATTAATCCATCTCATTACTAATTATGATAATCTTATTGTCATAACCATAGTCAAAATAAACATTTCAATTAATCCATCACATCAGAATCTGTTAGGTTCAGTAATTTCAATAGCCATTGTTCTATTATCTCTAGTAATTCCATTTTCCATCTTCCATCTTCAGTAGTCTTGTTAAGTCCAGTAATTTCAATATCCAATCTTCCATTATCAGTATTCCATAATAATCTTGCTGTCAAAGCCATAGTCATATAGTAAGAGTCTGATGGGAATTACCTCTATCCCAAATATTTTCTTGCCATCCATTCTGAATAGGTTGCTGAAATACTGCTGTAAAATCATATCTCTGTTCTTTTTTTCAAAATACACTGGGTCATCTCTTAAAAGTTTTTCCATTGTCACATGGCTGCAGTTAATTCCATAGATTTTCTCTATATTGGGCTCCATCACATCATTCCAGTCCAGAAGATAGTCCATGCCATTGATAACTTTATCTCTAGAATCTTCATTAATTTCTTCAGAGATAACATTGAGTTCCAAACAATAGATTTTATTTCTAAAGTCCATAGACTCCAAATCTTGTTCCTGTTCCACGTTTGTTCCAATCTCCGGGATCTCCTCTCTCACAGGGACCCCTATTCCAGTCTCCAGGGTCTCCTCTCTCACAGGGACCCCTGTTCCAATCTCCGGGGTCTCCCCTCTCACAGGGACCCCTTCCAGGGTCACCTCTCTCACAGGGACCCTTATATCTTTAATCTCCTGCTTCATTTTACTCAATTCAATTTTCATTATCTCAATCTCATCCATTATTTTCTGAAACATAGTTATTTCCAGATTCTCAGCCACTTTCTTAATTGCCATTTTAAAAGAAAAATATAGGAAAACCACTTCTTATTTCAGCAACAATTGGGTTAATACTCCAAACTTGGTGACATCACAGTATAAACAGAGCAGACAGCCTTATCTCTCCAATAGTTAAGTAAACAAAATGCAGTTCCCAGGATCGAAACAATTAATGGCAATCGTCAAGAAACAGATTCGTCAAAATAAAATAGACCAAAAAGAGAGTAGTCTCAAAACAGTATAATATTTTTCAAAATAAAAATCTGGAATAGAAATCCCTCTTCTGTGTATATCTTTAGAATGCAAATCCAGGACAGCTTTTTGCAACAAAAACAGAGATAAGCTATTAATTAGTGCGTAGCAGAGAGAAGTTACGGCTCCCCAGTGAGATGTCAAAAACCGATCAATCTGGCAAATCTCTTTTAAACAGCAACAATTTAAGTCAAGTAAAAGAAAAATATAGAAAGAAGGGTGCTTGCCTGTTAGTGCGTTCTCTCTTAGAAGATAAGATGAACGTTCGCTTTAACAGATAGAGCTTGCTGTTGAAAATCCGTCCCACCTTCGTCGGCTGGACCTCGTCCCATAAATTAATGAGATCTGGTCGTCCCAACAAAAATAGGCTTTGAGGTTAATCTCTTCGTTTCTCCCTACCCGGGAGAAGTTTAATCAGTCAAAAAAAAAAGAAAAAACTGACTGATATATCTGAATAAGCTTCTTTTGAGGCAGGAGCCCGTCTCAAAAGCAGGCACAGGCTAAGTCACCCTTCCCGGAAGTCTGTTTTGGGATTTCAGAATGCATATTACAGAGTTTGGTGTCCAGAAACACGGCAGTTAATTCTGAGTAGAAGCATTAAAGTCTCAGAAAAGCCTTGGGATCAAAGGGAGACAGTCCGTCTTACAGGAACAAATGACACACAAACACAATCACAGAAATTTAAGCCAGATGTTGACATTAAAGTGGAAGGTACACAAATTCCTCTCAGAGATGCTTTGCATGAGCTCATTTGTGGAAAACGCAGATCAAAGAAACGAAAAGCAGAGGAAATGGATGATCCTGAGCACACGGTGCCAAGCACAAGCACAAATGGGGGGGCAGAGAGAGCCGAAGCTCTGGTTCCTTTAAGACGCTCCACGAGAGCGAATTTAGGCAAACCACCTGACAGATTTACTGTGGGATTAATAACAAGTCCTGGAATGAATAAAGTTGTAGACATGGATCCTGAGACACTTTATTTGACATGTGTTGAATCAAAGTTTGAGTGAATACAGTTTTTGAACTGTACTGAGATGTAATTTTGAACTGTACTGAACTGAAAATGTATGATGCAATGTACTGAAATGTATTGCAAGAGGTATTGTAGAAATGTATGACTGTATGACTATGTATTATGGAGATGTATTTCATGTATATTTTGCAGTCTTAATGGAAAAAGGGGAGACTGTTGGGCTGGTGACCAGTAGGCATTACTGTCTCTAGTTGTTTTCCATGAAGCCTGCAAGTTTGAAGACGTAACTGTGGTTAAGGGGGAGTTATGTCTATGCCCTGTCTGGGAACGGACTGCCAGGGCCGTTGCTATGGTAGCCATCTGATAGCAACTGGGAAAGTTCTAACAGAGTCTGTGTGTTGTCGTCTTCTGAATTATGCCTCTGAGCTGAGAGGCTGTCTTTTGTGTTTATCTATGGAGAGAGATGTACCAGAAGGGGGGTGACTGAAGAATCTCTACATGTATTTACTCTTAAGCCTCTGGCCTTAATGTCTTTCAATAAAGACTCTTAACATGCTCTGAAGAAGTTTCTTGCTCAACTTAACTCCAACGTAATGTATGCTGTTTCACACAACAACGCACACACGCCAACAAGAGGAGGGGAAGGAAGATGATGGATTAAAGGGAGCATCAGGTACATTTTAAAATACACGCTTAAAGAAGGATTACAAATATCTAACTTGGAATATAAATGGAGCCAACACGGCGCAGAAGAGAAAGAAAGTGTTTCATTATTTGAAAAAATTAAAATTGGATATAATTTGTTTACAAGAAACTCATATTAAGAAGAAAGATTCCAAATATTTGATTTGTAAAAATGTGTGTGAATAATTTATTTCGGCTGGATCAAAAAAAAAATGGAGTTGTTCTTTACATTAACCCACAATTGCTTCCTAAATTGATATTACTGGATGATAGTGGTAGATTTGTGGGGGTTGAAATTACTTTACAGGGCATAAAATTTTTGATAGTGGGTATTTATGCCCCCAATGAAGATAAAACAAGGTTTTACACAGGACTTATGGAAAAATTGTCAGAGTTTTCATATGATCATTGGTGTGTCATGGGTGATTGGAATGGGGTAATCTCACCAAAAATTGATAGACTTTCTGAAAAAAATATTAAAGAGACACAGGGTAAATTACCGAAGATTTGCTTTGAACTGATGGAAAATTTAGAATTGGTGGATACCTGGAGATATATAAATGATAACGCAAAGGAATTTACTTATTTTTCAGAAAGACATAAAACATTCTCGAGGATTGATATGATTTGTCTAAAAATCTAGTGAAAGATATTTTTAAAATGGATATATTACCAAAAACTTTTTCGGACCACAATCCTGTGATATTAACTTTAAAAAAAAAAATCTTGAATTTAGATGGAGACTAAATGAATCTTTATTACAGAATGACAAAGTAGTACAAGAATGTAAGAAGAAATTAAAAGAGTTTTTTGAATATAATTTACATAAAGGAACAAATGAAAATATTGTTTGGGATACAAGTAAGGCATTTATGAGGGGATATTTTATTAAATGTAACTCTGAATTAAAAAAAAGAAACAACAGAAAATGCAATTAATTTTGGAAGAAATAAAACAAAAAGAGGAAGAATTGAAAAAGAATCCAACTAAAGTTTCTATTGTAAATCAAATTAAAATGTTACAGAATCAAGTATCAATGCTGACAGTTAGAGAAATTGAAAGGAAACTAAATTTTGTTAAACAAAGGACTTTTGAATTTGCAAATAAACCGGGGAAATGGTTAGCATATAAATTAAGAAAAGAACGTCAAAAAATATTATTTTAAAGATACAAGAAGGAGATGAGATGCTGACAGATAATGTAAAAATCAAAAAGATTTTTCATCAATATTATTCATCATTGTACAAGTGTCAGGAAATCCCATCTGAAAAAATAGAAGAGTATATATCTAAACAGAATTTGCCTAAAATTACAGACTTTCAGAGACAAGCTATTAATGGCCCTATCACGTCAAGAGAGATATCTGAAGCTATAAACAAAATTAAATCAGGAAAGGCACCAGGACCAGATGGGTTATCTGCAATGTACTATAAATGTTTGGAGGAAGAACTCTTGCTACCTTTACAGTATACAATGAATTCTATTTTGCAAGAGGGAAAGATACCGGATAGTTGGAAAAATGCTAACATAACATTAATACCTAAAGAGGAGCAAGATTTAACTAAAACAAAAAATTATTGGCCGATATCTCTATTGAATAATGACTATACAATTTTTACAATGATCTTGGCAGAAAGAATGAAAATAATATTGCAACAATTTATCCAGGAAGATCAATCGGGGTTTTTACCTAAAAGACAATTACGTCACAACGTCAGGAATGTCTTGAATGTGTTGGAATATTTAGAACAACGAAATGATAAACAAGCAGCTTTGATTTTCTTAGATGCTGAGAAAGCATTTGATAATTTGAATTGGAAATTTATGTTTAAGATTTTGGAGCAAATGGATTTTGGAAACAATTTTATAAAATGGATTAGATCGATTTATACATCTCAGAAGGCTCAGATAATTGTTAATGGAGATTTAACGGATTCATGTGAAATACAAAAGGGTACAAGACAGGGATGTCCATTATCTCCCCTTCTATTTATTCTGGTCTTAGAAGTGCTGCTTAGAGATATAAGGCAAGATAAAAGGATTTTGGGATTAAAGATAAAAAAAGAAGAATATAAACTGAGAGCATTTGCTGATGATTTGATAATTGTATTAGAAAACCCTTTGGAAGGGATTAATGTATTGATGGACAAATTAAAAGAATTTGGACCGTTAGCAGGATTTAACATCAACAATCAAAAAACAAAGATGTTGGTGAAAAATTTAACTTTAAGGGAACAGAAAGAGTTAATGGACAAGACAGATTTTACAATAGAGAAAAAGTTGAAATATTTAGGTATCATTATGACAAATAAAAATTCAAAGTTGTTTCATAATAATTATGAAAAATTATGGACAGAGTTTAAGAAAGATCTGCTAAGATGGGATAAACTACAATTGTCATTAATGGGTAGAATATCTGTGATAAAAATGAATGTATTACCGAGAATGATGTTTTTGTTTCAAACAATACCTGTAATATCCTCTGATTTACCTTTTAAACAATGGCAAAAAGATATCTCTAAATTTGTATGGCAAGGAAAAAAACCAAGAGTTAAATTTAAATTACTACAAGACGCCAAAGAAAGAGGAGGACTGGGATTACCAAATCTGAGACTTTATTTTGCTGCCTGCTGTTTAGTCTGGATAAAGGAATGGATTTTATTGAGGAATAAAAGACTATTGGATTTGGAGGGCCATAACCTGAAGTGGGGATGGCATGGATATCTATGGTATGACAAAGTAAAAGTAAATGTAGACTTTAATAATCATTTTATAAGACGTCCTCTGTTGAAAATATGGAATAGATATAAACCAAGGTTCTATTCGAAAATACCATTATGTGTCTCAAGTCAAGAAGCGTTTTACAGAAGAGAAATGGCTGGAAAAGAGAAATGGTTAACTTATCAAGAACTATTAGAAAATGTACATGGAGAATATATAATGAAAGAGAAAGAACAACTGATAAAGAAAGGATATAGTTCTCAATGGTTTGCCTATTTACAATTGTTAGAAAGATATAAAATGGACAAGAAAATGTATGGGTTTGAAATAATGCATGGCATTGAGAAAGTGGATAGAGAAAAGTTCTTCTCCCTCTCTCATAATACTAGAACTCGTGGACATTCAAAGAAGCTGAATGTTGGAAGATTCAGGACAAAAGGAAGTACTTCTTTACTCAGTGCATAGTTAAACTATGGAATTTGCTCCCACAAGATGCAGTAATGGCCACCAGCTTGGATGGCTTTAAAAGAAGATTAGACAAATTCATGGAGGACAGGGCTGTCAATGGCTACTAGCCATGATGGCTGTGCTCTGCCACCCTAGTCAGAGGCAGCATGCTTCTGAAAACCAGTTGCCGGAAGCCTCAGGAGGGGAAAGTGTTCTTGCACTCGGGTCCTGCTTGTGGGCTTCCCCCAGGCACCTGGTTGGCCACTGTGAGAACAGGATGCTGGACTAGATGGGCCACTGGCCTGATCCAGCAGGCTCTTCTTATGTTCTTATGTTCTTAAGTAAATCTGATTTTGAAATAGGTTTGTGTACAAATGATGAAAATATAATTGTGAAAATGTATAAACTCTTACTGAATATGGATATGGAAGAAGAACAAGTAAAAGAGTGTATGGTAAAGTGGGCAAAAAATTTTGGTTATAACATACAAATGGATCAATGGGAAAATATGTGGAAAAAAGGCTTGAGATTTACATTATGCTATAATCTTAAAGAAAATTTCTATAAAATGATGTGCCGTTGGTACATGACTCCAGAAAAGTTGTCAAAAATGTATAGTAATGTTTCTAATGTTTGTTGGAAATGTAAACAACAAGAAGGATCATTTTATCATATGTGGTGGCTGTGTAAAAAGGCAAAATCATTTTGGGCACAGATAGGTAGGATGATGCAAAAAATTCTAAAGATAAATATTCAGTCAAAACCAGAATTTTTTTTACTGGGTTTTATGGATAAACAAATAGAAAAGAAATATGGAAGAATAATATTATATATGATTACGGCAGCAAGATTATTATATGCACAAAAGTGGAAAATGGAATCAGCACCAACAACGGAAGAATGGCTATTGAAATTAATGGACTTAGTAGAGATGGATAAATTGACATGTCTACTTAGAGAAAAATCGACAGACACATTTCTTAAGGAATGGAAGCCTCTCTTAGACTTATTAACTAAGATAGCCTATGGAGAAAAGTGATCCTGTATGTATATATTAAGGGACAGGTTTGATGTATATTATATACTTATAGCTGATCTGCGACAAATCGGAAGTCAACTATTTTATTTTTATTTTTTTTGTTGTATTGTTATGTTTTTTGACTTTGTTTTGTTTGTCTTTTGAAAAATTTGAATAAAAATTATTAAAAAACAACAACAAATAACAGTAGTAATACAAATGACTGCTGCTGCTACTACTGATGATAGTCATCCTCAATACAACTAAAATGAAGCATTTCAGGGTGCAATCCAGAGCTTGGAAAAGTTACTTTTTTGAACTACAACTCCTATCAGCCCAATTCAGTGGCCATGCTGGCTGGGGCTGATGAGAGATGTAGTTCAAAAAAGTAACTTTTCCAGGCTCTGGTGCAATCCTATTGCTCCTGGAAGGGTATCTTCCAGTGAGAGAGTCAGTGTGGTATAATGGTCGGAGTGTTGGACTAGAATCTGGAAGGCCAGGGTTCAAGTCCCCACTCAGCCATGAAGCTCACTTGTTGGCTTTGGGCAGTCATCGACTCTCAACTTAACCTCTCTCACAGGATTGTTGTGAGAATAAAATGGGGGAGGGGAAGAACTGTGTCTGCCACTTTGAACTCATTGGAGGAAAGGTGGAATATAAATGCAATAATTAAATAAAGCATCATAGGCACCATGGTGATATCAGATCTTCCTCTGTGATGCTAGAGGCAGAGCTCCAACATGAGAGAGAGAGAGATCTGATGTTGTATCCCCCCTCCCCACAGAAACCTCCAATGCCCTGGCTCCACCAGCATCAGAGCTTCAACATCCTAGGCTCAAAAGGAGTCATGTTCCAGGGAGGACCAGGAAGCCATCCCACAATGGCAAGAAATTCAGTCCAGCTAAGGAGCTGCTCTCAACCGACCCTGGTCATTTCCACCTCATTGTTCCCAATGAGAGGAAAACTGTTAACAGCAGGGGGGAAACAAGAAATGGACAGAAGAGTGCAAATGTGCTCCTCCAACCTCACTTCCACCCTGCTAACATAAAGGATGGTTAAACCACTTTCTTCTCCTCCTCCTCCTCCTCCTCCTCCTTCTTCTTCTTCTTCTTCGATGGGTGGTTAAACTGCTTTCGTGTTTTTTTTAAAAAAGTGTGTAGGCCTAACCAACCATCTTTGTAATACAATGTATTTCTATGCTGAAGACCAAAGAACAACGATCCAGAAATATCCTGGAAACATTAAATTTTGCAGAGTGTCATTACGCAGCCCCCATTGGAGGATTTGTAGTGCCGCATCACAATCATGGATTTGGATGAAGTCAGGGTGGGGTAGGGGAGCAAAAGAGAAGGCAAGCTGCACAACAGCCATGGCGTGGGAGTAAGAAGGGAGAGACACTGTTGGGGGGGATGGTAGTTTAAAACAACAAGAGAGATCTGAATAGATTGGGGAGGAACATTGCGGGGTTGGTTTTTTTAAAAAAAGTTTTAACAAGGAGAAATAGCATAGATGGGTACAACCCAGAAGCTAACACAACAAAGCCTTTCCCAACTCCCTTCTCACGGTACTTAAACGTCTGTCTTTGTTTAAAAGCAGCATTTTCCTAATGTTCTTCATCCACCAGGGGCTGCAGAATAGAAGGGGACGAGGGCTTCATAACTGAGTTGAAGGTGAAAATGGTGCTTAGTAGTTGCAATTTGTGGGAGGAGGAAGATGTGGGAGGCTACCATGGTCTGTGTGCAAGGGGAAGTTGCACAAAAAGAGGGGGAGGGGGAGGCATGGACATGGGGGTAAAGGTGAAAACGGGTGCAAAGGAGGGGTAAAGAATAGAAGAGTGGCTTCTGAAATAGTTTTAGGAAGGTGAAAAGAAAGCTTAGTAGTTTCATGGGGGTGGGAAGGGGAAGCTTTAGGTAGTTAATGTGGGGGATTTGTGGGGGGTTGGTGAGCAGATCAAGCAGGGGCACAGACCCATGTGCATGTGTGTGTGTGTTCCCGATGAAATTAATAGACATAAGTTAGTCATGTCCACTCATTTCAATGTGTCTACTCTGGGTAGAATTACTGCTAGATCCAACCCCTAATATTTGTATTAGACTGCAGAAGAAAGAGAAATGTCCTACAACCCAGATCACGTTGCCACCCCAGTTGAAGAGACAGGCATGTAGCTTGACTCAACATAGTGACCCAGCCACAAAATGTTCCCTCAACTATTTTTTGTTTTAAAAAAAGCACACACATCACGACAGCCCAGCCCTGGCCTTGCATTAAATTAGCAAAGCTCTACTTAGCCTGTTTCCACCATAACTCAGGGAAGTGTGTCTGCCTCTATTTTCAATAGCCTGCCCCTTGGTTTTGAAGTCACAGGCTTTTAAATATATCCCTTGCATTTTCCTCTCTCTCTCTCTCTCTCTCTCTCTCTCTCTCTCTCTCTCTCTCTCTCTCTCTCTCTCTCTTTTTTTTTACACAAAGCCTAATTCTCAATATAATTTCCTTTCCCCAAGTTCTGTGGCTTCCTTCCTCAAATGTCCTTCTGCAGAAAGCATGTCCCAGACCAAGCAAGCCATAACGCGGTGTTCTGCTCCTGTCAGTATCATTTGATGGATTAATGTAATAGGGCAAAAAGTCTCCTGTGTTTTGTTTTGTTTCCAATAGGACATTCAACAGTGTGCCATGTGTGTTGGCATTGCAAACCTAATCTATATATCCAAGAGGTTTTATACTGTGGGTTCTTTTTTTCTTTACCAGCATTTTAAAGGGATGGAGGTTGGCTTCATCCAGAAAAAAAAAAGCTAGGCAGTTTTCGGTTGCATTGATTTTCCATGGGAGAGAATTAAACATTTAATTTCCTAAACTGCTTTTGAAATGTGTACGGAAAAGCGGTAGACAATAATAAGATAAAATGAGCTTCTGCTTCACCAGCTCTTATTGAAATCAATGAGAATGAGCAGTGCTTCTGCCTGGCTGGATCAGCTTTTCCCCAGCGTGCCGCCCTCCAGATGTTGTTGGGCTCTCTGGCTCCATCAGCGCCAGCCAGCATGGCCGATGATTTGATATGATGGGAGTTGTGATGAAACAGTATCTGGAGCGCCACAAGGTCTCCGTCCCTGCAGCAAAGGCTGCACAGATTTGTATTTCTCCTATTTCTTTTAAAGGTTTACATCCCACTTCACGGAGCAGTGGATCTCCGGGCAGCTTAGAAGTCCAGTAAGCTGCCTTATACTGAGTCTGACCATCTAGCTCAGTACTGTGTACACTGACCGGCAGCGGCTTTCCAGGTTTTCAGGCAGGGTCTTTCCCAGTCCTACCTGGAGATGCAGGGGAGTGAACCAGGAACCTTCTGCATATGAACCCTTCAAGGCAGATGCTGTACAACTGAGCTAAGGTATTTAGTTAAGCGTATCTGGAACACTGTCTCCAAAGCCGAAAGCCAAATTATAACATTAAGCTCTGGAGAGATGCTACATCAGGCAGCATTTTAGGAAATTTCAATGGGAACTCCTGCCTGAAGCTGCTCAGAGCACTGTTGTTGCTGTTTGCCACCAGGTAAGATGGGGGGCACCGCTGTAGGAGGAGAACACTTTGCAAAGGACCCCCTCAAACCTGGAGCTGGCCCTGCCAGCCATTCACTCCTGTGGAGAACATTTTGGGATCATTGTTACCATGGGAACACAGACTCACCCACTGCCCCAACTATGAGTGTTTCAGCCTCTCCACCAACAGAAGCCCCACTTGGTGTGCACCTATAACATAGATCTGTTTGCAGAGTTCTCAGAGTTGCATTGCCTCCTTCTCCCACGGATGATGAAACATACATACAATCCCTTTACACATATACCACCTGCCATAACAACAGCCATTTTGCTAGTCATAATAAAACTGAGAAAAAGGGAGTGCTTTATTATTGATAGTCACTTGGAAAAGAAAATGAAATTTTAGATTATGCCTCTCACAGCTGGATAGCATCCAGAGTTCTTTGAGGGAAATCAGGTCATGGTCTGATATTGGCTTTATATTGGTCATTGTAGCATTTTACTCCCAGCCAAACAGCCTGCATTTGCCTGCAAAATCCCACCACATTCCATCAAGCTTGTTTATAGACCAGTCCTGTACATGTCTACTCAGGTACAGGATTGCAGCTTGTGCTGATTTACAGAAGCAACCCTAGTCCAGCACTGCAAACATGGGCCATATAATTCCTGACTAATGCACATTTGTAATATGACCTTGGACAGCTGACCTCGGCCCCACCTCTTTGCTTTCAGTCTGTGATTTCCAATAATGCAAATTAATAACATAGTAATATTATGTGTAAAGAGCACAAAACATTATTCTGGCATACAAGTGGAGACGTGTGTGTATGTGTGTGCATGTGTGTATTTGTAAGGAGGGGATACAATACAGATTTCACAATGTAACGTGCAACTGTTGCTCCTTTCAAATGGGTACCGTATGAGATTGGGGAGACAAGGGGGCTAGTTTTATTTTTTTTTTAAAGAAAGGGGGGCTACAGTGCATCTATGCTTCCCCAGGTCATTTTTTATTCTTTTTTTTTCCAGAACTGCTACAATAATAAAACACAGACAAGCAGGAAAATATCTTAGACTTTTGATAGATCCAGAATATTTCACAGTTTGTCAATCTGAGCTTTCTAACACTAAATAAATACATAAGAAAGGGAAGCTGACAAAAGTGCCCCAAGGGCTTTCTGGATTGCAGCAGAGAGGCTTCCAGCCACAAAAGGGATATTATTATTTCACTATGTAAAAAGCATTACTGTGCGTTTTTGGGCCTGCAGCACGCTCCATCTTCTTGTATAAATAATGGAAATTTATGGCGATTTCCCTCCCTCCCTGGTTCTATTTTGCAATGAGGATCTGTGCAGAGCCTGTCGAATGGAAAATGCTTGAATTGCTAACACATCAGATAACCTTAGAGCTCCAGGCTCTTGAATGGCACGGCAACACAAAAACTTCAGACTCCATTTTTGACATTCATGCTTGTTGTTGTTGTTGTTCATGGTGCCACTTAGTCCACATGCATTCCACAATAATGCTTTTGGAGTATCAATACAGTACTAAAGGAAGGACAATTCAGATAGCTGGCCATCCACAGTTTTCCTAGACAGCCTGGGGATTGCATCATGCTGTTCAGGAAACATTTGCACTTTGTACCAAATATCCAATAGATGCATCATGCATATTCCCCAGTTTTAATTTTGGGGATAAGAACAGTGATTTCATGTGGCAGAAATATTTTGCAATGAATTATTTTTGTGAAGATTCACTTTTTACACCCCTACTCGGTTCTATTTTTTTCTTCTGCCTGCTTCTAGTTCTCTGCTCCTGATTGCTGCTTTTCTCCTGTCAGCTTAAATTATTCACATGAGTTATGCCAACCAGTCAGGGATCATGTAGTGAGAGGGATAACCTCACTAGACTATGTAGCCAATCACATTTAGCTCTGTGGGATGACATCACTGAGGGCAAATGAAGTCAATGAAAAGAGAGAGCAAGTGAGGGCAACGTAACAACAAACAAGGAGTGATGAAAAATTATCAGAAGAGACAATGTATTTTGATAATACTGAACATGTTCCCATGAAAAAACAGTGAGTAGGTTTCAACTCAGCCCAGTATTCATGATTTTATGTATCAATAGGACTGTAAATATATGCTTATCTTTAATACAGAAGCCAATTAGAACAGGTGCACGCATATAATACTTTAACCAAAAAAGAATCACAGACATGAGAGTCATATGCCAAGACAGCTCCACCCTCAGGAGGTAGGCCAAAGATTGCACAGTGACCTTTCCCAATTATGCTGATTTTATAACTGTCTTGAACAACCAAAAACTTCCTATAGCTTTTCAGTAAATACATTTAAGGAACACTTGGGCAGAGTTACACTAAGCTTCTGCAGGGCCTTTAACATGTGAAATGTGAACATATATAGTGCTCAACTTGATATACATATACTTTTTTCCACTATGGGGCCACATTCACACCATACATTTATTCCACTATTATTTCACTTTAAACAGTCATGACTTCCCCCAAAGAATCCAGGGAAGTGTAGCTTGTGAAAGGTGCTGAGAGTTGTCAGAAGACTCCTATTTTCTTCACAGAGGTGCAAGTATCAGAGTGGTTTAACAGTCAGTCTGGCTTCCCAGAGAACTCCGGGAATTGTAACTCTATGAAGGGAATAGAAGTCTCCTAACAATTCTCAGCACACTTCACAAACTACATTTCCCAGGATTCTTTGGGGAAGCCATGACTGTTTAAAGTGGAATAATAATGGAATAAATGTATGGTGTGAATAAGGTCTGGCTCCTCCCCCTTGTCTTTTTAACTGTACTTAATTCCTCACTTGCTGCATAGACCAGCAGAGATTTTAGTGGAAATTAGCCCATTTTAGCCCATCCTGGAAACCATGTAGAAATAGTGCTCAGAATTCCAGCTCCATAGCAAAACTCAGTATTCCAGTTGGCCTAGAAATAGAAGTAAGCAAATCAGAGGAAAACAATCAGAAGTATAATAAAATTGACCTTTTAAGGAAGATGTGGGAACAACTAAATGTTGTTAAATTAACAGCCATGCTAAAAGGAGAGAGGTTTAGAGAATGAGTAGAATCTGGTAACACAACAGGTAAAGAGAAAGTTGAGATTTCAGTACACAGAATTACCTGTGGTTATAAAGAAATATTTTTTACCATTTTTGAATAAATAAATGAGCCAAATTTTCATTAAGAAGAAGCTAGACAACATTCAGATTACTCATTCTTTATTAAGTACCAGTTTATATTATGTATATTTATTCCCATTGTTGTAAATAGTAATATTGTATTTTAAACAGTAAGGGATGTTTTTGTATAATATTTTGATATGCGTGTCATATTTTGTGTTAATTCTTAATAATAATAATAATAATAATGTAAAAAAGTTACCTCTTACAGTGTCATATAATGACATCACATCCCCTGAATAAAAGCTGATTGTCTGAGATGGCATATTGACTCTACTAACAGAGGATTGAAGAGTGTGCAGGGTAGTATACTGGTGTGCTTTTCTCCGTTCTGTTTAATGTAAAATCTGAGCTTAGAGCATTTCATAGATCAGCTTACAGATTGTTCAGAATTCTGGGTCTCTTCACAGCATGTCCAGCCATGATTACTCAAGCTAAGACCTTGTTGCAGCATTAGACACAGCCCTTGAGTTTCTTTAAGTAGACTCAAGGTGGGCTCTCTCTGTGTGCATGGTGAAGGTTTCTCTGAATAGGATTGCATGACAAGCAAGCACTTCTCCTAAGTTGAAAAGCTGGCACTATCTGGCCTTCACATCTGCCTGCATGTCCTTGGTGGTGGTGGCCACACCTCATTGAGATCCTCTGACTCTGGCTTGAATTGAGCCTCTGATTTCGTCCTTTTCTAGAGAAGGCCTGTGCAGCCATGGTGGCTTGAGTGAAGATGAAGGGTGGAGGGGTGGAAAAGGGGCTGGCTCATGGTCAGACAGCATTTATGCAGTTGTAATTGGAGCTAAGGGGGTAGAGCTGTCACTGTCAAAAATGCTGCAGCCTTCTGTTTCAGCACCTCCCTGTTTCAAGCCACTGGGCCCCTCCACTGGATCCCATTCTATCTCTTCCTCCTCCTGATCAATCCATGAACACTCCACAGGCTCACAATAGGTATATTTTTAAGAGCCTGCAGCTTCCTGAATTTTTATCATAAACTAAAGTTGATTATTCCTTGCAAAAATAGAATGATCAATTCTATCACACACACACCTCTTCCCACTGCTAAATGAGGGTGCAGGAAGCCAGCCCAGCAGCAAAGAATCATGGAGTTGGAAGATACCTCCAAGGTCATCTAGTTCAACAGCTTTCTAATGCAGGAAGGCTGCCTCCATACACAAACCTTAAAACACTCTTGAACCATTTCCCCTTCAACTAACTAGGGCAATGCTGTGGTTGTGCAATCTTAATCAGTATTTTGGTTTGTGTTGCCAGTCATAGGTATATTATCATCATACTCCCGGCCATCATAATTGGCCAGCATTGTCAGACACCTTCTGAGGCCTGTGCCTCCAAAGGAGGCCCTCTGCCAGTCCCTGGAGAGGAGGAGGAGCAGCACGCTCTCTACTTCTGGGCTACAGTGCAGACTGGATGCAGAGAAAGAGGAAGGGGGCCTACTGATAGTATCTTGCCCAAAGACCCCTCCAAAACTTGAACTGGCACTGGTCAATACCTCACTAGCTTGCATCATCCTGTCCACCAGTACCCCTAAGAAAGATGCAGGTTGGTTGTGGCAGGGCAGGTGAGTTAAGGAAGTACTATATGGATGCCACTGGAAGGTTTCGCTGGTTCAGAAAATCATAGAGTGGAAAGGCATGGATGACTGAACTTTAAAAGCTGACTGAACCCCTCCAGATAGTGGTTTTTTGTTTGTTTGTTTTGTGGGTGTATTCTGCAACACGTCATTGTTGCAATCATAGTGCATTTGTGGCAGATTCATACTGGACCATCCATGCATCATTCCACTTTATTAGTTGTTCTGTGATGCTTCCTCAGTGTTACTGTATTATTGCCATTTGAAGAGCCGCTCTTGTGCTAGAGTCCAACAAAAGTGGGACCATCACTCCCCCCCCCGGAACATTTGTGGTATGAAGCTATGGGACATGCACTGATTGAAAATGAAATGGTAAGCCTGCCCTAAAACATTTGTAGACAAACAGTATTGAAAGCAGGATTGCATATAACTGCCCCAATAATATCATGAGCACAAATCATCATGAATACGCAATAAAAAGGATGTCTAGAGGGATCTTTAGGAAGGCAGCAAAAGGATCTCAGGATTTTGCTTTCTTTACTGCATGAGTATGATTGGCAGTCCTGAGACTGAACCTTTATACTACAAGGGGACATGTTTCAGTGCAATGTGAAATATTTCACCTCTTTCTGTCTGTCTGCCTGTCTCTCTATGTTGTTATGACCCCTCAAAGTAATAAACAAGAAACATTCTTTGCTAAAGTTGGAAAACATCCCACATGCAGCCTGGGGTCACTGTCTGGGCTCGTTCTATCAGTGATTTCATGACAAGCTGCCCAGATCTAAAATAAACAAAAAACATTTTCAGCATACATGGGAAAGGCACTGTTTTATGATGGACTCCACAGTCTTCTCAGCTGTAAAAGAAAACATTTTTCTAGATCTGGAACAAAAAGAACTTTCATATTTGTTGATCAGCATTTTCTCTTGAGAGACACAAATTCACATTCACACCCTCTTGGAACATTAATAGACTTACTTGACCTAGACTAAACTGGTTTCTGTTCACTTTCCCTATTTCATTGTCTTGTGCTACTTCTGTTCAATGCTAAGTGTCTAGATTCTAGTATTATCACGAGGCTGGTTTTCATTGCATGGCAGCATTCATTCATTCATTCATTCATTCATTCATTCATTCATTCATTCAGTGATCCAGTGAACCTGAGTTCTGCACCGTTATGCACAAAGTATTATGTGAATAGTCAGCATTCCCTGTTCCTCACTCAGTAAGAGTGGCCACATTGAACATATGCATCTGTTTTAAAAGCCCCAACAACTACCACTCCCAAAATTTCAAAATGCAATGGTTCCAGGGTAAGCAGGAATGGGAAGAAAGATTCAGGTTTATTAACAATGTGCAGTCCTATTCATACTACATCAATGCACACAATTGCATCAATGCACAACAATGCACATGAATGTGCTATGTGGCATTTTTGCCTAGATCAGCAATTGTTCAAGTAGGGTCCCACTCAGGGTCAACATTCAGCATATTTGTATCTGAAGCAAAGCATAAAAATGACTCATTCACCCCCACTCTTGACTGGAACCCATTTTTTTTATGGCACATAAAGATGGAGCCAGAAAACAGGAAATGTCACCCTCACTGCCACCTAAAGTGGAATCTTTCATGTTGCTTCTCATGGCAGTGCCTGCCCTTGGACCACTAATGGGAAGAATGGGCTGGACTTAATTGTGTGAGGGATACTTTAGATTTGCTTTGGTAGCCCCTGATAGGAACTGTAGAAAGTTTTCTGGGAATCAAAGGTAGGTCTTGGTTGCCTGAGCCTACGTTTGCTTTAGTGAACCTATGATGCCATATGGCTCTTGATTCTGAAATGAATGCTATTACTGTAGATTGACTCCGGGCCTAAACTGGAAACACAAAAAGTGCCTATACAGACAACTGTTTGTAATAATATCAACCCACCAAAAGCAATATGTTCATCTCTTTGCTGTTGTTTTTCTTTTTGTTGTTTTTCTAAATCCCAGACCCAACAGCATATACAAGCTGTGAGAATGAGGAAAATGTTATTTATAATAATAAATAATAATAAATTTTATTTGTTAGTCACCCATCTGTCCGACTTCATGGACACTCTGGGCGACTTACAGCAAAAATATAATATAAAACAATATACAATGAGCAATCAAACATAAACATCAATCCATCTACAATTAATATAATATAAAACCTAGCCCACCCCAAGAATCCCATAGGCCTGCCTGAATAACCAGGTCTTTAGGGTTCGGCAAAAGACCATCAGGGAGGAGGAATGACGGAGGTCAAAAGGGAGCAAGTTCCAGAGGGTGGGGGCCATGATCGAAAAAGCCCTCTCTCTGGTCCGCACCAGCCTAGCTGTTTTCACCGGTGGGACCGAGAGAAGGCCTTGTGAGGCTGATCTTGTTTGGCTGCATGCTTGGTGATACTGGAGGCGTTCCTTCAGGTAAACTGGGCCAAAACCGTATAGGGTTTTAAAGGTTAACTTAATACCAACACCTTAAATTGGGCCCGGTACACAATTGGTAACCAGTGCAGATCCACCAACACTGGGATAATATGATCCCAGCGGCAGGATCATATATTTTGCTTTTCTGACAAGACTGGCCCCCTAAGCGGCTTAAATTCCATCACAAATGGGGAAAGGCAAACCTGTTAATTTCAGTTTCTTTC
Organism: Rhineura floridana; assembly: GCF_030035675.1. Classification (NCBI taxonomy): domain Eukaryota; kingdom Metazoa; phylum Chordata; class Lepidosauria; order Squamata; family Rhineuridae; genus Rhineura; species Rhineura floridana. The sequence goes on from NC_084482.1 coordinate 25,830,956, forward strand.
TGTTATTTTCCCAGTATTATACAGCTACAAGAGTGGCTGTATACTATAAGCATGGATTTTTCACATTCCACAATTTTAAATTGAAAATACCCCCCATGCCATTCTGATGCTTTCACATGCTGAGAGGCACAGAGTACCTGTAATCCCCTCTGCCCAGTGCCTACCCATCCAATCTCCTCCCCTCTCCTGCCTCTCCCTCCCCTCCCCCAGGTCAGTTTCATCTATCCTAAGCATGATTGCACAGGAGTAAATCCCACTGAAGTCAAAAAGCATGCAAATGATCAAACCTGCCCTCCCCTCCTCCTCCCTCCTATCCCCTCCCTCTTGCCCCTTCCTTCTCTCTTCCTTCCTCCCTCCCATCCCCTCCCCTCCACCCTCCCCCGCCCCCGCCCCAATGGTCAGTTTTACCTATCCTAGGGCTACAACGTGGGAGACAAGGGTTCAAATCCCCACACAGCCATGAAGCTCACTGTGTGACCTTGGGCCAGTCACTGCCTCTCAGCCTCAGAAGAAGGCAATGGTGAATACCGCTTACCATGAAAACCCTATTGATAGGGTCACCATAAGTCAGAATCGACTGGAAGGCAGTCCAATTCATTTTCAAGCGTGATTGCATGGAGTAAATCCCATTGAACTCAATAAGCATGCTAATGATCAATCTATTCTCAGCAGACTTGCACAGGATCCCATTTCTTACCTCCCAGATTAAAAAGCAGAGAAATTCACTCACAGGCAAAAAACCTTGCAGTTTAAGAACGTACCTATAGCAAACAGATCTTTCTATCAAACTTTAAAAAGCAGGGAAATTGGGCAGCTATAGTGAATGTACCAGGGGAGCAGGAGACCTGACCTCCTCTCCGCCCTTCAAATTGTCAAATTTGTACTGCCCTTCAAAATTGTCAAAATGCAAACACAATTTGGGTTGATCTGTCACAGTCCAACCCTCTTCCTGTGTAGCTTGGAAGAATTTGGTAACATGTGCCTCTGAGCATATGGTGAGTGGTGGCAACACCTGCAGTCAGCCCAAAGAACAGAAGACATGTGCTGTGCTGATCTTGTTTTAGCAGGGAGGAAGCAACAATATTAAGATAGTTGATAGAGTTCAGATAGTCACTTTAAATATGTTTGATTTACTTTGCAATTTTAGTGAAGTTTCCTGTAGTAGATCATTCTCTTTTGCTTCTGTTTCTGTGAATATGTGAAGTACAGCAACACTTTGCAACACTAAAAAACCCCTCCAAATACAATTGTGGAATAATGGCACTGTTCTGCAGAATAGTTTCCAATGGACATGAGGAGTGTCTCAGCACAAGATAAAAGACTGGGAGGTGAAATATATTCTAGTAAAGTTCCAGGTGTGCTCTATGTTTTTAATTGACCATGCCCACCTTTCCTGAAGTGGAGTAGTTTAAGCATAGCAGGCTGAAAAAATGCATCTTGGGCAAGCGAAGCTTGTTTTTTTCCAACAGCTAGAGTCATTGCTTAAGAAGCAATATATTGTAACCAGTCTGATTTTACACCAAACTGCAGTTTCACATTCAACTGTTAATCCACCCAAAATAGAAATAGAGCATAACCTCCAGTTTGAAACACAAAAGGCTGTCTTCACTATCATATGACATTAACCAATAAAAAGGCTTTGAAATTAATAAAAATAAATTTGACACAGATTTCTAGGATGAATAATGAGAGAAATATAATTTTCTAGGTTAGATTCTCTGTACAAACAGTAGTAACACAGAAAAGAAGCAAAGTAAGAAGAACATTACCCTGGGCACCTACCAGGAGGAAGGGCAGGATATTAATCAAATAAGAAATAAGAAATAAACACCAACAAACATACAAAAGTGTAATTCTCCATCTATGGAGATGGCAGGTGTTGCCACCACTCATCATATGCTCAGAGGCACATGTTACCAAATTCTTCCAAGCTACACAGAAAGTGGACTGGACTGTGAAAGACCAACCCAAATGGTGTTTGCATTTTGACCAATTTGTAGGGCAGTCCAATATCTCAGAGAAGAGGTCAGGTCTCCTGCTCCCCTGGTGCATTCACTATACCTGCCCAATTTCCCTGCTTTTTAAAGTTTGGTAGAAATATCTGTGGGCTATAGGTACATCCTTAAACCACAAGGTTTTTTGCCTATTAGTGAATTATATTCAGTTCTCCATGTTTCCATAACAATTTGCAATAATAAAAAAATCCTCACAATAGCTCTTCAGCTTTTTAGTGTGAATTTCTGCTAATATACACATTTTTGCATGCAGTTTTGACTAATAAAACACATTTTGCAAGCAATTGCCCTAATAAAATGCATTTTTGTGTTATTTTCACAAATGTATGTATTTTATGCACACTTTCCCCTAACATATGCATTTTTGTACACATTGGTTGGAGAATTGCATCATGAAATTCAGAGAAGTGTGAATAAATTTCAAAGGATAATTATATTTTGGTTCACATATTGGTTCAAGAAAAGTGAAGTAGTTTCTCATTCAAATGCAAACAAGATTAAATTTCTCCCCCATCCCAAATCACAAAGAGACAAGAGAAGATATGAAGGGATACTGTACATGAAAGAAGGGTAGGGTTGCCAGGTCAGAAGCAACCCAAAACCTGAGATTTGAGGGGCTGGCCCTAGTGATGTCATGGGGCGGGCCCCAGTGATGTCATTAAGCATGATACATTAAGCATCAATCACAGTTGCTTGGAGCATACAATTTAAAAAAATCTGATTGGAAATTAAGATACAAATCTTAGCTAAAAGATGGAGCCTGGGTAGGGAACATTTAATCTAGCCTACTTGCTTTCAGCAAGAAGGGTTAAGTGCCTTCAGGCCAGGCCAGTCATCAGAAGGTCACTGTAGTGACAAAGGAGCCTAGTGTTGTGGAGATGTTAGATGGGAGCTTTGGGGAATAAAGATGGATGCTCCTGAAAGCTGCAATTCTAAACACACTTACTAAGGGATTAAGCCCCACAGAACTCAACAAGACTGACTTTTAGTAGATATAGTTTGGATTGTGCTGTTGGTAAACCTTAACTAGGGTTCCTCTACAAAGACATCCATCTCCTAGCAGGGTTGGTAACCCCCTGCCTGGAATGCCCTGCCCTTATCTTTTAACGTGGCTGCTCCAAACCTCTTTACAGATTTGACCATTCACTTCAGAAACAGGTCTGAGAAATGAGTAAGAGTAAGAAGTATCTTTTTAAATTGTTCTTTTCAATTCACTCTTGAATGCACATCATACCTAGGGCAGATCCACACTGTTCATTTAAAGCACATTCAACACCCATTTGAAGCACATGAATCCCACCACAGAATCATGGGAACTGCAGTTTGTTAAGAGTGGTGAAAACTATAACTGTGAGGGGGAAACGACACTTCCCAGGATTCTTTAGGGGAAGTCGTGCGCTTTAAATGTGAGTTGGATGTGCTTTAAACGTATTATGTGAATCCACTTAATAAACTTTGCCTGCATGTAAATTGTTTTAATTTTTCAAAATGGAAATGAGCTATAAACTGTAGTGGGTGACCATGGGCTACTCACCATCTCTCAGCCTATCTGCCCTTCAGGATGAAAACAATGGAGAACCATGACCACCCCAAGGCATACTTAAAATGTAAAGGAAATATTGTACAACCATCGTGTGAAATCGGATACTTATTGGGACACAGTAGGACAAAATATTTATATAAGCATGACTATCAAATATGTTTATTATTTATACAACCTGTAAAGATATTTATAGTGCAATCCTATGTTTGTTTACTCAGAAGCAAGTCCCAATGTATTCAATGGGGCTTACTTAACCAGGGAAAACTATACCCTGAAGTGATAAGGAACTTTTTCTTTTAACATGCCTTTTAAGTTGAGACCTTATCCCAGTCTGTGTCTGTGTTAGAAATGCTTTTTTATATGTTTTTAAACCTTTTCTTTAAAAAAATGTTTTTAAAGATGTTTTAATATATTTTAAGGTCTGTTTTTATGATTTTTAAAGTGTTTTTAGTGATTTTGTTTGCCGCCCTGAGCTCCTACTGGGAGGAAGGGCAGGATATAAACCAAATAATAAATAGATAAAAATAAATAAACTTCATTCACTCAACCCAAAATTCAGAATCATGTCACTTTAAGACATTTTGCAACTGTTTATACTTGTTTTATGGTTATTGGTTTTTAAAGTGATTTATTTCTTATTGTGAGCTGCCTTGGTTTCCAATTACCAACACTACCTCACAGTGTTGTTGGAAAGGACACACACACAGAGAGAGGTGTAAAAATACACCTCATATAATCCTAACCATGTCTACGCACAAGTAAATCCTAATGGAGTATTGGATTAAATACTTCCATATTTCATAGTCCAGGGTCTGACTCTTGCACAGAAGAGGAAAAAAAACTTTAAGCCATATTAGTTACACAAACTGCAAAATCTGAAAGCCTCCATTTTCTGACATTGAAATTAAGCTTAGGCATGCCTGCATCAAGAAGTCACAACCTGGGTTCAATTATTGGCTACAATCCTGAAAGGGCGGGGTTAGAGCCAGAGCTTGAACAAGTTACTTTTTTAAACTACAACTCCCATCAGCCCCAGCCAGCATGGCCACTGGATTGGGCTGATGGGAGTTGTAGTTAGAGCTAGGAGCTGTTCTAAACATCTGTAAAACAGATTTAACAGTCGCTTGGGGGGGCGGTTGACGTTTTGGTGTATATCTGGGGAACCAGACCACCTAGAAACTTTTTTTTAAAAAAAATTGAAGCTGAGAGTCCAGAGATTAAGGGGCGCTAGCCAGAGAGCCGGAGGGCCCCCCAAAAACCGGAGACTCCGGCTGAAAACTGGAGACCTGGTAACCCAAGAGAAGGGTATGGCACAAAGAGTAGGAGGAGACCATAAGTATTCAGAAGTGGAGAACATAAATTTGAATTTTGCTAGCAAGTGTGAACATAAGAATCTCCACCCCAATTAATTTTACATTGCTCCCAATATCCCATGCATCTGAGCCATCTTTCTTGTTTATGGAAACAAAAACAAAACCATCACAATTTTAAAACAACAGAACTAGCACTTCTGATTTCTGCAAGATAAGGGGGGAAATTCTTACCAGAAGAATAATGCATGTGTGAACTAAGTTAATGTACACAAAGGCCTTATGTGCACTATTTTATTCTGGTTGCAAAAAGTTTGGTGTTTGTTTTTTTAACAAAGCATTTGTTTCTGGACCTCCAGCCAGGGCTGTTGCTAGGTACTTAAAAGAGTTGGGGCACAGGCCCTTGACACGCATTTGCATAAAAATGCATATGCTAATTTCTATTAGCATATGGCAGAGTTTCAAATTTAGGCAGACTTTCAGAGGTTTATGCCATCGGGGCTGACACTAAACTATGGGTTGCCGACAGGCTTTTCTGGGCCCAAAATACAGTATGTTTGGACTGAGACCTCTGCTCCAGGTGCAATCTATCAGCAACATCTTCTGCTTATTAAAACTAAAGCAAGTGCCTCTGGGCAAACGAAGATGAGGGGTGGCTGGGGTCATAGCAGCACTGTGATTTGTAGTGCATCCAGTTGCAATGTAAGCATGGGGGACAATTTTAAGTCTTTTTTAAAAAAAGGGAGAGGGGCAAAAGACCTGTGGCTGAGGCTTCCTGAGCCATCACCACCCCAGCAATGCCTTGCCTCCAGCCATTGATAATGGATCAGATCTAAAACTGAAAAACATTCCCAGGATGGTATTTTATGTATTTATTTATTTATTGTTTGATTTATATCCCACCCTTCCTCCCAGCAGGAGCCCAGGGCAGCAAAAGCACTAAAAACACTTTAAGACATCATAAAAACAGACTTTAAAATACATTAAAACAAAACATCTTTAAAAACATTTTTTAAAAAAGCTTTGAAGACATCTTAAAAAAGAAAAATGTTAAGAGCATATTGTTTTTTAAATAAGGTATAAAAAGATATAAAAAAGCAATTCCAACACAGATGCAGACTAGGATAAGGTCTCAATTTAAAAGGCTTGTTGAAAGGATGGTAGTAATGAGGTTATATCGTTTTGCATGACCTGGGAGTTTAGCTTGTTCCCCATGCCAGATTTACCCATATAAGATAAGATATGCAGTGCCTGGTACCAGTTGTCCCCCCCCCTTCGCCTAGACATCCGGGAGAGACTTCAGAGGAGAGAAACAAAAATGATGAAAGGTTTGCAAAACAGGACCTATGAGAGGGAGGGCGAAGGAGCCAAGCATGTTCAGATTGGAGCAAAGATGCCATACGGGAGACATGATTGCTGGCTGGAAATATGTAAAGGGATGCTGTAAAAGGAAGTGACGGCAACCAATTACTCTCATTAGTAAATGAGAGGAGAGCGAGGAGCAGGCTTATGCTGCAGCAGGGAAACATTAAGCGGAACGTTAGGAGAAACTTTATCACTCTACAAACAGTTTGGACAATGGAGCAGGCTGCCAACAGAGGTAGGGTGGCTCCCTTGAATGGAGATACTAAAGGCTAGAGACCCATCTGTCAAGGATGGTTTGCTAATAATGAAGTCACTCTTGCCATCATATGAGTCCTGGATAGCAATTGCAGGCAGGTCACCAAGGGGCTGTTGATCTCTCTCTCTCTCTCTCTCTCTCTCTCTCTCTCTCTCTCAATCACACACACACACTTTCCATGGTTCTGTGATCTGCACTGTTCATAATAAGCAAGGAACTACTTGCATGAAAGAAAGCCAAAAGATATTCATTTCAAAAGGGGGGGATTTTTAACCTTGTAGATAATGCATGATCTTGTACACTAGAAAGAAAGGTTTGTGTGATCTAAGGTTAGAGCAGAGATGAACATGCTGAACATTTGCCAACATTTAACATTTGGGGTTTTATCTCAGAATTCAGTTACTTGCCATCTCTTGAATATTTTGATTTGGACAGGAGTAAAAAGAAAATGAATTTCAAAAGCTGCCATCTATCAAGTATTGTCAATTAGGGATGGGGCAGAAATGTGATTCAGTTCACATTCAGAAGTGAACTTACCGAATTCACAGTTTCCTAAACAAGATATGAACTGAAGATATGAACACAGCCATCCCTTGAAATTTACACATACATGAAATTCACAGTGCAGTTCTCCAGCCTAGTAGTGTGAACAAAAGTGCTGATACCAAAGTGTGCATGAAAATACATATATTGGTGAGCATAGCATACAACAATGCATTATATTGTGGGAAATAGCTATGCAAAAATGTGTATATTAGACAAAATTACACATTAAAATGTGGATAGTTGATGATACTAGGTAACAATATCCAATGTGTGTTTCTTTGTATTTTTTTTATGCTTTTGTATTTTTGTTTGCCCCAAAATCTAATCCATCCCCTCCCGGATTCCAAGGGGATTCCAAATATTTTGTTTTTAAGATGTTTTAGAGTGTTCTTAGTGTTTTTGTTTGCCACCCTGAGCTCCTTCTAGGAGGAAGGGCGGGATACAAATTTAATAAATAAATAGTCGGATAAATTCACACAAAAATGCTGACAATTTTCATGAGAACTTTTTTTAAAAAAAAGTTTGCAAACTGATGCAGGAATGAGGAGAACTAAACTTAAGATCGGAAAATGGAGACACTGAGAGAAACTGAAACCAACATATTAACACATTCCTATTGTTAATTAATAAATACCACTGCAGGTCATTGAACATTCAGTCAAACACTGATGCCATTGCATACGATAAAATATTGTCAAACATCATTGCTTCTGAACGATCATATTCTGCCACTTATAAAATACTAGTGTATGCCAGCTATCAAATCCTATGCAGTATCAAATATTGAAATCTAATGCCAATGCCAAATAGAGGGCACAAATATACTATGAGTGTTTGGAGAATATTAAATGTTTAGATAATATAATCGGGGGAATATTTCAAATCAACATTCACAGACAATTTTGAGAATAATACTGGGAATTAAATACACAGAATTCTTTTGAATGAGAGATTTTTCCAGTGAGAACATCTACCATTAGACTTGCATTGTCCATGCTGTCTGGACTGGAGAACAGAGCAGCCCCCAGAAACCGATGGCCATGCCTTAAATAGATATATGGTGTAGATAAGCACTCCAAAGACACAGATCCCTGTGCTCCAAAAACAAATGCGTGGAATAGTGGTTAGAGTGTCAAGTTAGGACTGGGAAGACCTGAGCATGAATCTCCACTCAGCCATGAAGCTTGCTGGATGATCTTGAGCCAGTCATAGGGTTGTTGTGCAGATGGAGGGTCTATGAGCTCCATGCAGTAAGAGTGGGATATAATTGAAAGAAATACTTAAAAGTGGGTTGAAATATTGCTGTTGAAAATGCTCCTGAAAACAAGGCTAATCCTCTCCTCCCCCATAATCTGGCATATACACAAATAAAGTTTTTGACCCTTTCCTGTGAATTCCAGTTCTCTTCCATGCACTGGCATCTGAAATCTTCTTCCTGACTGCAGAGGGAATTTGTCTGTTTTTTTGGAGAAACATCATGCTGGTGGTCACAATGGTGATTTCTGGTTTTGGGGTTTTGTTCTAAATGTGTGGCACCTCCAAAAAGAACAAGCAGAGACTGGCTGGGGGGAGATGAGAAAAGCAAGAGGCAAGATTCTGGCATGTTATGCAGAGCATAGCCTTCTTACTTAGTTTCTTGACACTTGGCCTGGTTTATGTTTGCAGTGGTAAGGATGGGAAGGATCTGTCAATGTTGGTTCATTCCATTTCTCATTTTTCCAACCTTAAATTCAGTTCTCAATTATGATTTTTTTAATTAAAAAATCCTCATAAAATGCTTCAGCATTTTAGTGTGAATTCCTCCTAATTATACAGCCACAGGAGAGGCTGTATAATATAGCCAGCATTCCGCAATGTTAAATTGAAAATACCACCCATGCCGTTCTGATACTTTCCATAAACTCATTTCAAAACAAAACCTTACAAAATGTATAGTCCTGAACTCAGAAATGCTTGCTTAACAATCCCCTAAATTTCTATGGTGATACACAAAAGAGTCAAAGAGGATTGAGAGTTCAAAGTGTAAAGAGAAAGACAGAGAAACTAGACCCCTGTTGGACTTTTTTTGGTCAGAGTTCTCATAATCTGTTGAAATTAATTAAAAATCAGCCATGTTCACAGAGTACCTGTAATCCTATTACTGACCTTGCCCCATACTCTGAACTTCATCTTCTGCAGTTTAAAAGTTTAAAAAATGAATGGCTGATTTTTCATTAGTGTGAGAATTTTAGCATTGGAGTCAATGATAAGCCACGCATGCTCAGTAAGAACCAACTGTCAGTGTTCTAAAAGTCAGACTCACAGCTGCTTGGCTTGGCTAATCAGCGGGCCACACCCATGCCAGACATTTATTTCACTTTAAACATTCGTGGCTTTCCCCAAAGAATCCTGGAAAGTGTAGTTTGTGAAGGGTGCTGAGAGTTCCAGTGGCCAGAGTGGTTTAACAGTTAGGCACTCTGATTGAAGCTCTGTAACGGGAACAGGGTGTCTCCTAGCAACTCTCAGCACCCTTCACAAACTATACTTCCCAGGATTCTTTAGGAGAAGCCATGACTGTCTAGAGTGAAATAATCAGAGCTTGGAAAAGTTACTTTTTTAAACTACAACTCCCATCAGCCCAATCCAGCGGCCATGCTGGCTGGGGCTGATGGGAGTTGTAGTTTAAAAAAGTAACTTTTCCAAGCTCTGGAAATAATGGTCTGGTGTGGATGTGGGCAGGGACAGCTTTGGTTTAAATTTTGGTGGGAAGCTACATGTGCCTGCTGTAGAATAAAGAGGTGAGGGAAATGCTGAAAAACAATGATACTATTCATAGGGATGCGGTTCACTGCATGGTTCCTATCCGCTTGCATTCTGATAGTCAGCACTTGCCGATTCGATCTGCTGTGCACATTTTCGGGTGATTCAACCCAAGGTTTGTTTGTTTTCGGTGGCCCAAATTTAGTAGTTATCAACAGGAGCAGCCATGGAGGTCTCAAGGTATTATATATTATGTTAAATGTCTGCATATGTGTAGTTTGTTCATCTATTCTTTACCAAAAAAGGGTGGATCCCGAAGGACCCTCTGGGAAGAGAGGAACAGTTTCCTTTTCCTCTTGCAACAAGTGCTTTCTGGATTACAAGGCAAAAGCCTCAGAGTTTACCTGATTGGAAACAAATGGAGTCAGCCTTATGAGCAGGTTACCCTTTACCCTTAGAACGATCTAGATTCAAAACTGGCTTCATTGGGAACATTTATGTAAAATACTAAGGTTCCTAAAATTTGGGGAAGTGAGGGAGCATGAGAGCAAAGAAAAACGGGACTAAAGAACGAAGCCAGGAGGCTTCACGGCACAGGTATTTACAAGTACAATGAAACACAGTTTTAAATTGGCTAATTGAAGCTGCTTTTCCTTGTTAGCAATGCCCGGGGCTTGGTGAGTGGTTGAATGACAAGTGATGGAGGTCACAAGGGAATGAAACGCTGGCTTCTTAATGGAAATGTGCCATTTCTGGTATGGAGCATTACAAAAATAACTCAATGTAAAATAGGGGAGAAAGTTCAAAAGAATAAATTCTTGCCAATTTACAGCCGCGACCACAAAATCCATGCCAATTACAGCTACAGCCCGTAGCAAGAAATAGGTGCCAGTCTGAAAAGATGGTGAACTATCCATTTCAGCTGGAATCTGATGCCAGGTCTGATTAGGCAGATATTCTCCCCCATCCCTAACTGTTCCAATCCAAATTGTGTTTTTCATTTTTACAAATTTGTAGGGCAGTACAATATTTCAGTCAAATGCAAAGATGTATCACTGAACACCAAAGTCAGGATCATTCAGACCATGGTATTCCCGATCTGTATGTATGGATGTGAAAGTTGGACAGTGAAAAAGGCAGATAAGAGAAAAATCAACTCATTTGAAATGTGGTACTGGAGGAGAGCTTTGCGGATAACATGGACTGCGAAAAAGACAAATGATTGGGTGTTAGATCAAATTAAACCAGAACTATCACTTGAAGCTAAAATGTTGAAACTAAGGTTATCATACTTTGGACACATAATGAGAAGACATGATTCACTAGAAAAGACAATAATGCTGGAAAAAACAGAAGGGAGTAGAAAAAGAGGAAGGCCAAATAAGAGATGGATTGATTCCATAAAGGAAGCCACAGACCTGAACTTACAAGATCTGAACAGGGTGGTTCATGACAGATGCTCTTGGAGGTCGCTGATTCATAGGGTTGCCATAAGTCATAATCGACTTGAAGGCACATAACAACAACAACAAACAATATTTCAGAGAGGAGGTCAGGTCTCCTGCTCCCCTGGTGCATTCACTATAGCTGCCCAATTTCTCTCCTTTTTAAAGTTTGATAGAAATATCTGTTGGCTATAGGTACGTTCTTAAACTGCAAGGGGTTTTTTTGCCTATTAGTGAATAGGCTGGTTTCAGGGATCACCTCTTGGCAGCTGCCATTTTATGCCACCTGGAATGATGCAACAACTAGGGCATTGTGGGAAAATATCATGGCACTCTCCAGTAGGTGTCCACTGACACTCACTCTTGTGCTGCCACTCCCACCACTAGCAGCGAAATAAGAATTGTGAAAGAAAGAAAGAAAGAAAGAAAGAAAGAAAGAAAGAAAGAAAGAAAGAAAGAAAGAAAGAAAGAAAGAAAGAAAGAAAGAAAAAGAAAACTATAAATGAATCTAATTTTAACACATGAATAATGAAATGAATTAAGGTTTTTAATAACAAAGATAAATGGAATGATGAAATGGGGGTTGGTGCAAATTCTTGCGCACCTCTTCTAGCAAACAAGCTTTCTGACTCATTTGCAGTATACTCACTACTTGGATCCTGCTAGTGCAACACTTCTGCTCAGAAAGATCCAGCCCCACTGTCTAGTTGGAGGGGGAGGAAACTTTTCTGCGCCAAACTATTTCCACTTTTGCTCACTTTATGTGCTGTGTCTCCAATCTGCTGGTACACTCCAGTGACCATAAGACAGACAACTGGCCGGCCTGAGGCTCATAACATGGGAAGCCAAACAGTGATGGGCGGGGAAGGGGAGGAGAGGAAACACACAAGTCAATGTGGACCATTAAAACAGTAACTCTATCTGATGCTTGCTTGGCTGTTAATGAGGACAGGAAGGGGTAAGAACATGTTTGTAGGAGCAGAGGAAGGATAAAAATAAAGCACTCAGAACGATGATGTCTCTCGCTCTAATCACCTCATAAAATGGATTTAAGCAGCTTGTCAGAGACTTTCCAGTGTCTCTTTTTTATTGTTCCTGGCCATATAATTCTTTCCTTAAAGGGCCCATCACCAGATTAATTAAGCATTATGCAAAAAAGGAGGAATGGAGGGGGCAGAAGGGCTTGCTGAATGAATTCCTCCCTTGGGAAGGGTGTTGAGATACAAATTTCAAGGCAAGCAAGAACCATGATGCTCAAAGGCAAAAGGCTGGCATTGTCGACTAAATCTTAAGGAAGGATTGCACACTATTGCCAGTGTTGGCTATTGCTTCTGTCAGCAGAAGCATGGCTGTGGAAGAGTGTGGGCAGAGCTAGATCAAGGGTGGGGAATTGGATCTGGCCGGCAGGCCAAATCGTTATCTTCCCCACAAGCCAAGTTTGACCAGGGGATGTGGCCACCCAACTGTCAATCACCTGATGCCACAATAACATCAGGTACCCCTTATTATTCCCTGCATGAGTCTTGCAAAGTGCTATCTTGTGGAGGATTTTGCAAGGGGCTGGGCAGGACTCGAGAATCAGCTGACTCTGTCAGTTTCACTCATCAGATAACAGAGTCAGTGGAGGGGGGGGAGTGAAGACAATGACAGTGGTGGAAGAGGGTAGGTAATGTGAAATGGTTGAGTCACCTACTACTCCAACCCAGCAGGTGTGACAATATTTTGCATTTCAAAAGGCTGCAGTGCAATGGCACTGATGCATTGGCACTTGGGGAGAAAAAACTCGGCATGAGGTTAAATGCAAGAGTGTTACAGCATGGCAAGGTCATTCTCAAGAATCTAGATTCTCAAGAAGAAATGAGTGAATGAATGATGCCCCCATCAGACTGAAAGCCACTGTGGAAGCACTGAAGGCCCTCAGCACAAACCTTGGTAGGTAGGCAACATCCATTGGGCAAAATCTGGCTCATAAGCAAACACACATTGGTTCACCACTCACATATGGCTTGAGAAAGGAATGGACTGGAGAAACATGCAGTATATATTACTGCACACATTGGTGTCCTTTACAGTCACACACACACGGAAACACATACCCAACAGTGACCAAGCTATGCCACAGTAGTAATCTGTCATCTGGTTGGCCACTGTGAGAACAGGATGCTGGACTAGATGGGCCAATGACCTGATCCAGCAGGTTCTTCTTATGTTTTATGAGCATTGATAACATCAGCCCACCTGCATAATCTCCTGTTACCTCTGTCTAGGCCACAGACAGTCCTTTCTTCCCTCTGGCCATGCCACACCACCCACTTTTCTCCCTATCCAGTGAGCCTTTCTCTGTTGAACCTCGGCTCTCCCTGAAGGAGCAGGGAGGGGAGAGGCATGAGTTTCAGGCACCTCAGCTGCCAGAAGGCGCGGAATACCCAGGAGTTGTTGAGTCTGATCAGGGCCTTGGGGGGGGCAGTGAATTTGAACTCCAGCCAATTCCCACAGGTGGCGCAAGCTCCGTAGAGGCGAGTGCGCCGCCCCCAGTCATTCCTGAGGGCCCATCAGGGGACGCCCCAGAGGTTGTACCAACTCCTCCCTTGCCAAACAGTTCCCAGGACGCTTCCAGCGTGATGCCACCTCCTGGCATTTTTTTTAACTTTTAAACTGCAGAAGATTAAGGTCAGGGTATGCGGCAAGGTCAGAATTAGGATTACAGGTACTCTGTGAACATGGCTGATTCTTAATGAATTTCAACAGATTATGAGAACTCTCAGGGAAAAAAGTCCAAAAGGTCTCTGGGTTTTTTCCCTCTCTTTTTAGACTTTGAACTCTCTGTTCTCTCTGACTGTGTTGTGTAACGCCATGAAAATTGAGAAGGTTGTTAAGCAAGCGTTTCTGGGTTAACGACTATAAGTTTTGTAAGGTTTTGTTTTGAAATGAGCTTATGGGAAGCATCAGAATGGCATGGGGGTATTTTAACATTGCGGAATGTGAAAAATCCACGCTGGCTATAGTATACAGCCACTCTTGTGGCTGTATAATGAACATAATGCTGTATCACCTGTGTGCACCTCAGGGAGACAGCCACTTTTACAAGCACTAGGACAGGCAGGACATATTACGTCAAACAGAACATCACCTGCAGGTCCTGCAATATAGTTTACATCATCGAGTGCAAAAGACCAGGATGTCATATCCAATACGTAGGAAAGACCACAACTGACCTACGCACACGCTTCAGGAACCACAAGTTGGCAATTTTGACCAAAAAAGTGGAGCAAACAGTTGCAAAGCATTTTAACATCGAGGGTCACAGCCTGTTGGACTTTTCCATTACAGCGATAGAGATGCCAGCAGATCCAGCAGCATTGACCAAAAGGGAGAACTTTTGGATTTACTCTCTGGACACATTGACACCACATGGCCTGACCCTGGAGGACAGTACCAGCACTACTTAGCTTCTGCAAATGAAGCCCCTCTGAGCATTCTATCCTCAAAGGTCTATAACTGCCACCTTGGTAACAGCATTTGTATGTTGGCAGCTGATGAAGGCGGAAGCTGAAACGTTTTGTTAATATAATAAAAACCTCTGTTTGGTTAATCACAATTACATTTATATATATATATATATATATATATATATATATATATATATTCTTCCCACAGCTGAGCAACTTCCCTCCAGCTCACACAGCAATCCATCATCGGCTTCAGCTGACATGTAGAAAGTTTCTGCCCATAGGGGCTTTCACCCTCGACTCAGAGCGAAAAGCATGTGAAAACAGCTGGCCCTCCTCAAACAGTCATCTCAAGGAGAGCAGGTTTCTGCTTCCATGATTCCTGAAGAACGCAGATCTACAACCCACACACCTGCCCATGCCTTTCATATTTGCATGTGTCACAGAGAGAGTCATAGGTTGCCTTTTCACTTCTGTAAACAAGGCCTTTATTATAGTACCGTAGCAAGGAAATCAGCCGAGTAGGCCACTTCCTAGGCACAATTGGATGAAGTGCCAAAGAATTTTGGAAATATTAATTTCAAAGCATGCATTTCCCTACTAGCCAAACATTTCTTTATGTGTACTGAATGCATGCCTGTCATGATCTTCCTCCAGTGAGCTTGGGGCATTTAGTTACTTATTTGAGGCAGCAATCCTATACACACTTACCAGAGAGTAGGGACAGAGGAGAAATTCAATTCAGTTCACATTTAAAGCTGAATCTATTAAATTTACACTTTCTGAACCAATATGACAACTGGAACTCAGATAGCCTTTAAAATTCACACATCTGAATTTTGTGATGCAGTTCTCCAGCAATGTTTACAAAACTGCATATATTAGGGGAAAGGTGTGCATAAAAATGAATATAGTGAAAATAACATACAAAATGCTTTAGATTAGGACAGATTGCTTGGAAAAATATGTATATTAGTCAATACTGCATATAAAATGTGTTTATTAGGAGAAAATCACACTAAAATGCTGAAGAATTTTCATGAGGATTTTAAAAAAAATCGCAAACTGCTGCAGAAATGTGGAGAACTGAATTTAAGATTGGAAAAAGAAAAAATGGAGAGAAATGATGGATTCTTCCATCCCTACCTGGCAGTAAGTCCCATTGAACTCAGTGGGTTGAATTCAGTGGGATCTCCTTCTGAACAGACACACATAGGCTTGTGCTCTAAAATGCTTCTATGCCACCCTTCAGTTCAAGATTTCACCCTCTCTGTGGTGACATATAATTACATTCAAATTAAGATAATTATTTCTATATTTGCACCTATGTATAAATTAGCATATGCACATTTTATGCAAACCCATGTCTTCTCATGCTCCAGGGCGGCAGCAAAAGTGGGACCAGACTCAGAGAGAGGTGCTAGGTAGGAGGCCTAGGCAGGGCTGATTGTGGAGGAGATGACCAAGCTGTGACATGCAGGAGCTTCAAAAGCACCTGAAGTGACTTATAAGACCAGGAAGACCCAGGTTCAAATCCCCACTCAGTCATGACATTTGCTGAGTTAACTGGAGCCAGTCACCAACTCTCAGATTAACCTACTCCACAAGGTTGTTGTGAGAATAAAAATGGAGTGGGGGAGAACTATGTGTGCCTGCCTTGAGCTCCCTGGAGAAAAGGCAAGATATTAATGTAGGAAATAAAGTAAATGAATTTAGTGGGGCTTCCCCCCCCCAAAGAAAACATGTGCAGGATCGAGCTGTTTGCCTGTTGTGCACTTACCACATTACATGATTTCCCCCTTCACAATCTTAACACTCATGCTCGAGACCCAGCTAGAAAATGTCCACACAAATGCACACTGGTTGGCCAAGTAGCCCAATATAGTGCTCAGAGTCCCACAAGCCACGTACAAGATGTTCAAAAGTTCTGCTGGAGGATGCACATCGCATGTGTGCTATCATTCTCCCTTGCCTTGGCAACATCTTCCAAGTTTTGCATTGATGAGAACTTTCCTTTGAGCTCCCTGTCTCAGTGCTCTGCCTCACAGAAAGAGAAAAGAAATGCAGATAGGAACAGCGTTTATGTCATCTGCGAGCACCAACTCTAAGTAGCATCTATCACTTAAATCTCCGTTGCCTCTTGCTTTAAAGTGCAAAGCTCAGTTTGCTGAAGAACAGCGTTGAAAGGAAATGACAGAAAGCCTGAGCAATGTTTATACTAATAGCGTCTCCAGTTATGCCAATTTCTTCCATGCACAATGGTTTACAGCACATGAGACAGAGATGGAGAAAAGGGGGGGGAGGGAGAAACGAAGACACCTTTATGGTCTCTTATTGCGTTTTCTGCCAGCATCTTTGGAGGCCGCTATGCCCTGCATAGGTAATAAGAGAGCCGCATATCAGACAAAGCATCGTCTTCTTCCTTCTAACGCACCGAGGGACTGAAGAATCCACCAAGTCCCTCCTTCTTCTCTGCTTGGGCAAATCTCAAATCAGATTGTTCTCGTGCACATGGAGGAAGCAGATGTACCTTAATGGAAACTGAGGTTGACTGGGGAGGGGAAAAAATGGTTGAGGTGCAAAACAGGTTGTATACAGTTTATAAATCACACCAGGAAATGATTTCCTCCTCTCTGAAGTCACAAATGGAACGGTTCAGCCTCGAAAGACTTGTAGCTTGTCATCAGGTTTGCAAAAAGGCTGAGAGACTGAATAGCATTTAAAAGGAAAAGGTAGCTGTGTCTGTCTATAAGAAAAAGAAGAGGGGTCTTCAGAAGACACAGTTGAGCAGTATCTTTGCTAGGACCACAACCAAGCTGTTGCAAAATAGTGTGCAAGCTTTCCAGTAGGGCTGGAAGGATCTGTCAGTTTTGGTGCTCACCATTTCTCATTTTCCCAGTCTTAAATTCAGTTCTCCACATTTCTGCAGCAATCTGAGTGTGTTTTTTTAAAAACAACAACAAATCCTCATGAAAATTCTTCAGCATTTTAGTGTGATTTTCTCCTGACACACACGTTTGCAAGCAGTTCCTCCTAATGTAATGCATTTTGTTTCGTTCTGCTCCAATATATTTGTTTTTATGCACATTTTCTCCTAATATATGCATTTTTGTAGATATTCTTTAGTTGGAGAACTGCATCGCAAAATTTGGGTATGTGTGGATTTTGACAAATGGCTGTGTTTCACTTCTCATAGTGTCTTGGAAAGTGCGAATTTGATCAATTCGGCTTCAAATGCAAACTGAATCAAATTTCTCCCCATCCCTACTTTTAAGTTTGCTAAAACTCTTCATCAGGTGAGATAGTACCCATAGCATGAATTGGGCGGATGGAAGCAAGGGGGGGGATACACACAGAGAAATGGTAGTTTTTATTATAGTTTTATTTTAATCTGATTGTTTATCTAAGCCCCTTTGGGAGCCTGCAAGTACAAAAAGGGACAGAAGTAGAAGGAATAAATACATAATTCTGCATATAAATGTATTAATTCACAGAGTGGAAACTGGATATTTTCTTTATATATGTTTTGGAAAAATTTGTGCCATGTTTCTGAGACTGGAAAGATACTGTACACACTAACTGTACAGTGTATGATGATGATGATTAGTTTATTTTGTACAATCTCAAAACAATGGGCTCTCAAAAGAGGTAACAGTATTATACAGCCATGAGAGAGGCTGTATTGTATACTATAGCCAGCGGGGATTTTTCACATTCCACAATGTTAAATTGAAAATACCCCCATGCCATTCTGATGCTTCCCATAAGCTCATTTCAAAACAAAACCTTACATAACATAGTCCTGAACTCAGAAACGCTTGCTTAACAACCCTGTCAATTTTCATGGTGATACACAAAACAGTCAGAGAGAATAGACAGTTCAAAGTGTAAAAAGAGAGAAAAAAACCTCAGAGCCCTTTTGGACTTTTTTCTCTGTTCTCATAATCTGTTGAAATTCATTACAAATCAGCCATGTTCACAGAGTACCTGCAATCCTAATACTGACCTTGCCCCATACTCTGACCTTCATCTGCTGCAGTTTAAAAGTTTGAAAAACGCCTGGCTGATTTTTAATTAATTTAATAAATTTTGGCTGGGACCCAATGATAGCGTGGAGCATGCTCAGTAAGAACCAACTGTCAGAGTTCTAAAAGCCTCACAGCTGCTGGGCTTGCCTAATCAGAGGGCCACACCCACACCAGACTTTGATTTCATGTGAGACAGTGATGGCTTCCCTCAAAGAATCCTGGGAAGTGTAGTTTGTGAAGGGTGCTAAGAGACTCCTATTCCCCTGAGAGAATGGTTTAACAGTCAGCCACTCTGATTGAAGGTCTGTGAGGGGAACAGGGTGTCTCCTAGCAACTCTCAGCACCCTTCACTAACTACACTTCCCAGGATTCTTTGAGAGAAGCCATGACTGTCCAAAGTGAAATAAAGGTCTGGTGTGGATGTGGCCAGGGAAAGCTTTGGTTTCAATTTGGGTGGGAGGCTACATGTGTCTGCTGTAGAATAAAAAGGTGGGGGAAAGCCTGAAAAAGAATGATTCTGTTTATAATGTTTTCCTTTTGGAAAGGAAAGGGGCTTCCCTTCTGCCCAGTGCCCACCCACCCAATCTGCTCCCCTCCCACTCCCTGCCCCTTCCCTGGGTCAGTGTTGGACTACGACCTGGGAAACCAGGGTTCGAATCCCCACACAGCCATGAAGCTGACTGGGTGACCTTGGGCCAGTCACTGCCTCTTAGCCTCAGAGGAAGGCAATGATGAAATCACCTCTGAATACTGTTTACCATGAAAACCCTATTCAAAGGGTCGCAATAGGTGGGGATTGACTTGAAGGCAGTCCATTTTCAAACATGATTGCATAGAAATAAATCCCACTGAACTCAAAAAATTTGCAAATGATCAAACCCACCCTCCCTTCTCTTTCCTCCTATCCCCTCTTCTTGCCCCTTCCCTCCCCCTTCCTTTGCCCCTCACTCTCCATCCCCTTCCAATCCCCTCTTTCCCCTTCCCCTTCCCCTTCCCCCTCCTCCCCTTCCTCCTCTCCATGGTCAGTTTTACCTATCTTAAACATGATTGCACGGAAGTAAATACCATTGAACTCTATAAGCATGCAAATGATCAATCCTGATCTCCCCTCCACCTTCCTTTGCCCCCCTCCAATACGCTCCTTCCCACTCCCCCTCCTCCTCCCCCATGGTCAGTGTTTCCTATCCTAACCAAGATTGCATAGGAGTAAATCCTATTGAAAATAAGCATGCAAATGATCAGACCTGCTTTTCCCCTCTCCTCTCCTCTCCCTTCCTCCTCCCCTGCCCACTCCAGCCCTCCCTCCCTCCCTCCTCCGGTCAGTTTTACCTATCCTAAGCATGATTGCACGGGAGTAAATCGCACTGAATTTAATAAACATGCACATGATCAAACCTGTCCTCCTCCTCCCCTCTCCATCCTGCCTCCTCCCCTCCCAGTCCTCCCCTCTGCATTTCCTCCCCTCCCTCCTCCTCCTCCTCTCCTCCTCCCCTCCTCATCCTCTGTGGTCAGTTTCACCTATCTTAAGCATGATTGCAGGGGAGTAAATCCCATTGAACTCAATAAGCATGCAAATGATCTATCCATTCTCAGCAAACTTGGACAGGATCCCATTTCTTACCTCCCAGATTAAAAAGCAGGGAAATTCACTAATAGGCAAAAAAACCTTGCGGTTTAAGAACATACCTATAGCCCACAGCTATTCTATCAAACTTTAAAAAGCAGGGAAATTGGGCAGCTATAGTGAATGCACCAGGGGAGCAGGAGACCTGAACTCCTCTCTGAGATATTGGACTGCCCTACAAATTGGTCAAAATGCAAACACCATTTGGGTTGGTCTTTCACAGTCCAATCCACTTCCTGTGTAGCTTGGAAGAATTTGGTAACATGTGCCTCTGAGCATATGGTGAGTGGTGGCAACACCTGCAATCAGCCCAAATAATAGAAAGAAGACATGTGCTGTGCTGATCTTGTTTTAGCAGGGAGGAAGCAACATTATTAAGACAGTTGATATAGTTCAGATGGTCACTTTGAATATGTCTGATTTCCTTTGCAATTTTAGTGATGTTTCCTATAGGAAATCATTTTCTTTTGTTTCTATTTCTGTGAATATGTGAAGTACAGGAACTCTTTGCAAATTTTATGCTAAAAAATCTCTAAACATAATTGTGGAATAATGGCACTGACTTCTGCAGAATAGTCTCCAGTGGACCTCAGGAGCGTCTGAATTTGCACAAGATAAAACAGTGGGAGGTGAAATATATTCTAGCAAAATGCTAGGTGTGCTCTATGTTTTTAATTGACTGTGCCCACCTTGCTTTAAATGAAGTGGTTTAAACATAGCAGGCTGAAAATATGCATCTTCTTTTTTCCAACAGCTAGAGTTATTGCTGAAGTAGCAACATATTGGAATCAGTCTGATTTTTCATCAAACTGCAGTTTCGGATTAACAGTTAATGCACCCAAAATAGAAATAGAACATATCCTCCAATTTGAAACACAAAAGGCTGTGTTCACCATCATATAACACTGACCAATAAAAAGGCTTTGAAATTAATAAAAATAAATTTGACACAGATTTCTGGGATGAATAATGAGGGAAATAAAATTTTCTAGTGTAGATTCTCTGTAGAAACATTAATAACACAGGAAAGAAGCAAAGTAAGAAGACCAGCAAACATACAAAAATATAATTATCTGTCTTTGGAGATGGCAAGTGTTGCCACCACTCACCATATGCTCAGAGGCACACGTTACCAAATTCTTCCAAGCTACACAGGAAGTGGATTGGACTGTGAAAGACCAACCCAAATGGTGTTTGCATTTTGACCAATTTGTAGGGCAGTCCAATATCTCAGAGAGGAGGTCAGGTCTCCTGCTCCCCTGGTGCATTCACTATAGCTGCCCAATTTCCCTGCTTTTTAAAGTTTGATAGAATAGCTGTGGGCTATAGGTATGTTCTTAAACCGCAAGGTTTTTTGCCTATTAGTTATAATATATAATACAACACAAAATTCATGATGATGATACACAGAACTGTGAGTGAAAGGAGAAAATGCATTAGTACCATTCCAAACTCTTGCACAAAGGTTGGAAAAGACTTCACATAGTGCATCACCACAATGTATTATGGGTTGTGTTGCAGTACAAAAAAACCCACTGAATAAGAAATGCAGAAGCTGTGGTACTTAAAACTCTAGTTAAGCATAAAAAGTTCTTGAGAATGAGCTTATGCAAAATTTTATGCAAGAACATGCACATTCGGAGAACGCACTCCAGAAGCACTTTTTTCACACAGTGCTCTTCTGCTCAGTCAGAAACAGCTCTCCACAAGTGGAAGAATCATTGATTTAGCAGAAGAGTATCTTTGGATCCAAAGAACAACAATAACATTGGGGTATGTGAAAAATAGGTTTGGTGGCAGCCACATTTATATTGCAAAATAGGTTTTGTGGTGGTGTAGCTTAAGGGCCACAAATCTAAAGGACTTCCTTGTTGCCCTTATAACTAGCTGGAGAGCCACAGGAAGGGTTGCCACTCCAGCCACATTGAGAGTGCCACACTTGTCTGGTTCCTTGCCAAAAATGGAAGGGAAATGTGCCCTACATAATTTTAGCATTACAATGGCCATTTTTATTCAAAGAGACTTTCATATTTATGACAGAAACACAAATTATCTCAAATCCCACGGTAGAGAATCACCCACAATGCAGGGGAAGAAGAAGTCACTCAATCTCCAGGCGTACCAGGTGCTCAGATGTAGGGATGGGCGAATCTGTCAATTTCAGTTTCCCACAATGTCTTATTTTTAAGTTCTGTTCTCCACATGGCCATATCAACTTGTGGAAAAAAAGATTTAAAAAAATCCATCAGCATTTTAGTGCAGATTTCTCCTAATGTACACGACTGTATGCAATTTCCCCTAATATGCACATTTTTGCAAAACTGTTTTTCCCTAACAGAATGCATTTTGTATGTTGTTTGCAATATGTGTATTTTTATGCACAATTTACCCTAGGATATGTATTTGTGTACACATTACTTGGCTAGAGAACAGCATTGCAAAATTAAGAAGAGGAGCAAATTTCAAAGGATGACTGTGTTTTGGTTTTTGTATGGTTACAGAAAGTGCGCATTAGGTAAGTTTGCCTTTAAATGCAAGCTGAATCAAATTTATCTCCCATCCCTACTCAGATGAGACCGTTTCATTCTTGTTTTGTATTCATCTCTGCATTCTGATGAAGAGGCTGTTTCTCTTCATCATTTGTCATGCCCCAAATCCAAATTTGTGATAACTGTTTTTTTCCTGCCTCACACAGTCCTTTCTGTGCATGGAGGAGAAAAGGAGTGCATAGCTGCTCCTTCACCATCTGAAGATTGTCACCAGCTTGGTTAAGTGTAAGGCCACTGATGCAAATCTGGCCACCTGCCTGCAGCAGTGACAAAGACATCATCATCATGAAAAAGGTTCTTATCCCATGCACTGGTCCATACCCATCAAACATTTACATACCACCATTCCATGGGCCAGTCAGCAACTGTGTTTGGCACATGGGGTTAAAAAAACATTTAAAATATGACAATAACCACACAGAACTTCTACACAGGTACTAATGGCACTAGTGCATGTGGTATGCCATCACTCATCCAAGTCAAGCCTGGCAAAATGCTGGAGTGAGGGAATATGCACATGCATGCAAATGTGCTGGGACTTAGCCAGCCACTGAGTGAGAGCTGCCCCCAAGAGTCACAAGCTGGGAGTCAGACACTCTTGTTGCCCATACAAAGTTCCTGCACAACCTGGAAACCTTCATAGTCCTAGCTGAGGAAGAGTCAATGGCTACCTCAGGTGGTCAGTCACTGCAGACCCTAGAAACACTTCATCATCCAGGGCATGTTCCAACCTCTAGGCTTTGTGAGTAAAGAGGCAGCAAGCACACAAGGTATTTTCCCCACTCTCACACATTTGCAGGCACTTTAGACAGCTGAATGGCTGGAAACTAGTCTGAAAAACAAAGCATAATTGCAAATGCACTTATGGTGATCTCATTTGACTGACATCAGGTTAATTTCTACGGGGGGGGGAGGCCCTGTTCAGTACAAAAAGAATGCAAACTAAAAACTGGAAAATTGTTTTACTATGAGCTATATTAATAAATTGCTGTTTGAAATATCCAGGGTTTTACACCAACATTTGTGTGAAAATAAATTAAAAATTATATAGCTCCTGGTTAAGATCTCACCTCAGCAGCCAACTAAGGGTAGAAACACACTTGCTGTTCTGCCAGTTCTAGTGCATCTCCACCTCTCTCTTCTGAAAATAGAGGCACACAATGCTAGTCACCCCCCCTTTTTTTTTTACTTAAAACCTGGTGGGAGCCACCTGAGTGTGTGTTTTTAATTCAGCTTCAAAGAGATTTTGCAACTGATTGAATGAGCAACCCATTCCCCCTCCATGCGTGGCCAATGGAAACACTGTGCTCTAGCTACTAGTGTGTTCACAGCAATTCTGTGGCCACTGGTATATCATTATTTATTCATGACGAGCCACCATCCAAAATATGGATATAATATTGGCCCACCTTAGAGGGTTGTTGCTATAATTACTGAGATAATATCTGTGAAGAGCTTTGAACATTTGGAATATCTTATGTGAATGCACAGACATACTATTATCTTGAATAAAAGTGTTTGTTTTTGGAAGGTGAAAACAATGTTTATCATTTTATGTTATCTCACTACCTGCATATTTTGTCAAGAACTACAGGAGGGGAACCCTTCCAGTTGCTATAAAGGAAACCTGCCCCCTCCAAAGAATGTCCAGTTAAAGCAAATTTTGAGCCACTGAAAAAAAATGGCTATTTTTTATTACTTCTTCCCATTTTGATTGAAGTAAAAGTGATTATATATTTGGTTGTTGTTTCCAAATGGTTCTTGAGAACCATGCTGTTTGGGGGCAAGGGACTCCCTCCTATCACATGGTTGCAGAGGGCAACATCCAAAGATTCCCTTCTTCTGCTCTGACAGAAGGACTCCTCCATCACTGAAAAAGAACCTTGGGACCCAACTGATTGTTTCCTTGTGTGAAGGCATCATCATATCAAGCACACAAGTTTTATTGGACAGCACAATGGATTGTTGGAGCCAAGCCTGGGGGTGGGGGACCCTCTCAGGTTTGAAACTTCTTTACAAAGGCCTTATCCCATACATCATAAACTACTCCTGGGGGTTGGCAGACAAGCATCTGCCTGGTGTAATATCTTGTGAGTATCCACAGATATTGAAAAACATTCATTTTCTCAAGCTGGCACTCTTCCTATCCCCCTCTTTTTAATAAACATGAGCTAGATATTTAAATATATGGTGAAATCTCATGTAACATACCCACAGGCATACACTCCAACCTTCCCCATTTAACAAAGACAGCTCCTCTTTCTACGACTATTTAATGTTATGTATTCATATTCTACAGCTGGTATAACACAGTGGGGAGGAGAGCCTGGCTGGGAGGCCAGAGTCTGTGAGCTCAAATCCCCGCTGGTGTCTCCTGGGTGTCAAGGGCCAGCTAAAGATCACCCCCACAGTGAGAGGCTCAGGGGTTACGTGCCCTGCCACCTGTGCAGCTGTGGGCAAGCTGCATAGTCCCAAGGAGGCCAGTTGCCCCCCAGCTGGCAGTTGCGGACAAGGAAGGGGCTGGCTTGTGCAGCTGTGGCAAGCTGAGCAGGCCCTAGCCAGCTGGAGAGGACTACCCTCAGAGGAAGGCAATGGTAAACCCCCTCTGAATCAGAGCTTGGAAGTAACTAGTTACAAGTAACGACTTACTTGTAATTCATTACTTTTTGAGTAATGAGTGGGTAATTTCTTTACATTTTGATTGTAATAGAACTAGGAGTAATTTTACTAATTTTGTGGAGTAATTGTAACGTTTCCGGAATTACTTTTGGGCATTACTTGGGGGAGGCAGCGGAAGTCTTCTGCTCCTCTGATTTGTGGATGAAAATCATGTACTTCTGTGCAGTGCCTCTCTTTCCTCATGCTCTGTGAATGGGTAGGAGGCAACGAGGGAGGAAGAGGAGAGTGAGACAGGGTGGAGTGGAGTGGAGAAAATAATTATTTAAAAAAACAGATAGTGGTGGTGAAGAATGGAGTGGAGGGGAAAAGGATCCGGAGGTCAAGAACATGGATAAAGGAGGAGGAGGAGGCAGCAGCAGAATGGAGATAAAGAACTGTGGAGATGAAAGATGACAACGTGTGTGACAGAGAGAGAAAGAGAGAGAGTGAAGACTGTGTTTGCACTTGGCACACAAAGTGGCCTCCCCCACCCTCTGTGGCTACTGTGTAGCATTTGCAGTATTTTAACTTTTTTGCATCTCTGGGGAAAATGTTGGCTTGAGTGAGTGTCCCTTAGTTGGTGGCAGGGTAGGGTCTGGGAGGTAGTTAAGTGAGAGAGATTATGCTGGCTGGATGAGTGGGGGGGTGCACTTGGTTTGACGTGCAAAGATCTGAGTAGTGGCCTCAGCCTCCCTCCCCACCACCCTTACCAGCGGAGAGACCACCATTGCTATCGTATGGATAAAATGAATTATTCTACTACCTCCGTATGTGTGTGTTTATTTTTAATGTTGTTTTAAGCTACTTAGATGTGCAGCAGCCAAGGCCAGCACCTTGTAGGCAGTTTTTTTAAGTAACTGAAATGTAATTGTAGTGATTACTTTGGAGGAAAAGTAAAGTAATCAGTTACTTTCAGAGCAGTTGTAATTGTAACAGTAATTACTACTTTTTTGGGCCATGTAACTGTAACTGTAATTTATTACTTTTAAAAAGTAATCTTCCAAACTCTGCTCTGAATACTGCTTACCATGAAAACCTCATTCATAGGGTCGCCATAAACTGGGATCAATTTGAAGGCAGTCCATTTCCATTTCCATTTATGTTCTAGACTTTTCAGCTAATATTGGCACCCAAAGTGACAGACAGTGAAAATCTACACAAAGGAACAGAGAGAGAGAGAGAGAGTGTGTGTGTGTATGTGTGTGTGCGTGTGTAGGAAGGCAGTCTCTTCTGATCGCTAGCAGCTGATGGCACTGTCCAGGTGCCAGGTTCTTTCTTCCAAAGAAGGATGGCAGAAGGAGCTGTACGTGGGCTTAGGGGCTGGTTGCTGGTAAAGTTGCCAGCCCACCTACGCAGCACTTCTGTTGATCTGCAGGGTCTTCTCCGGCTCCTGGAAATTGATGATGCCATACAGGAGGGATGGAGAATGTGTGGCTCTGTAGACTACAACTCCCATAATCCCTGGCTGTCGGCCATGCTGGCTGGGGCTGATGGGAGTTGGGGTCCAACAACGGGTTGTTGGAGCCGCAGCTGCCCCCCCCACCATATAGGGACCCAATCGGTTCTTGATAAATTATTGCCCTTGCTTTGCCTCCCAATAAAGTGTTTGTTCATTTATGCATTTCAGATATTGATATGTCACTTAATATTTGTTATTTCTAAGTGGCATAAATATTTTTTTAAAAAAGAACTATTAAAATTCATCATAACAACAGAAAACTACCTTAAAATGCCTGCTGAATTAAGAAAGTCTTTGTTAAGAATGCTTTTTTTAAAAAAAAAAACATTATTAATTGTGCCTAGCCCTCCCTCCCTCCTTTTTTCCATCCTTCCATAACGACCTCTCCATTTATAATAAAGGAAATGTTGCTGAGTATGTTTGAATTGCAACACTTTATAAGCACATCACAAGCAACCCCATTGTGATCAAACACCGTGTTCAGCATCTGTAAGTTGCAGTTGTTGCATTTTTGAAGGAAACCCTTATAGTCAGTTTACTAACACACTTGATTCAGAAGCCAGCATGGCAGACGCTTGCAGAGTCAACAAATACACCCATGGAGCAGGCAAAGAACTTCCCAGGGCCCTCCTCTTTCCTTGGAAGTACGCCCCACTGTGTTCCATGGGGTTAAACATTAGTACAGTCATTGCCAAACTGGTGCCTCTAGATGTTTTAGACTACAACTGTACTGGCTTGGGTTTAGGGGAGCCAAAACATCTGGAGAGCACCAGGCTGGCAAAGGCTACCTTAGTAAGTGTTTTTGTGTTTTTTTTAAGAATTTCAACTACCAGCAATGTATAAAATGATAATGGAGGGTGCAGTGTGGACTTACACAGCGATTACTGGGGTGAGGTTCGGACTGCTACGTGCCACCTTCTAGCCATAAGGCCTCCCAAGGTACTTTTTACAATGAACACAACTAAAAACAAAACAAAAAGTATGCATCACCAAAAAAGAGGATTCAGATTTGCATACGCTGAATTAAATTCATAGACGTAAACTTAAAACCTGGTGACTAAAATTGAAACAGAAACATGCTCCATCTCACCATAGTGCGGAAGACTATGACCAGGTGATCTGTGTGTCTCCCTGTTCAGTCTGCTCTCCAGGTGTTCTGACTGTTGATGGGCAAGTCCAAGGGCCCTTGTTAGGATTCCATATCTTTAAACAGGGCTAGGACTGGATAGCCCTTCAAAGAGAGAAGAGTCTTCTGTAAAGTATGACACACTGCCATCCAACCCAGACTTGATGAAGCAGCATATTAAGGGCAGGTGTGAGGCAGAGGGTCTGCCATTTACTCAACTGAGGGAGGAAAGGAAGCAAATCCTGCCACCTTCCCTTGCCTCACGCCGCTGCACTCTACGGCTTTAAGCATTCCAGCAAGGAAATAATGTGGTGCTCCTAGCCATAGCTGCTTGGCAATCACTGAAATCCAGGCGGGGGGGGATTAGAAGAGGGCCCAGGCCAGGTGTCAGCAGTGGGCCCTACTGAGGGCTCTGCAGCCGCTGGGGAATGCTGGATACTGATGCTAGGCCTGAGATCCATTTTATATCACTTTAACTGTGTGAGGAATCATAGTTTGTAGAGCCAGTATGCCGTAGTGATTAGTGTGTTGGACTAGGACCTGGGAGATCAGGGTTCAAATCTCCACTAGGCCCTGAAGCTCAATGGGTGAGCTTGGGCAAGTTGGTGTCTCTCAGTCTAACTACCTCACAGGTTTGTTGTGAGGATTTAATGTGGCGGAGGAGAACCATGTATGCCACCTTGAGCTCTTTGGAGGAAAGGTCGGATATAAATGTAATAAATAAATGGGTTTAGCCAAGTGTTGACCATTCTTGGTTATTGGTCCCTAGACACACACACCCCTGCTACCACCCTTACAGAACTACACCTCTCAGAGTTCTCTGGTAAAAAGAGCAGTAATGTAGTGACAAATTAAGAACTGGAGGATCCCTTCATGATAGTCACAGACACACACCCTCCCCCCTTTTTTTGCTGTTGGGTTGAGAATGAGATCTTTGTTATGCCTTCTTTCACAACAACAGAAGTTCCCAGGAGCCAAGCAGCATGAAAGGAGTGTTAGCTATTGAGAAGAGTCTTCTCAGTGGCTGATTCACCTTCTTTCACTCTGATTGGCTCCAATCAGCAGGAAAGGATAAGGAAGCAAGTCAGAAGACTCTTCTCAGTGGCAACACACTCCCTGTCATGCTGATCCGCTCAGAGAATGTTCGAGACATAGGGTCCCTGCTGGGACCCTACTCCCCAAAAAGTAAAGGGTCTAAGACCCCCCAAGACCTTGGACGACTACACTCCTGAAAAAGGGAGTGGTGTATCCGTGCTGTAAGTACATGGACTTTCTAGTAACGTTTTTAGCTCATTAATGGCCTGAGCCAGCTAAGGTGCTCACATATAGAAGCAGGCACATAGCTGGATTGTGGCATCAATAAGCAGTGGTTAGTTGTTGCATGAAACCCTGGTGCAACTTTCCTATCATACCACATCTGTTATTGCAGTATCATATTCCCCCCCACCATTCAAATTGCACTATTTTGTTAAACGGAAAATTTTGAGTCTCCACCCCCACAGCTGCCAAATCTGCTGTATAATCTGTACAAGTGGTTTGATATATGTAAACTGCTTAGAAGCCACTTTGGCAATTAAGCAGTATATAAAATTAATAAAATATGTTGTGCCATTTTGATTTAAATCTGATACCTACTGACCTGGGAATAAGTTCCACTGAAAGCAATAGGGCTTACTATTTCTAGGGTTGCACTGCTTGTGGTATTTTCACTTTCCAAAGTCTGTTTATTTTACTTTTCAAGGAGCCCTTTCCAGTGGCCTGGCTCCAGTGCAGAAGTGTTTATGTAGCCATTACAAAATGTAGCAAAACAGAAGATCCAACAGGGCTCACCCCATACAGTCAGGCCAGCAAAGCCTTTGCTTCCAGTGACATGGGGCACAAAATGTACCATGGAAAGTTTTCCAGTGCTTTGTTTATTCCACAGAATTTTTTCTGGTTCATAATCTCATTCGTATGGATGCCAGTTGCAAATACAATATTAGGTAAGCTTAGTAATTTCAAAGTTTTTAGCTTTGTTTAGTAAATACAAGTAAAAAACACACACTAAATTAGATCACTTTCTAAGATATCAGATTTTTTTTCCCACGCAAACTGGAAATTTTCAGATGCAAATGAACCTAATTTGCACAGGGAATTATTTTCAGGAAAATGTCCAGTTAAAATTTTCAGGAAAACCTACATCACTGTTGACATTCCATAAACTTCCCCCCAGATTTTTCTATTGAGTATAATCCAATCAAAGGAAGCATTTTTAGGATCCTTTGATCTCAGTGTGAAGATGGAAGCACATGCTTCTCTTTAGTTGTATTATCCCTATAGTGATCTCCATCTCCAATGCAAAATACACCTCTCTCGATAGATATATAGATCTTGTAGATGAAATGCTGTTCCTCAAAGCCAAGCTATTCCCCACTGTAGCATCCTGCTTTATATTATAAGACAAACAATGTGGTGCTCGCCAGATGCTGTTGGACTACATCTCCCGTCATCCCTGACCATTGGCCATGATGGCTGGGGCTGATGGTAGATGGAATCCAACAAGATCGGGAGGGCACCACATTGGCTACCCCTGTATTATGTGATGATGGGATATCTTGCCAACAGTATCAGCACAAAGGAAAGAATAAGAATGCCTCACGCATTACTTTCTTCAGTGTATGCCTAAAAATGTAATATTTGACCAAGAGATGTATGAAAATACTTGCATAAACACGTGGACTTGTAGAAAAGGTCTAGATTTAGTTGCAATTCTATATACACCTGAACATGGAAACTCCAGGTTTCTTGCTGTGTGATGTGTAAAAGTGCACTTTGCTACTACTGTTGCTTAGAAAGACCCAAAAATATTTGATTAAAAGCCATTGGTCATCACTTTGTATATTCAAAGGCCCAGATCTTAGCTACAGCTGCTTGGGATATATTGAAAATATTTGGTATTCTGCTAGTACTATACGTAAATTGTAGCTCCTGATCATGTATCATTCCCCTCCCTCCCTTCCATACATGTCAAATAATAAGCCACATTCCAGGCCATTAGGAACATTTACTCATTTTTATTTATTTAGGCTTCAATCTTACACACACTTACCTGGGAGTAAGCCCATTGAACATAGTGAGATTTGTGTAACAGGGGTGGGGAAACTGTTTTCAGCCCAAGGGCGGCATTCCCATCTGGGCCACATCATGCCAGTGACGGGTAGGGCCAGAGACAAAAGAGAGCAGCTAATGCAAATTTTAGCTTTGTACAGTAGGCTAGCTTCTGCATACATTCACACACCCCTTCATTCAGACAAGCAAGAGGAATTATCAGAATTGAATAACTCATTCCAGCCAGGCAAAAACACTCTGGATGCAAAGCAGGGCCCTTGAGGAGTGTGGCCTGGGGAGATGGGGTGGGAGAGGTCTGAGGGCTAGATAGCAAGGGCTGGCAGGATTTGGCCCCCAGGCCTTTGCAATGTATGAGATTACAGTGCATTCCACTTTGTAAGATATAACCCTCACAAGGAAGCCTACAGCAACCAATAAACAGAATGTATCAAACAGTATAAATATTGCAGACAAGCCAGTGAATAACAAAAAGGAGGAATCAACCTTCATTTGCATTGATAGAGGGAAGAAAGATTCACAGCTGAGCCTGATACGCTGTGGGTCTAGGACCAGAGCTATTTCAGTGCCTCCTGTCTTCCACAAAAGAATGATTCCACAACTTGCTTCCAGTGGCTTTAGCACAAAGCCATAACCCGGCAGCTGCATGTGTGTGTGAGAGCACAGGTGTGTTGGCAAAGAACAGGCCCATCATCTCTGATTGTATTTGCAGAAGGCAAAAGACTGAAGCACATGTTGACTTCTTGTTTGTTGATATATTTGCCACCAGGTCTCTTCCCCTTACTCTATTGCAGGAATTCCAGGTCCCATCTGCATTCAGATTTCAGCTAGCAGGCAACGAGGAAGAGAGCTGCTGAATGAATGAGAGGGACAGAATTTGGTAAGTATTCATCAAGATCTCCCTCCGCAACACACAGGTTAGATCTGAGGAAATAAACAGATGGGAAACAGGATCTCTCGCCATCCTAGCTGAAGTGAATGGGGAGAATAACTGAAGCCTAATGGATTCCTCCAGCAGTAGAAGCAGCCCTCCCCCACCCCATAAAATCAATGCTAGGATGTGGGGCTCCAATATTTTATTAGACTTCCCAGTGGTCAGGAAACATCTACACATGAGACCAGCCTATAAGGGTTGGCTATAAATGTCCCAAATCTTGTTCAAGAACATCACAAAGCCCCACACAGAAGTTACAGATTCATCTCTTCTATAATTAAGGTATCAAATGTTTGCCAATGGGGGGAATCAGTTTTAAGAGGTTGGTCCCAATCATTCCTATTTCATGGCCTGAGACATGAGAGCTGAGAAGAAACTTAGTGGCTGAGCAGTGATTGAAATCCACATTTCATAAGCTAAATTTAACACACTTCCCACTGGTCCATATTTGACCCTTTTCTAAAAATAAGACTGTACTGTATAATAACAGTTGGTAACCTCACAACAAATTCTGGACCAGGAAGGAGCATTTTCTGGCCACCTCCTCTTTAGGCTCATTCACACATGCATGCTTGTCACCCAATGACAGCAACATCAACTAATGACCTGCATGTGGGAACAGCCATTACAGGTCAAACCCCATGGACAGAGGTTTCCTGTTACCCCGTTGCAGAACTTTTCAATGGAAATATTTTGCTGAGATTAACTGAGTAGTTCAGTAATTGTGTAATTAAAACAGCAAGGCTATATCCACTTACCCAGGAGTTACTTTAGATACCTATAAGATTGCACAGTTACAGGGACATGAAAATTAGCTTTAAGATGAAAGGCTATCTGGTCGCTTACCTTCTGCCCTTTCAACAGCCTTCCCAACCTGGTGTCCTCTCATCAGCCCCAACTAGCATGACCTATGGTCGGGGATGATGGGAATTTCAGTCCAGCAACATCTGAAGGGCACCGGGTTGGAGAAGGCTGTTCTAGAGCGAGGCAGGAAGCACTGGGCCCAAGCTAGCTTCAGGAGTTTATCATGCAGACTGTAGATGATTGAAAAGTTGAGATTGTTAATCCAGTGTTTTCCTCCCAAAAGGCTCCCTTGTCTTCACAACCCACAATGAAATTGCCCCACTTTGAACTCACAGAATGCCTCCCCCAATAAAGACTGTTTGAAACTGCCTTTGTGTGCAGAAGCTGTTCCACGCAGTGAGCCATTCATGTGTAGCAGGTGATCATCTGGCTCTGTACCTGCCATGTGACTTGTCTCTTGCCACCACCCAAAAGACACGTTGATGGCTTACAGTGGTATGGAGGCAGACCATCTCATGGGGGGGTAGTCCACATGGTGAGCTGGTACAGAGAATGGACTTGTGTGAAATAGCCACCATGGAAGCCTACATCACATGTGTGTACATCACATGGTTTCTCATCACAACTGAATGTGTGAATCAACTTCTTTGGAACTTACTGGGGCTGAGATCAACTGTAAATTTTCTCGTTGATGGCACATGCACACATTCGAGTCTTCCTTTTATGGTACATAGAAGTGATCAACATCCACATGTGAACTAGCCCATAGAAGCAATTTCCAGTGATTTTTACATGGTGCTCATATCTTGAAAAAGTTAGGGTGAATTCACACATGCATGCTCATCGCTGGATGACTGCAACCATCACATGCTGACTTGTGTGTGTGAAACACCACAGAGATTTCACATCACCTTCAATAAAAACCCTTTTGCATTGGAGGAAGTTCACAGATTGTGAGTTACCAAGTGATGCCATCCAGTGATGTACATGAATGTGCACTATGAAACAGT
Source organism: Rhineura floridana (assembly GCF_030035675.1). Classification (NCBI taxonomy): domain Eukaryota; kingdom Metazoa; phylum Chordata; class Lepidosauria; order Squamata; family Rhineuridae; genus Rhineura; species Rhineura floridana. Next base: position 25,864,921 of record NC_084482.1, read on the forward strand.
CCTGATTTTTTTCCAGTGGATGGAAGGTTCTCTAATGAATGGTGGGACTTTGTAGCAGGCCCATAGTCGGGGAGAGGTAGGGGGCCCAACCCCCCTAAAATTTTCTCCTCACTCCTAAACTTTTTGTAACAAAATAATAATTAAATTTATTACAGAACCACCACCGCTACTTTTTGGTACACCCATCTCCAAACTTTTAGGCTGGCTATGGGCCTGTTTTGTCACAAATTTTGAGATGGGGAAGTGGAGCATCTATGCATGCCTGAAACCAAGGGGTACTTGTGTGTAAGAATTCCTTTGAATTGTTAAGTTCACAGTGAGGGCAAACCTGAGTCCAATTCACACACATGCATATATATATTTCACTAGATTGATACTTCCTTGATCCACTTATTTGATACACTTAGTTGCAGCTGGATATGTGAACTCCCTCTGTTGAATAGCATTGTCTTTGAGGGGTAATAAATCCTCTGTGCTGTTTCATATCTGATGGCATTTAAAGTTTTCACATATGCAAGATGTCACTTCTTATTGCAGCCCCCATGTGATCAAAGGCACACCTTTGATCAAGGCCACACACATACCTAGGCTATTACACACGTTTCGCCAGACCTTTAGGCATTTCTCTCCTGGCCCCTCCTTCTCCCATAATTGCACCAATAAAGAAAGCTGTACATGAATTGGTTTTAAGCAAGCGTGCTATCTGTTCATTTAATATTAACAAATTGAAATGAATTCTTTTTAATGCCAATTAACTTGTAACTGTCCCTTATTAATAGTGAATTAGATTAATACTTCTTGGAAGTAAGAATGGTAGGCTCCAGGAAAACGTGCCTGGAATGCAGAAAAGAACACCAGTTTTGATTTTGAAGCGATGATGATTAGTATTTATATTACTGCTATTGCATATTGGTTCATCGTTAGGGTGGAGCGTTGTCCTCAGTTGAAGGAGGGCATCGTTTCTATGGATGTCTCTTAGTCACTGGAAAACTATCTAAACAATAACATCATTATATTCAAAAGACTTGGGGGGAGGCTCCCCGCCGTTGCCACCGTCATCCTGTCACCAGATTTAACTAACCATTAGAAGTATGTTTTCAAATCTACTTCTCCCCCCCCTCCTTTGCTTTTTCTGTGATCCATGGATTCCACTTCAAAGTACAAGCAATCGCTTGAGAAATATCCTCCCGCATCAATCAAGTTACATGAGAATTCGCCAGTGCAATATATATATATACATACACGCACACACATTTATTAACTTTTTGTAACCTTGCTTTAACCATTATGATAAGTCTCAGTGGATTTTTAAAGTAGCAGTTTTTAGGCGTTCAATTGATACACACGCTTTATGTGCAGAAAGGGTTGCGGTTGTGTTTCGTGATCTCTCTCTCTCCCCCATACACACACTTTTGAGGACTGCCACAAAGTTTGTGGTCTTCTCCCTGACTTCCCCTCCCGATCTCTCCCTTACTCCCCAGCGCCACAACTACACAACCCTGCGCATCTATTTTCATTGCAAAAGTGATTGCAAACTTCATCAGCGAAATTAAGATGAAACGGTGCGTTATGGCTGGGTACTTAATAGCACCGAGATTCATTTTCGGAGGGAGGGTCGGAGGGAGGGTAGGAGGGAGGGTCGGAGGGAGGAGAGGCTCCTTTAGGAGAAAAATCAGATCCAAAGATGCAACAGACAGAATAAAAAAGGACTCACCTTTCGCTTCCTGATGGCTATTCCAGTGGGATCCTGGGTGGCTGCGGTGGAGGAGGGAAAGGGGGGTCTGCGTGTGTCCATTGCTCGCAGCCCAGAGAGAGATCAGTTGCAGAAGAACCACTTCTCTCTCATTCCTCTTGTGTGTTTGCCCAGAGAGAGACTGAAAGTTACAAATTGCTGCCATTAACTCATCAAACAGTGCCTTCCCCCCCAGTGAACCTTGGCCATTGGCCAAGTGCTCGTCACGTGGCTCTTCCCCCCCCCGTGTCTCGAATTTCAGCTGGATTTCTTTCTCAGCCAACATGTCTCCCCCCCCCCTCCGGGGAGCGAGCGCACCTCCCCGCGCGCGCTCGGCTCCTCACCCCACCCCCGCCTCCTTGGGAAGTGGGGGGTGGGGGAATGTCCAATTTGACATGGTGAAAGCAGGTCCAAGGTGGGGGACGCTGAGCTGGGCGAAAGGGGTAGGCAAGGAATGAAAGCAGGATGAATGATCCTCATCCCTTTCTCGAGCTGGTGTGTGGGGCAGGGGCCAGGGGCCAGTTGACGCCGGGGACGCTCTCTGGAGGGCAGGGATCGCAGGAGAGGCAGGGAAGCCTTAGCTGCTGCCGCTCCTGCTGCGCTGGGGACAGAGACGATCAGATGGGACGGGATCTTCGTGGGGGATCTCCACCCCACTCCAAGCGCCCTTCTCCGGCCAACCCGCCCCATCATCCCTCTCGCCCATCTCATTCCCTCCTTACTGGGCCCAGCCCGCCTCGGTATCGATCCGGAGTGACTTGCCCCTCTTCCAGCTGCAATCCAAACTCCTTCGGGGTCCCCTACCCCCCTAGTTATGGGGACAGAGATTTCTCCGCCTCTTCCTCCGCGTACCCAACTTGTTTCCCTGGACACCCCTTTGGGGCTCGGCTGATGGATCACCAGCACTCAGGTAGCCCCGATGATGTCCTCTTAGCACAGCCCGACAGCCTGGGAGGCTTGTTGGTCGCCCAGGGCGAGAGAAGGAGCCCGCCTCAGGAGGTTTACGGCACCATGGAAACTTTTGAATGGATGAAAGTTAAGAGGAATCCGCCCAGAAGAGCAGGTGAGTGCTGGCAAGCAGGGCCGCGGTGGATCTAATTGGATGAGTAGCGCGCGCGCCTGCAACATCACGGGAGACTCCAGGTACCACAAATAGGTAATAGAAAGTCATCTGTCATGCCGAGATGTCTGTAACGTTGGGCGTCTGATTTCTAAGCAGCGCACGTTTTGGAATTGTAATAACGCCATTTAGCATTCAGAGCATAAGGGTTTGAGACAGACGGGAAGAGAGATAGAGCGCGCAAATTCTTAAATTAAAAAATAAACAGTGTTTTATTTTGATTTTTGGTGTGTGTGATTTTTTAAAAAACGAAGGTCTGTCTTTAAAATGATAAGATGAGGGGCAATTTTCCTTCGAATTACCCATGCAGATAGAATAATTAACTATTTACTATGTTCAGAATGGGTTCCATTAATCAATCATTTCGTTAGGAACTGACCGTCTGGGAAATCATGAAAACGCTGAGGATTAATTGTTTCAAAATTATATTTACGTTTTCGATATTTACATTTCCAATTGTTGTTCTGAATGTCATATTATGTAGATAGATACAAACAGACAAACAAACAAACCATATTTGCCTTCACTAGGGAAGAAGCAGAAACTTTGCAATGATCCTTCAAAGTGGTTCAGCCTTTACCTCGGATTAAAATCCGATCGAATCTCCGGGAAGAAACCGGTTTGTGAAACGGAGGTCGTGTTATTCTGTGGCAAAAGCCCTAACTCTAGACCTGAAGTCTTGGGAGCGCACCTTTGACGCTAACTGGTTTAGACTGCAGTTCAAAGCATACGTACCTGGAAGGAAGCGCCCCCCCTTTGAAATAAAATGGGAATTATTTCCAAATAAACGTGTTTAATATATCGCGGGGTTAAATGTACCATAAATTTGAGCCTCCTTCGGACACACGAAATTGTGGGGATCATTCAGACATGATCAGAAATAATCACTTTCTCTCCTCTTCCTCCTCTCATCCCCCCCATTATTTATTTTTTAAAGAATTTTTATTTTGCCAACCTTCCGACAAAATGGCCCCAGTTAAATCTGTCCCCATTATACCATCCACGCCTGGAGGACATATTTTTAAAAATACTATCCCATCAAATAGGCGAAATTATTTCTTGATGCGAGTTCTAGGTCTTCCTGTTCCGGCTGGTGTCAGCCAATATTAACACGCGCGTGAAGTTCTCTTTATACGTATATGAATTTCGTTTCAAGTGCTTGCTTGCTGCCAGATAACAGGTTATTCCTCGATTGGGGGCCTGGCGAGGAGAAGGAAGAAAATTCCTGAAAGTCTGCTAAACTTCTAAACAACAGGTTGGCGTCCAAACCAAAATCGTTCACGTTCTCGGTGCTTTCCTTTCTCCCTATGGGGGGATCACCAGGGCCTGAAACCTTCTAAAGGCAGGATCAATTAAGCCGTCCGGGATGGGAATAGGGCAGATGGCTTTCTTTAATCTTGCTCTTGCTGCAAATGAGATTCTGGAGGGTTGAGAGTTATTGTTTTGTGCTTTGTTTGTTTATTCCCTTGTTAGTCTAGTTTACCTTTTCTGCAATGATTTTGGCTTGGAGGGGTGTGGAGTTCCACACACCGGCATCCCGGGAGGGGTGGGGTAGAAGGGAAGAGGAGAAGTTGATCCCAAATTAAAGCAGAACCGCGGTAACTCGATTCGCCAGCCTCATCTCACTGGAAGCCGTCCTCTCCAGCGCAGGGCTCTTCCAAATCAGCATCAGTTCAGCACTTGAACGGGAAAAACGGAGGCTACAAGAGTAACGAATCATTAACCCAAAGGGACAATGTGCGATCGCATCAAAGGGGCGCTGGCACGGAGACCGACCTGGCCGCTCTCAAGCTTTCAGCGCAGAAACTCCCTGCCAGAACTCCGGAACAGGGAGAGCCATGGGATCATTTGGGCGATAGGCGCGCTCCTGTCTCACTCCCTTTGGCCATAATGAGTACCGAAGGGAGGGAGGCAATCCAGAACCGTTGAAATCTGGGAGAGCTGGGCTGGGGATCTCAATGAGATTGCCATCACCTCCAAAAACATTTCTTAATGATATATAACGGTATGTACACACACACACACACACAAATATTAAAACGCATTCCTCTCCCATTCTATACTTTCTTCCGTTTCGTCTTTTGACATTTATTCTGGATGGCTTTATATTTTTATTTCTTTATTTAAACGATCCGAAAAGATCCGGCGTTGTTTCTTCTTCCGCGGCAAGAAAATTAGGTTGCTTTTGAGACGGGTGTGGGGCTTTTCTGGTTTAATTGCTCGCTTGTTTCATTTTCAAAACAGATGTCTCAATCTGGAGAGGGTATTTGTTTCTTATTTCCAAAACCACGGCGAGAAAATAAAAATAATGATGGACATTTTCAAGATCTCATTTGGGAGGTGAGGAAGAGGTTGTTTAAGAGAGAGAGAGAGAATAGATACTACTCCATGGAAAGCACCTGACTTTTCTTGAAACACAACATAATTCTTCTCCGTGACAATGTGAGGCTGTTACACTGGGGAGTACGAAGTACTTAAGTTCTCCAAAGTTTTAAGCAAAGGGGAGGCCGAGATTCTTGGCATTTTCAGACCTGTCAACCTTTGAGATGCATTTTCCATTCCGGGCTGGGGAAGGTTGTCTGTGTGTGTTTCCTACAACCCTATCTGTAGAAAGATCTCGGCCGAAAAAACTTGTTCTCTTTTGTTGTGAATCTGGAGGGGGGGAGAGAGAGAATCGCCATTCCCAAGCAAGGGAAGACTTAGTTGCAAGAAACTGGGGTTGCCGACGCCTTGTGTCTGTATAATACGCTTTTCGTATCTTTTTTTTAAAAAAAATATTTTGGTTTGTTGTGTTAAACTAACACTTCTTCCATTGTTTCACATGGAAAAGGGGAAAAGATCAAAGGCATTTGAAAATGAGGGGCGTTTTATTTTTAAGACATCCAGAAAACTGGCATACCTTTATAGTGCCAGCGTCTTTGTTTTAATGACTCTTTTTTTAAAAAAGTTGACGCATTCGGTTTTCTTCAAACCTGGGAAAGTAAGCCATGCTAAAGAGAATCTTTTATTATTATTATTATTATTAAATAATGGATTGAAACAAAAAATAAAACTTGTAGGGGGAGCGAGGGTGCGTGTGTGTTTAGGTTAGGTTTTGCAAAGATACGAACTCTCTTTTTGGATGACACAGTGGTTTGAGAAATGTCTGCGATGGAAGGGGGGGAATTAAAGACAGGCCCTAGAGATATAAACATATTTGAAAGGAGTCAAATTTATATTCCGTCTCTGTAATTTACAAACCTGTTTTAGACAGAACCGGGCGGGGTGGGGAAAAGAGAGGTTTTGTTTCATTTCAAATGAAGGTAATTTTCTCTAAAACAAACAAACAAACAGATCTTTAAACATCACCCTCTGCTCTGACCCACCACATCTATCAAAGCTCTCGCCCCTTCCAAGTGAGCTCACCCTTCCAACCTTGGTTGTGATTACTACTTCCGTCCAAGGTACAAAACGTGGGCCATTCCCAACTTCCACTGCTGTTTGGCTCACATATTCTATCCCCCCAGAGGAAAAGGCAGGCATAGTTTTTGAAAAGACAGTCCCCCAAACTGAACTGGGCAGAGGGGAGGGGGCTTCCTTGGTTTGAGAATGGGGATGAGTTACAGTTATGGCATTTGGGGGTGTTAATGGCTCCTGGCAGGGCAGGATTCTGACCCGTATGAAGTAAGGTAGACAGCAACAAATCATTCGGCTCTTGACAGGCAGATGGACAGAAGCCATCATGCCCAGTTCCTTTACTCAGGCTCAGCCCTCCCCAACCTGGTGCTGTCCAGATGGCATGGACTACAACTCCCATCAGCTTCAGCCAGCACCACCAATGATCAGGTATGATGGGTGGTGTAGTCCAGCAACATCTAGGGACACCAAATTGGGGAAAGGTGCTCTAGATTCTCTCAAACACCACTTCAGTTAGAAGGCAGAAAGAAGTTTGGGACAGTCCTCTCTGTCTTCATACCTTCCAACAAGAGACTGATTATATTTCTTCATTTATTAAAAGATGTATACCTGCCTTTTGGTCCAGAAAGATCTTGTTGTGTTCCTCTGAAGATATTTTTGCTTGCCACCATGCATTGGTTGCTTGTCTTTAGGGTGCATCGCTTTGGTATCCCTTGCCTTAACTCCCTCCCCCCCTCAATATTCCAGCCTCTGAGAAGTTCTCCACAAAATATGGGGGACATGGAAAAAACTTAAGGCAGTGTGGACCGCAAGACTTAAGTGGAGATGAAAGAAGCAATGGAGTAAAAAAAGCAGGGGCAGCTAACCTGTGGCCCTCCAGATGTTGTTGGACTTCTGCTTCCATCAGCCTCAGACAGCATGGCCAATGGCCAGAAATAATCAGAATCAACATCTGGAGGGCCACAGGTTCCCCACCCCTGGTATAAAGCTTCACACACCACCTTTGAAGTGTATAGATTTTAAGGGTATCCTGAAATGTGTACAGTAATATATATGTCAAATGCCACAAACACATGTTGGCAAATGCCTCAGTGAATCGTGATTGGCAGCAGCTCCTAACTGAGTGTACAATGAAAAAGTTGGGTTTGCCTCTGCAGCAGCAATGTGTGAAATGAGCCCACAGAAACAGGAGGAGAAAGCAGCCTTGCCACTAGCAGAATCAAGGGGGGGATTGTATGTCCCAGACAGTATTCCCCTTTACCCCAGAATCCAAACTTTCACTTAAGGCTGGTCTATGGAGGGGGATGGGCATCATTTGATTTCTAATTTCCTGAACTGTTTCTACTCTTTCCCCTGAAATGTGTGGTGTTTGAGGTGATGTGAAGCTTCTGGCTGTGCAGTTTGATATGTGATGGCTCATTCACTCATGCAAATCATTGATGGATGCATCAAATTATGGGCATGCAAGTGTAAGTAGTAAGACTCCAACCAATTTTTTTTAAAAGCAAAACTGAATCTTTTGGCCAGGGGAAAGACAAAGCTGCTTGGCCAAGTCCTATCTTTGGGGAGTGGGGCTACTTCCATTGACTGTTGAATCCCGTGCTGTAGATTGACTATTAGGAGAGGAGAGTTGATGTGAACTAAACCACATTAACTGGCTTAGGCTGCCATCTTGCCTAAGGGAAGAAAAATGGCTGGCTATAGTTTGCATAATTTACAGGGGTTTTCCTGTTTAGCTCTGAAGATGCAGCAGGAGCTTGTGTGAGAGAATGTTCCACCACTACCACCACCCCTCCACCCCTTTGAACACCTCCAATGATGCCCTTAAGGCACAGCCAGTCCAGGCCTGCCCATACAGCAAGTTATCCCAACTGAGTCATTGAAAATGTTGCAAGCTTTCTACAGTGCAGATTCTTCAGGAGGCACACATCTTCAAAGCAAATGATTTTTTTAAAGAAATGGATCTTTATACATCCAGGCTGATTAGTATCTAGACAGATTGGCTCTTTTAAAAAATATATACAGTAGGGCCCCACTTTTTGGCGGCCCGCTTTTTGGCATTCTGCTAATACAGCAGTTTTCAATTAGAGTAAGGCCCCACTCATACGATGCTTGTTTTGCTTTTACGGCATTTTTCAGGCATCAGGAGCCATTTTATTGACAGAGTTCCACTTCTTGGCGGGTTTCGCTTTTCGGCGGGGGTCTGGAACATAACCCGCCGTATGAGCGGGGACCTACTGTACATAATTTAGTCACCTATACTTGTTTTAAAAGTTGTATTGATTTTATTTATTTTTATTATGTGTCCATATACATGAGTGTCCATATACATGTATGTACATGATGTTCTGCATCTGTTGTTTATATATGTGCATATTATATATGTGTGTTTGATTATTTTTTGGTTTTATTTGTCTTTAACTAGACTGTGGATTTTAACTGTGTTTGCCTTCAATCTTATTTGCACACTGCTTGGAAAACCTTTTTGATCAAGTGGTTTATGTATTGTCTAGCTAAATAAATATCAATTCCTCTGAGTAGGAAATGAACTGGGCAGAAAAAACATAGCGAAAAGAGGATGCTGCTGCTACAAACCCGGATGGCATCTTGAGTGATGATCCCTTCTTCTTTTTTCATCCTTAGTAACATCACATGACCCAACTGGGGACAGGACATCTTCCTCTTGCTCTCCCAGAACCAACTTCACCACCAAGCAGCTGACAGAGCTGGAGAAGGAATTCCACTTCAACAAATACCTGAGCAGAGCCCGACGGGTGGAAATCGCCTCAGCCTTACTCCTCAATGAAGCCCAAGTGAAGATCTGGTTCCAGAACCGCAGGATGAAGCAGAAAAAAAGAGAGAGGGAGGGGCCCCTCTGGGGAACCACAGCCGGTTGCAGTGGGCAGGGTTGTTCCTCGTCAAACAAATCAGGACTAGCCTCTCCACCATCCTCCCCTAGCAGGAGCAAAGAGGACATCATCACTCCACCACTTTGACTGAGAAATGAAAGAAGGAGGCATTCACTGAGCTTCTTTGCCTTCTTGTGAAAGTCCCCAAGTCACTTTGAAGGGACATAAGAGATCTTTCCAGAGAGGATAGGAACGGACATCAGTGTTTCCCCTGAAATCGAAAGGATAACAAACACTATAGTGGTCTGTCACTCAAAATTCAGTATGGGTGTGTGCATGCGTGTGTATATCAGTCTTTTATTGGAATGGCCTGGTGGGAATCCAAAATAATTGATGTGCAGCACTCTGAAGGGTCTTTGCTGTGGGTTGCACCAGCATTAAGTTACACAAGAAACCCAGGAAACTTCATTAACTAGGCATTTCCAAGCACAGAACTGGACATACACAATCACACATTTCCACTTCTGTGTCTTCTTTCACATTCTGCAATCAAGGTGTCATCTATGTACTAATTACCTAGCCGCACAACCCTATACATATCTAACTCAGAAGAAGTAGGATCTACTTGAGTTCAATGGGACTTACTCCCATAGGTCACTTACTTGGGACTTATTTCTGAGTAGATATGCACAGGATTTCACTGTCAGGGTCCTAAAACACAGGCAATGAAGTATTAATGGAATGAATCCTTCATTATCAGTTCTGTTTTAAACATCTGGATAGCCAGTGCCATCGAGTGTCTTCTGTACTGTTTAGTTTCAGATCTAATATTCTATGTAGTTTGATAATGTATGTTACTCTTTGTTGCCAAATTTCTGCTCACTTGTTGCCAAATTTCTGGTGCCTGCAAGATTCTAAATTGAGTATAATACTCTTCCTTAGGACACAATTGGAGGCTTGTGCTTTGATCTATTTCTGTTAATGTTTAGAAACCTATTTGTTGATAAATATTCTAGCTGCACACCATAAAATACTTACAGCACCTCTTCATAGAAACTTCTCCAGTGCACATCGAATGGATGGCACAATGTTGATCTTGTTAGTCTAATCATGGGGAATGACTTGCCCTTTCATTGAGATGAAGCTTAAGGGAACAAGTGCTGCTGTTTTACAATCAGGCCCATAAGTCACTTCATGGAATTGACCTAGAAGCAAAAGCCTTTTGAGGGAACATTTTTGATTACTATATTGGTTTCCCTAACAATTAATGAAGGTAACTCAGAGACCCATCCCAAAGACTTCTGTGACCCACCAATATATCTCAACTCACTATTTGCAAATCACCAATATACACCTACCTCTAATCAGTAGGGCAGCCTTTCCCAATCTTTGGGTCCCCAGATGTTGCTGGACTGCAACTCCCACCTGCCCCAGCCAGCATGAGCAATGGTCAGGAATGATGGGAACTGCAGTCCAGCAACATCTGGGCACCCAAACGTTGGGAAAGGCTGCAGGAGGGTATCCATTCCTGTGAAGAAAATCCATTCAAATAAATGGCAAAGTCTCCTGTACGGTTCCTTTGGCAAGGCAGCATCTGCTGGTTGACTTCAGTGGTTAACAAAATTGTTCACCCAGATCAGTGTAAGATTTTCTCCCACTTGTGCTTTGTCTAGCATAAAACAACTTCTCCATAAAGCCGAGAAGAAAATAAACATTCACAGACTGTTTTCAAAATGCAACAGCGATGGTAATTATGCTATAAATAGCACTGGTAGGACAGGAGGCAGTCATTGCCTTAGGAATGAGGAGTATGTTGCAGCAAAGATTATGAAAATATCGTTTCATAAGTGAGCTCTGGCTTAATTTGCCTTATCATTCAGGTTGCAATCCTGTACACAATACTTATTGGTGAGAATGAGTCTCATACATATGTCTTGCATTGTCAGGGTCTTCATTACAGTGCCCAGCCCATGGCAGATAGCACGTTTGTCCCAGTCAGGTGATGATTGATCCTGAATGGAGTATCAAGCAACCAGCTACCTTGTAGAGAAGGAGTAGAAAATTGCATTGAAGTTCAAGTTCTTCATTGTTTGTTTCAGCCATAAAGACCATAAAAATACTTTCAAACATATTTCACAAACATACTTTCAGAGGTCATTTCTCCAGTTTTATACTGAGGAACTATGCCCATTTTATCAGCTTAAAGCAAGGAGAGGATGAAGGGAGAGAAGCAGGATATTATTCAAAGTCAGATCAGAAGGAAGAGGGATGGATATCCTGAACAGAAGCATGCAATCCAAGCTGCTCCTTCTTTCTTTCTTTTTGCCATATATTTGTATTTTGGCAGTGATGTTGTTGCAACTCAGCTTAGCTCAGGTCATGCCCCAGCAGTGAGTCCTGACCCACCAGTGAAGACCAATGCTCTAGAGCAGAGGTAACCAATGTGGTGCCCTCCAGATGTTGCTGGACTACAACTCCCACCATCCCTGACCATTGGCCATGCTGTCTGAGGCTGATGGGAGTTGTAGTCCAAAAACATCCAGAGGACACTACGTTGGCTACCCCTGCTGTAGAGGAAACAGACACCAAGCCATCCAGCACGAGGGCTGACATTGACAGGGTCCTTTGAGGACAGGACCAGGAAACTCTGACACAATCTTCTGGGAACAAGTTCCAAGACAGCCTTATTTAAAGTAATGGGTGCACTCTTCTTTAACAGTTATTCATTTTGATCCAGTGGGAGAACTATGTGTATCAAACAGCTCTATTGGAGAGCAATTTGTGCATATGTAAAGTTTATAGAAGTGATTACACCTTAGGAATGGGGAGAGAGAAACTTCAACCAGGTGGTGGTCTGTTTCTTTTCCCTTAAATCCAGAGCCCCACATGAATGTCACAGCTCCTTATGTGTGCATTCTGCTCTATCCATTTGACTAGACTGTTCTGCTTCACATGTGCAGAGATGCTCATGGGACAGCAGCACTCAGCCTCTACTGAAATGATGTGCACATTTGAAACTGTCTTACGATGACTCAGGAAACAAAAGGGATGAAACATCACAGACAGCAAGTCAAGTGTATATATTGTACGAACAATGTACTTTATAATGCACATACACCTTTCAAATAAACCAAAAGATAAAAATGAAATGCAGTTCAAAGTATATGAACAGCAGCTCAATATTTAAAGATCCTTGAAAGCAATCCCAAGAATTACACACACTGGGTTTTTTTCTTTTTCTTTTCAGGAAATCTTGACTTGTTTCAGGAAACCTTTATCAAGACTTAGAGCCAATTTGGCTGCACATTTTCAGCAATCCACGTAACTGACAGTGACAATAAACTTTTGCAGCCATCTAGCGCTGGCTGAGCTGAATCAAAATTTGTACAGTATATATGGGTATATACATGCATGTGATTGCTAGTAGTTCATAAAGGTCCTTGCCAGACCTGCTACCTAGGGTCCTTTTTGGTTGGAGATGCTGGACTCAAACCAGGGACTCTCTACATATAGTGCATAGGTTCTGCCACTGAGCTATGGCCCCTAACTATGTTGGTGTGGCCCCTATTTCCCATGCTCAGAACAGAATGTGGTGCTCAGGGCTTATGCTTACAATCCTGAAGGGTAGAAACACACAGGTAATCCACTGCAAAGGAAAAAGAGCTCTGCATTCTCATAATGCATTCTCTGCATGCCACCCTGGGCTCCTACTGGGAGGAAGGGCAGGATATCATTTTAAAAAATAAATAAAGCTTATAGAAGTTTTAAAAAGCTATTACAAGATATCTACCTCTAAATTTGCCTGGACTATCAGAAGGATGACACGGGTTTATAATGTATTTATTATTGGTGTGCACTTTTGGTGTTTATGTAAGCAAAACAAGGGGGTGTTACAGATGCCGCCATTAAAATCTTGCTTTGATCAGTACCCACTCTGTGTGTATTCTTTATTCATTACACTTTTACCCTACACTTCCTTCTGAGGAGTTCAGAGCTGCTTAAGGACAGTTTCTAGATGGTCTTTGGCCTGCCTCCATCAACCACCACTACCACATTGTCTGGAGTAGATGATGGGCACATTATTTTTCCCCAAATACACTTTTACATAGCAATATAGCTCTATTTCCTCAGCCCTTGCTATATCCACTAAGCTTACAGGCACCCTCATGCCTCTGTGCCTCTTTTTATCCTTTCTTAAGATCTCAGCTATGGGTTTGTTTCCCTAACTTGCTACTGTAACTGAAGTTATCTCGCTGCCACCGTTTGATACTGTTTCTCAACCCTTACCTTTTTATAACCCTTATATTTTTACCAGTCCTTATATGTATTGTTATGAGCCGGGGGGGGTTTTGGAATGGATGATTTCTTTTTTTTTTCCAATTAATTTTTATTCAGATTTTCAAAATCAAGACAATACAAAAAGAAAAACACAAATTAAAACTAATACAATAAAAAGAAAAAAAAGAAAAAAACTATTGACTTCCGATGTGTCGTAGTTCAGCTATAGGTCTATAATATATAACAAACCTGTCTCTTGATAAATTATAAAATCACCTTCCTCCAGCAGTTATCTTAGTTGGTATCAAATCTCATTAACATCATATCATTTTATTCTTCTACAAAAAGTCAAAGAGAAGTTTCCAATCCTTGAGATATATGTCCATCAATTTTTTTCTAGATAGACATGTCAATTAATCCAACTCTTCAAGTCTATTAAATCCAGTAATTTCAAATCGCTCTTCTTCCGTTGATTCCATCTTCCATCTTCCATCTTTACGCACCCAATAATCTTGCTGTCATAGTCATATAATAAGAGTCTGATAGGGATTTCCTTCATCACAAATAATTTCTTGCCATCATTTCCGGACGTATCACTGAAGTATTGTTGCAGAACCGCATCTCTGTTCCTCTTTTTTACAGAATGCACTAGCACATCTCTTGAAGAGTTTTTCATTGTCACAAAACAGGAATTAATTCTGTAGACTTTCTCCATTTCAAGTTCCATCAAATCCTTCCAGTCCATGAATTTTTTCAAGCCAATGATATCTTTATCTCCAATCTCTTCACCAATTCCTTCAGGGACAGCGCTGAATTCCAAACAGTAATATTTGTCTCCAGGATCCATCACAGCCAGGAAATCCAAATCTTTTTCCAAGACCATATTTAATCCAATCTCCAGGGCTTGAACCTTCCCTTTAATTTTTCTTTCATCCTTTTTTAATTTTCCAAATTTATCTTTGTTCTCCTTCCTCATAGAATCCTGAATTTCTTTCAGCTCCTGTCTCATTTCGCCAAATTCACTTGTCATCACTTGTCTGTTATGTCTGAGTTCTTGTTTTGTTAACTTAATCTCATTCATTATTTTCTGAAACATATCTAAAGAGAAAGTCCCTTCTTGTACATCCATGATCTCAACCACCTTCTTGATTGTCATTCTTAAAACCAAAAAAAAACACAATCCCTTCAATTTCCAATGTCCCAAGCAAAGAACAGTTTATTTCTTTATCCAGTTACAAAGGAGTTAATCTTTCAAGCCAGCTGACGTCACCCTCTAGACAAGACGAACTGCCTTATCTCTTGTATGTCCAAAAGTGCCAAAACAACTTTAATTCACAGCATCCAAATAATTAGTAGCAGGAAGAATGAGCAGATTCGTCAAAAAAAAAAAAAGTAAACCGGAAAATAGTCCCAGACATATATTACTCAAAAGTCTTATAAATCAAAAAAAAAATTTCTCTTTAAATTAGAAACCCCTCAGCCATTTGTAATCTTTATAATGCTGAATTCCATGCCAGCTTTTTGCAATAAAAATAAATATAAATTATTTCTATTTTCTTCCCCTTAGCTCCGTGAATAAAAGAGAAAGCTATGACTCACCCAGGGTTTCTTAATTGCTGGTTCTTTGACAAATCTCTTTAGCTGTATTGATAACAAAATAATGAGAAAAGACAGGAGAATGCTTGCCTGTTAATCCGTTTTTCTTTGAAGAAAAAAAACGGCTCACTTAATCAGTTGAGCTGGTTGGAAATCCTAGCTCCGTCCGAGCTGCTGGAAGACCTTCTTTCACAGAATTCCAGCCTCCAACAAACACAACAAAGCTCTGTGGAAAATCTCTACGTTTCTTCCTTATCCGGAAGAAATTTTCCCCAGTCAAAAAGCCCTTCTGACTGGTTTTAAAACTGAAAAAGTTTCCACCAAGACGGGAGCCCGTCCCAGAGGCAGCACAGGCGGAGCGATCCTCCTGGGAAGTCCGGAATGGATGATTTCTGTGGGTCACCTTTCCAGCCCGATTTGGAATCCTGTACCTTGGAATGAGGAACTGGCTCTGCTGGCCAATGAGTCCTTTGTTTTGATAATAAGAGTGGCCAGGTAGTTAATGGGCCTATTTAGTTGCCCTGGCAACTGGTGAAATGGGCCAGGAAGATCCTTTTGTTATTGAAACTCTTCAGGAAAGCATTCCCCCCCTCCTACGCCAACATTCTGTCTCTGCCTTAATCATTCTAATATAGTAACTCACCACATATAACAGAATACACACACATACAACATTTTAACATGCAAGTGTGGAACATCACAGCATTCCATACAAAGCCTCGGGAGTAGAGCCTTATCATGTGACTTCAGACCGTTAAAAGACAGGCATAGACTGAGAAGATTAATATTGGAAGTTGAAATTGGTTGGTAGGACAACTGGGCAATGGAGGGTAGGACCACAAAAGCTGCAATCCATGAACTGTTCACTCATTAAGAACTCCCTTGATGTCAAAGAAAGTATTCAAGAGCAAACAGGTTGTAGCTTGCAGCCTTAAGTGTTGCTGTTCTGCTAACTTCAGCAAAGAGGGGCAACAGTTGTGGGGAAAGCTTTTCTATTCATAGTCTCAAAAAAGTCATCATTTGAGAAAAAAATCAACTAAACTGTTAAAGTTTGATCTATTATTGGTGTTCTCAACAGCTGCATCAGAAAACAAGGAACCAACACAAACAAAAACCCAACCCACATCTGAATCCAAAATGAATATTGTGAATTAAATGATGTTGTTGAATGTTTACTTACCTTGTTCTAGGGTTCAGACTTTCAGAGAATTTGGATTTGGGGAGCAGAGACCACCAGCTATTAGTGAAGGGGTGAGAAAAATCCAGTTCTGTTCACATTTTAATATGAAAGCCACCTAATCTGAACTTCACAATAAGTGAGCCCAAACACAGCTATCCTTAGAAATTCACACGTGTCCAAATTTTGCAATGCAGTTCTCCAATCATCATCATCACTGTTTATTTGCATACCACCTTTCCATAGTAATCTATGCTCAAGGAGGCTCACAACATAAAAAAGGTTACATAATTAACTGTTAGAAAACAAACTTCAAATAGTCAAACTATAAATTAAAGAAAACATCTTAAGAAATATACAATAAATGAAAACACTGTTATAATTCATAACAAGATCTACCAATAAAAGACAAAAACATAATCTCAATAACAGCAAAAATAATTGACCAGCAGAATTAAATTCTGGCCCAAGCAGATGTCTCAGGCATCTTCAGGTAGTAGCACCTTTTATAGCTGCTGCAGTCAGTCAGGACCCCACCCTCCCAGACCAGCTGGAAAGAGTCCAGCAAGCAGGGAGAGGGTCTTGCAGGACTTGCAGTCAAGTTGGTGTCCGGCACAGTCAAAATGGTTTCTCCCAACACAACCAGTGGGTACAAAAATGTGCCATGATGCCACCTTGGAATTCTGGGGTCAGTGATGGATATTGATGGACTTTTGCTGAAACTTCACAATGATTTGCCAACAGTTGTTACTTGTCCATACCAGATTACCTTAACAATTAGAGAGAAGGGCATAATGAATGCCCAGTTTTGGAACGCAGGTGGGAAGAATAGATATGAAATAATGAGAGGGGCTGGGGGCAGGGCTTTCTTTCATTGATACTCCATTCACAAGATTCTTAAAATGTATATGTTTAAAGACCCAAAGAGAAGCATCACAAAAAAAATTATATTATTTCCTTTTGGATCCAAGCTAACAAATATCATGTAATAATTCTTGCACTGGACATGTTCATCATGGAACGGCCAAAAGGTGCAGTCGCAGGTGAACAAATATCAAGTAGTTGATAACGCATGCAAAAGTTGTTTATCTCATCTGAGGTTTCATATAGTTCTTCCAGCTTCTTTTCAAGATCCCTCAAAAATCCTAAGATTGGCCTAAAAATCATTGATTGAATTCTGATTTGAGAGCTTTTAAGATACATATTTTCCATGCTATCTATAGACTGTTTCAGGCATTCACTTAACTCATATGAATGAAGGAGAGCAATGTGTGTGTTTGTGTGTGTCTGTGTGTGCTGGTATATTCTGCCACCTTCAGCATGTCACCTTGCTCATCTTTATAGCCCTCCATGCGATGAAGCCTGCCATTTTTCTGAAGCAAGGAACCTCCTCTACTCATTCAAGATCCCCAAGTGATCTTTGTATAATCAGGGTTCTAAATCACATGGGGAGCCTCCATGAGAATAGGAACAGATACACATGCACACCCTGGTTCAGCAGAATGCTGTTCAACTCACTGAGGGCTGCACAGACAAGAAAAGTGGCATGCCGGGAGGGGAAGAGCCACTTTCCCTTGCTCACATGAATGGACACCTAAAGAGAGCTAGTATTGTTCTTGTACACATGACCACAGGAGACATTGGGCTGTGTCTGAAGTAGTGCTAAGGAACACATCCCATCTCAGCAAGGATTTCTATGTGTGCAACAGGATGTCCTTCCCTCCTCCCAGTGTGCAGCCCCTACATCTGTTCAAGGGGTTCCCCCAACCTTCTGGAGCAGTTTTGGGAAGGGCGCAAGACACGCTTGGGAGGGAGGAGAGGGAAAAGCCCTGTTGCACAAGCTCATTCGGGCAGGACGCATCAGTTGAATCCCACCCACTAATAATTGTAATTCCATATTATATAGCACTGAAGCGTATTCTTATTGCTTCACAATCACAGCAGTCCTTACAACCCTTGATGACAGGCCAGTGTTTTCCCCCCTTACATTACATATGTGGGGGATGGGGGAGGAAATGAAGCAGAGAGACTAGTAGCTTGCTTAAGACCACCTTATGAGTTCCTGGATAAGATGAGAGTTGAACTAGTAGCTTCTTAGCCACAATGCTATGCCAACTTTCACACAACACGATCATGAAGGTGCATGCACACACCACACAAGTACTCAGATCTAACTCCTAGAGCAAGAACAGCAGGTTTAAAGCCAACAAAATAGCTACTTCTGTAATCCAGCGCTATGACCAAGCTGTTTCTTCCACCGTTCAAGCTGTTCAGCAAGTATATTTAAGGGTATAGCAACCTGGACTAAGCAGCAAAACTCTACAGCATGTACCACAATATTGCATGTTTGTTAAAAGACAGAGAGTGGCTTCCAATGGAAGATTTCACCACTTCCTGATATCATTTAGACAAGCTTTCTTATGAAATCACAACTGCCTTACAGAAAATCCATACAGGCCCACTCTTCCTTTCACCTCTGACCTTTTGACCTCCGTCTTGCCTTAGGGCAACAGTGACCCGGTCACTGCCTAACCCTGAGTCAATAAGTCTACCTTCATTAGCATAAAACATGAATCTAGTGGCAGTTTGACAAATTATAACTTCAAGCTAAAGATCTGCCAAGTGGCTAACTCCTGTAACGACTATTTATCATTGGAAATGGTAAATCATAGAATTCAGATGACTTAATTATTCAGATATAAAAGAGCAAAAGCAAGGAAGGGAACTGGGAGGGTGGGAGCATCCCCCAGTTTCTGCAGGATATATAAGAATTAAAGCTTCTCCACAAAGCCAGGGAATGTAACTTGCACTGGGAGGTGGGGGGGACCACCCTCTCCTCTCCTCCGTCTTGACTGAGATCACCATCTCTTCTCCCCTCGGATCTCATTCTCCACTCCTTTGTCTGTTCTCGCTTTTTATCCCCACTTCTCTCATTTTTCTTTTTCTTTGTCATTCTTTCCCCCATCTCTTGCTCTCTGCTTTGTCATTCTTTCTTAACCTTCATCTTTATGTCTCATCCTCTCGCTGTTCCATCCCCCCACCCCATTTATCATTTAAGTTTTTGCGTTCTTTTTGCTCCCTCCCACTCCCTCTTTCTCCACTTCTTATTTCAACATTCAGTTGTTGCTGCTGCTGCTGCTGCTGCTGCTGCCTTCCTCCTCCTCCTCTATTTTACTCTGTGGGCCCTTCCACACTGGTATTTTTTTGCAGCTATATTCTGCAACAGGTCATTGACGCAATAACAATGCATTAGTCATGGATTTATACCGGACCGTCAACACATCATTCCGCTCTGTTGGTTATTCTAACGCTTCCCCAATGTTCCCACATTATCGCCCTCTGGAGGAACCCCACCACCACCACCAAAAAAGCCCCTGGAACATCCGCAGTATGGAAAAGTTATAGGATTTCAGCAGGAAATTACGGGACATGTATCAACTGGAAATGAAGCAGCAAGTCTACCCCGAAACTTTTGCAGGGGCAAATAGTGCTGCAGGTGGGATTGCGTATAACTGCCCTGATAGCAATATGAGCACAACTCATCATGAATGCACAATAAAAAGGACAGTCTGCCAGGATCCCGTAACAAAAGAAAGGGTGAGTGTTAAGAGAAGGCAGACACATTCTACTTCAATGGGATACTAGATGGAGTACTGGCACTAAAGATAGCCAGGATGATCCGTTCAGCTCTGATAGAAAAATAAAGTCTTGAGGGTCAGTGGTGACATGATGTGGTAGAAAGGAATCATCTCCCCTTATGGGACGATGCAGTTTCTAAGCCAGACACACTTTCTTTCTCACATGCCAGGGTTCATAGATCAAGGGAAACCATCCTCAGCATTAGTGTTTCCATGTGCCCTCTATTTAAAGGCAGAGAGTCGTCCTCTATTAAAAGGGGTCTTCTATTTGAAGTGCTATCCTCCAGTCCAAGTCTGGCTTAAAGATAAAGAACCGTGAGAAGGAAGAGCAGAGGCCTTGAAGTTGCCCATCAAGGGTTAGCACACTGAGCAAGCACACAGTTACAGTCTTCTCCACTATGGTGAGATCTATTTATCTATTTATTATTTGATTGACATCCCGCCCTTCCTCCCAGCAGGAGATGGGCTGTGTTTCTATTTATATCATAGTATTAACATCAACATTTGCATCTATGCATATAAATTAGCATCAACAACTGCTGTGCAAACCTAGGGAGCTACCTTAGAGTGAGTCAGACCATTGCTCCATCTAGTTCAGTATGGTCTATAGTGACTGGCAGCAGCTCTCCAAGATTTCAGGCAGGATTCTCTCCCTGCCCTACCTGGAGATGCCAGGGACCTTCTTCTTTGGTGCTGTGTTCCCTCTTTTGGGGCAACGCATAAGTGGCCACTTTACTCAGTGTTAGGGATGGGGAAGAAATTTGGTTCTCATTTAAAGTCGAATTTGTCAAATTTGCAGTTTCGGAAACAGGAGAACTGAAACACAGCCGTCCAACAAAATCTCCACTTTCCCAGATTTTGTGATGCAGTTCTCCAACCAAACAATGCTTACAAAATGCATGTATTGGGGGGTGGGGCTGTGCATAAAACTGAATATATTAGTGAAAACTAGGAGAAACTGCTTGCAAAACTCTATACATTAGTCAAAACTACATGCAAAACTGTGTTTAGTATGAGATATTCACACTAAATGCTGAAGAATTTTCAGGAGGATTTTTTTTAGAAAATTCACAAATTGCTGCAGAACTGAATTTAAGATTGGAAAAAGGAGGCAGGGAGAGAACCAAAATGGACAGATGTGTCCATCCCTTCTCAGTGTATGGAAATTTTCTTAGACATTTAAATAGAAACTTTTTTTCTCCTGCAGGGAAGGGAAGGGAAGGGCCAGGACTTGTGCTACTGTTGTATCTGTGCAAGACAACCAGCAATGTACAAAATGGGATTGCACAATACAATTTCTCCACATCCATTCTTCAAACACATTTTGCAGGAGTGGGGAACCTGAGCCCCAGGGCCACATTCCCTCCTGGGCAACCTTCCAGGGGTCATATTCCAGTAGTGGGTGAGGCCCAGGGCAAAAGTGGGCAGAGAAATGGATAGGACTCTGGAATGGCTGGTATTCCAGCTATATAAAATCCGAGGTTTCTACAAACACACATCACACATCTTTCTTATCCCCTTTTTAGTCACGCAAGAGGCATTCTTGCAGTTCAGGGACACATTCCAGCCAGGTAAAAGCAACCAAGGGGAGACGGCTGTGCCCTGGCAACAGTCCCAAGGGCCAAACTGAAAGACCTGAAGGGCCGCATTTGGCTCTCATACCTGAGATTCCCCACCCCTGATGCATGCTTACGTTTCTGTTCTCTTGCCTCTCCTTTTCTGCTTATTATTTCTGCATTCCCATCTTCTTCTGAAGCCTATAAAACACACGACCTAATTAAAATAAGCCAACACCAAATTGCTCTCATTTTCTCCACAGAGCTAACTTTAATTGGAGTAAAAAAAACTCCTCTCTGAATGAACACAAAATTCTCAGTGTGTAAAGCCTCCCACTCATGCTATTTCATGGCCCTGGTTGCCTTCAGTATCCCAAGAGGATGGTATCTCCTCGCTGCCCTGACACCTGGATATACTTTGAATGGTGCAGCAGTGTGTACAAAATACCAGCAGCCCTGGTTTAAACTAAGTAGGAAGTGGTGCCTCTCACAAAGAGCAATGAAGATAGCCTCTCCTTTACTGAACTCCATCATTCCTTCCTATTCCCCCTTTAACCCATGAAGAACCATAACAGTATCATGCCCCAAATGGTACCATCTCCCTTACTCTCTTCAAATCCCTTCTCTTCCCTGAAATCCTCATTCTCATCTCCAGGCCCAACAGCTTGGGGCAGTCGGCAGGGCACCATCTCCCACACACAACCCACCTGTGTTTACCGGACATAGCCCTGCATATTCCTCTAGGCCAGGCTTTCGCAACCAGTGTGCCTCCAGATGTTGTTGGACCACAATTCCCATCTTTCCTGACCATTGGCAATCCTGACTGAGGCTGATGGGAGTTGTGGTCCAACAACATCTGGAGGCACACTGGTTGGGAAAGGCTGCTCTAGGCAGTAGCAGGCAGAGTGGTGAGACAGCTCATCAGGCAGACCAAACCTCCCATCAGCTGAGTCACTGCTGCTTACCGGGAAAGAGAGTGTGAGGGGTGAGGTGATGAGGAGATTGGTGCCATGCAACACAGTGATGGAGCCAGTCAGGTGGCCCTGCTGGTACATTTGCACCATGCCAACCTCCCTACCATTTTGCCCCTCTCCCTTTCCTTCCCTGTAAGCAGCAGTGACCCACTTGTCAGGAGGTCAGGTGAGCAGCGCCACCCACTACACCACCATCCACTACTGCCTCCAGGTTTGGGCTCGCCATATTGCAGTGAGAGACAACAGCAACCACCTGCCATTTTAAATTTCTCACAATACCCTGTAGTGATGCTACCCTGGGCATTGTGTGTAATTAAAACAGTTGGTAGGCATGGATCACAGCAGTGCCCGACAATGCCACTGATAAGCCATTTGGGGGCAGGGGCAATGACATAAGCAGGTCACTAAAGGGCACTTTGCCAAGGGTCCTCTCAAACCTGGAGCCAAGCCTCATCATCCCCAACCAAAAGAAAGGCTAAGGTTGGATCCTGTGGCCATTTCCATGCAAGTTAGTCCCATTGAACTCAGTGGCAGTTAAACATGCATAGGATGAAGATGCACATTACGTGTCCTACTGCCGTGTTTGCTTCCATTACTCTTCTGTTATACTTTCCTTCCCTGTTCCTTCCTCCATAATCAACATTTTGATTGTAAGCTGCTTGGGGCAGAAACATGTCTCTCTTTTTTTTAACCTTCTTCCTTTTGTTTTGTTGTTGCTTACGTTATTTCACAAAGCACCACATAAACTGATGGTACAATATTAATAAATAAATGTGTGCTTATTTCTATAAAGTTGACCAGCTTTATGTTCAATGGAGTGAATCCAAGCTACCCAGCATGCTGCAATTGTGTTTTTACTCAATCAGCCCAGCCCCAAGAATCCCAAAATCACCCAAAATTCCATAAGCGAGGGATTTCATGTCCGGATTATATTTTACTACTTCCAACACAAGGGAAGAGAGGAAGCAAAGTTTACACTGAGTGCTGCTCCAGCACACACTGAAAAACATATATTGCCTTAAGATTTATGACAGAGGCTTCTTCCTATAAATCAGCTTGTGCTCCCCTCCCCTTTTTTGGACGGTGTACAAATTTAAACACATGCATCTGATTATCCTTATTTTTAGAATGGGGGAAACAGACCGGCACTTGTAAGACAAAGAGGCTATGAAATGCAATGGTATTGTATGTGTGTGTGTGTGCATCAAAGAAAGTGTGTTGTAGTAGCCACTAACTGGAACACATTAATAGTCATTACCACCACTGCCCATACAAAACTGAAAGCTAATCTTTCTCTTTCTCTCTGTAGGCATCTATCATCTACCTACCTAATTTCTCTATTTGCATACATATTTGCAGGATGCCTGGAATTCTGCACAAATAAACCCAAAATTCTGAGTCTGGAATTGATTAGACAGGCATGTACACATTTATCCAGCTTGCGTGATGAATTTGGAGGGCACTATCTTCTTCTTTTGTTTAGCAACATTGGGATTTTCTTCCCGATTTTTCGGATAAGGTTTTTTATTCTTAATTTTTTTAAGGAGAGAGGCTTTGGAAAACAGGGTTGGTTCTCCCAAAACACTGAGGATAAATGCAAAACGAGTGGGACATGATTTTGGGATGGCAAGTACTATAGAGAGACTGGGAAATTAAATGAAGTAATACTTCCTCCCTATCCTTTCCAGATTTTCTCTTGAATCTTGAGGACTAGAACCCTCCCTCTTTCTCTCTGAGCCTAAAATTCCTGACTCCCACTTTATGTATATATATCACACATACATATTTGCCAATTTCAGGGGAATTCAACAGATAGCATTGTCCTAAACCATACAGTGCAGTATGGTCAAGGTGCACTACTCCTAAAGAGGTTTGGTCAGCCCCTTCTCTTGTAGTTTTAAGGCAATGGTTAAAAACAAATTGCTAGGCCCTTGACGTGGTTTGAATCCCTCTCTGCTCTTTGTGTTGTTTTTAATGACTCTGTTTTAACATTCTTTGCTATTATTGTTATACTTTACTATCAGTATATGTTGATACATTTTTATGGATGCAAGCAGCCGTGGGGACACCCTTTTGAGGGCTGGAAGCCAGGGAAGAAAATCATTTTATAAATAAAGAAATCATAGGATACAACATATGAGAACAGGTGTATAGAGCATGGCTACACATGCATCAGGAAGTTGTGGCTGGAAACAGCTCCCTGTCAAAAGCACACTTGGTAAGAAACTTTCTTACTGGCTCACATAGCTCACAGGACAAATCCAACAGTTACGTATCAGACAGAGAGGTCACATCAGCACCATATATTTAAAGCACATTTATACCACTTTAACAGTCATGGCTTCTTCCAAAGAAATTCCAAAGAATTTAAAGATACAGAAGACCTCTTGGAGGGGTCTTCTGTATCTTTAAAAGTTGTGCAGGGGAAGGGAGAATTCCACCTTGTGGTTTTTCCCATTACAGGGTTGCAAGAACACCTGCACTTGGCTGACTTCCTCTTCTCCTAAAGATACAGGATCAGTCTCAGACCATGAACCTGGCACCCCTACTTGGTATTACATAAAGATAGTGATGAGTGCTATGCAATATCTGGCTATCTGAAAATCACCTTGAGCTTTTAAAGTCCTTGATTCCTTCAAGAGCTTGAGCATATTATTGTTATTATTAATCATTTATATAGCACTTTAAAATGCAAATGGCTTTGCAATTATTGTTATATCATTCCCCTGACACAGGTGACCTTCAGGAAGTGGAATAGGTTTGTATACTTGAGTTTGGGCAAACTTTTGGATTTTGTTAAAGGAGAAAATGGAGTAAAGCTTTGTACATTACATATTTATATAAATAAATCAGCAATGTGGCATATCATTAAATGCACAGCTATTACCAGCTAACCCATGTGGTCTAAGCAGGTCTAGCTATGATTCAACTGCACATCAGTTCTCAACTAAGCAAGGATAATCTAGGCAATGGTTGGCTCATTCTCTGCATAGGATCTGGACTGATGTCAACACAGAGATTCAGGCCCCATCTGCGTGATACAATTATTATTGTTGTTGTTTAGATTTATTAGCTGCTTGTTACCTGAAGGTCTCCAAGTGACATACAACACCAATAAAAACAAAGAAATAAAACAGCTCCACAATAAATCAATGACACCCGTATACAGCCACAGGGAGTTTTGGCAGCATATTAATAACAGACAACATCATCTCAGTCTATCAAATGCATTTTGGGGGAAGGTAAGTCTTTACCTGAAAAGATGTCCAGGAAGGCGGCAGACAGACATCACTGGTGAGTGTACTCCGTAGATGGGGAGCCATAACTGAAAAGGCCCTCATATCACTTTAAATAGTAATAGCTTCCCCCAAAGAATCCTGGGAACTGTAGTTTGTTACCGGTGCTGAGAGTTTTTCCACTCAGAGAGCTACAATTCCTAGAGTTCCCTGGGCAGAGGGACAGACTGTTAAACCACTCTTCATTTGTAGCTAAATTGGAGCCCTGCTGGATCAGGCCCAATCTATCTGATCCTGCATTCTGTTTCTCACAGTGGCCAACCAGATGCACATCGAAAGCCCACAAGCAAAACATGAAGGCAATTGCCTCCACACTCCCACTATGGTTCCCCAGCAACTGCTATACAGAGGCATGCCTTCAGAGTTTAGGTGGGAGATCAGATGTGAAAGGGTTCCCCCATGAAAAACTGTAGCCGTGGATCAGGAGAAACCTTTTCCCTCACACTCAAGGAGTGTGTGCGTGTGTGTGGTTTGTTAATGTGCAGGGAAGTTTTTTGATATGAGTATCAGTGTTAGGAGGACCCAGCAGTGACTAGCCCCGCCTCCCAAAGGCAAGGATTCATTTCAGGTCCATGGGGAGAACTAATTATCAATCCAAAGCATCAGAGGCAAGTAACACAGGCCAGGGCTGCTTCCACACTGCACTTTCTTCCGTTATTCTGACAATTTCTTACCTGGTAATTTGCACATTTTATTTTATCTTTCACACAATGTAAAAGCTACCTCCGGAAATCTAGTGGAAGCTTAGCTTTCATTTCCATGATAAATGATTCCAGAAATAATGTTTGCAAGCTTGGGATCCTGGAAAATCACAGGGGTTTTGCACTAGCTGCAGCCACTCATGTGGCAGACATTCCAGCATACAATGCATTCCCACCCTTTAGGTGTGCGTCATTTTTTTTTTTTTTTGCCTGATGAAAATTGTACTGGTATTCCAGCATAGGTGCTGGTAGCCACTTTCCCTTCCTCCATTTCCCACCCCACCCCAAAATGTCAGATGCTAAAGGGAGAGGGGTCGCATGGTAACAGGACGAGATCTTAGACCTCCTACACAGTGGGGAACTACAGTGCGCACATGTATAATGGGTGAGAGACAAAAAGATGTTGTTCGTTGCAGCAGTATGAAAGACATATGCACAAAATGCCAGTATATCAGCCAAAAAAGCCACAGTTCCTTAATGCAACAGGAACTGCAGTGTGAAAGGAATTTTAGAAATAGGGACAGAAGTGCTACCATTTTAATCCGCAGAAATGACACAATAAGCCCCACGTGTGAAAGCAGCCCAGGACACACATGGGTCAAGTCCCAAAGCTGCAGTCAAAGGGGCCAGAGGCAAATAACATAGTCCAATGTGGGCAAGTCAAATTCCAGAGGTGGCAGCAACGGAAGGTCCAAGGCCTGGAGGTAGGTAACATAGCCTGGAGCTGGCAGGCAGACTGGGGATCAGGTTCCCGAGGGTGAAGGGAGCAGGAGCTTAGCCAAACAAGGTCACCTCAGATTGGACAAATTGTCCAAACTAAGGAGCAGGTTCTGGGGCTTGGGCTTTATAAGTCCTGATGGACAGAGATTGGGCTTTGGGGGAGCCAGCTGATGGACTGCTCAGCCAGGTGACAAGGCCAGTAGCAGATGGCAGCTGAGTCGCTACTGCTTACCATGGAAGGGGTGAGCCAGCAGGGAGGTTGGAATAGTGCAAATGCACTGGCAGCACCAATACAGCACACCTGCTGGTGTATTTACACCGTGTCAACCTTCCTACTGCCTCATTCATCACACTTTCCCTCCTGGTAAGCAGCAGCAGCAACTCAGCTGATGGGAGGTCAGGTGAGTAACACTGCCTCACCACACCATCTGCTACTGGGCAAGGCAAGTACTGCAGCTAAGTAGTAGCTTTCAAGTAAGAGCTCCATTCTGCCACTCTTGTGGATGGCTCAGAGAACTGGTGATGCAGGGAATAAGGAACCAGAGCCTGGCCTGCCTTAAAATCTAATTAGAAACACCCCTCTCCGGTGTGCTTGTTGTTGTTTTGCAGGCATGCAATCCGCAACACAGGAATTCAAAGTGGTACAGTCCAGTAACTATGTGATCTACTGGTGGTGGAGACAGGGCCAGCATGTTTGTGCCACACATAAGAACCCTGAGGAATGTAAGAATTGCTATGTTGGATCAGGGAGGTTAACAGACATACATGCATTCACTCACCTGTTAGATCTGAATGATTGTCCTCATTTGAATTGCTTGGCAACATTTAACTTTATATTCTTCTAGATTCATGGTTTTTGACATTTCCCAATGATAAATGCTGTGTGACTGAGGGTTTTATAGTTTTTAAAAATTTCTTTATTTTATTTATTGCACTTGTATACCACCCCATAGCCGAAGCTCTCTGGGTGGTTTTACAGCAATCAAAAACATTAAAAGAAATATACAATTTAAAACACATATTTTAAAAACAATTTAAAACACAATTTTAAAATTTACAACAAAATAAAAACAATTTAAAACACATGCTAAAATGCCTGGGGGAATGTTTTTATTGGTTTAACAATTCACCGGTTAACACTTTTCTAAAAGCACCCTTCAAAATTGAATTCCAAAAGGAACAGTGGAAAAGAGTTAACCAGAAACAGTCAACCAGAGATGAAAATAGAAAGGATGTGTGTTCACACCATGAGCAGTAATCCCTGTTTTAAGTTCTGTGCATATTTCAGCTGTGGGATACTCACACATGCACACGTGTGCACACACACACACCACACAAAATCTAGAACAAGAACATAAGGAAAGCCTGCTAGATCAGGCCAATGAACCATCTAGTTTAGCATCCTGTTCTCAAGTGGCCAACAAATGTCTATATGGGAAGCCAGTAAGCAGAACCTGAGTGTAACAGCACTCTCCCCACTTGTGATTCCCATCAGCTGGTATTCAGATCAGGAACATACTGCCTTCTACTTGGAAGTAAGTAGACCATAGTCATTGTGGCTTGTAGCCACTGATGTAGTATACCTTTTTTTTCCTAATCATGAACTCCCTAGATTCATGTCTCAGAGTTTTCAAACAAGAGGCCTAAAGCCGCTCAGTTTGTAATATGAATGTAAAACCTACACTGAACAGAATGCCCCTTTGCATTTCAAATGTCAGCCCCTCTTCCACATTAATGATGATCAGACATTCACAAAAAGAAGCAAAAGTTTATCAAAGGTGATTTAAGCTTCATGCATTAAAACTGGGGCTTTCAAGAGGAATTCCCTCTTCTACACAATGCCCGATTCTGCACAACTATTAAAGGTTGAAGGAGCCCTGTTCTTTTTTTGCCTCTGGACACCCTGATTAAAACATTTTTCAGGAGAATGCACATATGCACATATTCATCATTTGCTGAATGCAAGATCAAATCATGATTTTGCATGTGTGAAAGAGACCATGACATCACACATCAAACACTACCGGACAGAGCTTTTCCATCACCAACACAATTTATTTATTTTCCATGGAAAGCTGTTTACGCATTTCATTGTGAGTCACTGAGTGACAAGATGTGGAACAATGTACATGCATGTTAATTGTTCTCAAAGGACTTCTACTGTACTCTAATTTTAGGATGTATAGTATAAGGATTCTATAACGGTTACAGAACACTTGCTTCATATGTATACTAAACATCAGGGGGTTTTATATACCCATAATTTAGCAATGCTGATTTTTGGCAAAGTGGAATTTGAAGATGCTTGCCACCTCTGCCTCAGTGTGTATGTATATATATATTCCTGTTGAGCAACCAGTGAGGAATCTCCGTGGAACACAAAGCTGATATTTTTTAATAGCTAGCTGCTGTTTCTTTTTTAATGTAATGCTCAGAAGCTGGAGTGACTCTTTGGAGCAGTTCTATTATTCATGTGCATTATTAGCAGGGAAAAGAATCTATAAATAGCACATTACAACCCCCCACTGAGGTCAGGCACACGGTCTCCATCAAAACTTCAAGGTGAAGAACAAAGTTCTGCTCTTTCAACCAACCAAACAGACAAAAAGTTATGCATCTGGAATGGCCTTCCCTAAAAATGTGAGTGGTCAGCCCTGAAACCCACAAATTCAAATAATCTCACCTCAGCCACAAATTCACAGCATGGGCTCAGGCAAACCACTGTTCTCTCAGCCTCAGACCCACAGATACAATATAAGGATAATATTATTGGCCCACCTTACAAGGCTGTTGTAAGGATGGCTGCAATAGTATATGGGTAGTACTTTGGATGTTGAAAAATCAGCACTATAAATATATTACGTTGTCCTGTTGTACCATGTAACAAGCAGAGAATAGGCAAATTGCATGAATATATTTAAACAACAGAGAGATTTTTTGTGGGGGTGGATAACACATGAGGAGACAAACACGGAGTTCTTCAGCTCATCTTTGTCTCCTAATGCTAATGCAGGGGCTGGGGGACATTTGCAGGGGGAAACTGGTGGGTGGCAGGGGGTACTCACTGTTCAACTCTTCCTCTGCCTGCTTATTCTCCCTGCACCCCCCCCTTTCCAGGCCATTTTCCAGCTGTTTTCCATTAACAACACTGCAAGATCAGATATACATCCAGCTGTGGGGAAAATAGTCTTGGGAAGCATTTGAAGGAAGGATCAGCAGATATGAGAAGGTCTAAGTCCCAATGCTCACCATTTACTCAGGGAACCAGTCCTACCATTAGGTGGAGTGAGACATCCGCCCAGTAGTGTAGTGGCAAATTTAGAAGTGCAGAGTACCCTCATGAGTTATGCCACACCCCCTCACAGCCCCTCCCCATCCCCATCCCCATCCCCTTTGCCTCTCTCCCTCTCTCCCTCTCTCCCTCTCTCTCACTCACACACACACACACACACCCCTGCTTGACCAATCCATCCTCCAGTAAGTAAGCACATCTGCACTAGTAATGGGATCTGCAGCTGCCACCACCCCTGATCTGCCACCACCCCCATCATCACAGAGAAGGAGGCAGGAGATGACCCTCCTCCCCAGGGCAAATGACAGACCAGAGGACTCAGCAACAGCTTCCCCAGCAGGGCCAGATCACGGAAGAGGAACAGGAAGAAGAGGTGACACAACACAGGGCAAGAGAAAGGCTGCAGGCTCAGGTGGAGATATCTGCTTAATTCTGACCACCACCACCCCGACCAGGATTGAGCAGGTTTTTAACCCACCCCAGCCTGCAGCCTGTCTTGCCCCATGGTGTGGCACCTCCTTCTTCCTCCTGTTCAATCTGGCCCTGCTAGGGAGGCTGTTGATGAGTCCTCTGCTCTGTTGTTTGGCTCAGGGGCCCCTCCTCCCCTGCCTTCTCTGTCTCCATGGTGGTGGAGGTGGCAGGAGGTGACAGATTGAAGGGAGCCGAGAGGGGTACACCTGCAAAAAAAGTAACAGGACAGCATCCTAATGTGTCCCAACAGGAGCACATACCTTTATCTTCCCCAGGCAACAGATGCAATGGGATGGGGAATATCGGCAAGGTGTTGGAGGTCAGCACTTCATGGGACATGTGGCCTGCCTGCTGCCCCAGGTGCTGTGGAAGACATTGTCCTGTTGACAGTGTTGAAGGAAGATTTAACTGCAAGTCCAGTTGGCTTCTGTACCTGGAAATGGAAAGTAGAGAGTTATCTATTTGGTTTAAATGAAATAGAAACAGTTTAGTAGTTCTATTTCTTAGCAGAGTATATATTTTGCAAAAGCAGAATGAGAATTAACCAGCCCACCTTCCCCTCACACAGACTAGCTGAATAAAAGAACAACAGAGATAGTCTTCTGTGGTAAAAAGTATTAAGAATGTTTACTCATAACCTTTCATATGTTCAGATAAACAGAGCCTCTAGCTTGGAGAGAAGAGATAGAAGTAGGTAGTAGATTTAGTTCATGATTGGGATCATCTGGGAGAGAAGCCTGTGGATGATTCTGTCTCCTGTGGCTTAATGGAGAAAAATGCTAACAAGAGAACAACATCTCTTAACAAAGAAGAGGAAGAGAAGAAGGGGACACCTATAAGTAGAAAGTTACATCACAGTAAACAAGTATAGAGGTGTCCCCAAATTCTGGCTAGAAGGGACATCTCCCTATTAAAGGCATACAAGCTTGCTTATTCCAACTTTATCTTGTCCTTCACTATGGGCAGTGAAATGTCTTAGGCTTACCCTGCACTCATCCATCCTCCCTCACTGAAGCCCTCACCCACCCACCCCTTTCCATTACCTTAGCGAATACATTTTTGTGAACATCTGTTTGCCAAGCTAGGGTGTAGCCACACCCTAAAACAGTGATGGTGGGGACCAATTTCTCTCCTCAGTGCTCTCAGGTCTCTTCCCAAGACATGACCTTTCCCACACTCTTCTTGAACTATGATAATGCCTCTTGCTCCCTTGGATGGAGGATTGAGACATTCTTAACCAATTTAATACAAAAATTGACAGTATAAAAGGAGATGTGCTACGGCTATTGTTCTTAACCTTTTTTGGGTCATAGACTCCTTGGAGAATCTGATGTAAACTATGGACATCCCTTCCCAGAAAAATGCACATCAACATATAGACACAAAATGTTGCATACATTTATTTTATTGCATTGGAAATTAATTTTTTTGTGTGTGTGTCCAGTTCACTGACCCCCTGAAGCCCATCCATGGACTCCCTTGACCCAGAATGGTGAAACCTGTGTTATAATCACACATAGTTAAGAGGAGTGTACAGGCAGGAGGAGCTGTCTGTGATTAAAAGCATGCTGCACATACACAGAGATGCTGGCATTGGTGGCCCTGACCCTTGTTCATAATTATTTATTACGTTTATATCCCACCTTTCCTCCAAGAAGCTCAATGTGGTGTATGTGGTTCTCCTCCCTCTCCATTTTATCCTCACAACAAGGTTACCTAGTGAGCTTCATGGCTGAGTGAGGATTTGAACCCAGGTCCTAGTCCAACACTCTCAGAGCTTGGAAAAGTTACTTTTTTGAACTACAACTCACATCAGCCCCAGCCAGCATGGCCACTGGATTGGGCTGATGGGAGCTGTAGTTCAAAAAAGTAACTTTTCCAAGCTCTGAACACTCTAACCACTACAATCGTCTACAAGTTCTCTTTGTGATAGTGAAAAGGCTGCATCAATCTAGCTGAGGGTGTGAGGAAAGTATGCTTGCAACTGGATAAGGAAGGGACCCACCTATATTGCTCTTTACATTCTAAACGTCCACTGAAGAACAGTGATCTGTGAACTCCCTGTGAACTGGATGGGGCCGTAGCACCATGACAGAG
The DNA here is from genome assembly GCF_030035675.1 of Rhineura floridana. Classification (NCBI taxonomy): domain Eukaryota; kingdom Metazoa; phylum Chordata; class Lepidosauria; order Squamata; family Rhineuridae; genus Rhineura; species Rhineura floridana. The sequence goes on from NC_084482.1 coordinate 25,897,814, forward strand.
CACAGCCCTTGCATGCTCCAAGTTCAAACCCTGGCACCTCCCGTTTGCTCGAGGTCTCAGAGAACTGCTAGTCATCAGAGGAAATAATATATGCGAGGTAGACCAATGGCTATATTTAAAAAAAAAACATAACAGGAGTAGCAGCGAGATAATCCAACAGAATCTGTGTGCAGGTCTTTGCAGGCTCTGCCAATGAGGTGATTATCAATGCCCGCAAACCCCAGCTGCATCTTTACCTGCCCCACATATCTGACATCAGGTGCAGGACAGATTGTTGTGCCCTGGTCCGATGCTGGATCCCACAGAGAAGCCTCCCTTCGGGCACCACTGGACTGGTGAGGTGAGGTGTGGTGGGAGGCACTGGGCAGCTCATGGGAAGGTGTCCATTAGAGTCCCAGCTCTAGCTTTAGAAATATGGGAGTTTCTTCTGTGGACTCATGTTCCTCAGCCTCAGTTGTCTCCTGATCTCCAGCAGCAGACTCAGACCCTACACCCTGGTCTGATTCCTTAGCTGGAGATTCTGCATCCCGTGACTCCCAGGTTTTGACTGCTGCTGGGCTCTGGGGTCATGATGAATCAGATAAGCATGGCTTGGCCAAAATGGACTCATGTGACAAATAGGGATAGAAAGATCTGTCAATTTCGGTTCTCTTAGTTTCTTATTTCTCCAATCTTAAATTCAGTTCTGCACATTTCAGCAGCAATTTGTGAATCATTTCTTTTAAAAAATCCTCATGAAAATTCTTCAGAGTTTAATGCGAATTTCTCCCAATAAACAGATGTTTTGTAGGCAGTTTTGACTAATGTACACAGATTTGCAAGCCATTTCTTGTCATATAATGCATTTTTGCATGTTATCACCACTCATACATTCATTTTTATGCACGCTTTCCCCTAACATAGGCATTTTTGTGAACATTATTTGGTTGGTGAACTGCATTGCAAAATTCAAAGCAGTGTGAATTTCGAAGAATGGCTGTGTTTTGGTTCTCATGTTGTTTCAGAAAGTGTGAATTTGATAGATTCCACTTGAAATGCGAACTGAATCAAAATTCTCACCCATCCCTAGTGGCAAATGGGGAGACCTGGTGGGCCTAAGGAGCCCCGCGGGCCAGAGGTTCCTCACCACTGCTATACAGACAACCTGCATGTTTCAAGGCTAACTTCAGCACCCCAGAAATGGGTGTCTCTGATCCACACACACACAGATGCAGATAGCTCTGGAGAGGGACTACTAGATGGTCTCCTATTTGATTTTCACTGGAATCAAACCAATTGTCCACACATATTGTATCTCTGTGTTGAGTTGGCGAATAGCTTGCATATCGTAAGGATTTATATTATGTGGTCTAATTTCCAGTTCCTTCTTCTGCCTTAGGACTGATGGTTTGGAATGTCAAAGTCTCTTGCTAAGAATATATTTTGAAAAGGAAAAGAAAATGTGTCCAGTACGTCAGATTTTCAGATTTGTACAGCATGTTCTTTTGCTGTTGTAAATAACATCTCGATTCCAGGACATAAAAGAGAGTTGGCCTGCATATTCATTGCGTGTAGAGAGAAAAGTGCTTTGGTTCAGCGGATTGCAAGGTGGGGATCAATAGAAAGAGACAGGTTGGAGACATGCTTCTATCACCCTATAATGCTAGCTCAGCACTCTCTCCATTCTCCCTGCCAAGCGGGGGGGGGGGAGGCTGGGGGAGCGGGGGAGCCAGCCACATACAGGAGCTTCTCCTAGCTTACCAATTCAAACAGGTCTCTAATCCATCTAGGAGAGGGTAAACAGCCTCAAGTCATCCTCCGTGCCAAGGATTAACCACACAAATATCCCTAATGTATTCAAATGCACTTCCCCAATACCACAACAATAACCAGGGGTTACTCATTAGCAGTGGTGATGCCACTGAGAATAGTAATGCATTCATTTTAGGGATGTTTTAAAAAAGAAGAAAAAAGAATGGAAGCTGGGCACTCTTTCTTGGCCTCCATTTTCTCTTTCTATTTTTCCTGAAAGGCAACATTTGCAAAATAGAAACAGCTCATGCAAATAAGAGAGCTGGAGAGAGAGAGAGAGAGAGAGAAAGAGAGAGAGAGAGAGAGAGAGAGAGAGAGAGAGAGTTTTATTGTAAAAGATGACTTTATTTTCTCTTGAACTGGGAGATGTCCTATTTTTATTATCTGCTACCAGCTTTATTTTAACAAGCAACAGAAGCAAAATTATTTTTCAAAGACATCTCCTTTTTCTTCTCTCTCCCCCCCCATCTTCTCTGTGCATCCCCATCTCCTCTTTAAACACGCTATTAGAAAAATATTGCCTCAGCAGCTGGGATGCATACACTGGTGGAGGGGGGAGCGATGAGCAGGGTGGTGTGGGAGGCGTGCAATAAAGGAGAGAAGGAACCAATAAAGATTAATTATCTAATTAACAGAGATGTAAAAAAAAATAGAGGAAGAAATAAATGCCTTGCCAACATTTGCGGGGAGGTGTCATTCCCCCTTCTTTTTCATATATATCTCATTTGGTAAGTCTGTTGAAAGGATACAACATCTCTTTCACCCTTTTTCATCACAGTAAAGACACCGAGTGCAAATCCTCCCAAAGGTCAGAGCTTTAAAGTTCCACTGATTTTAGTGGGGGATATTGATGGGCACATCCACCATCATCCTCACCACCACCACCGGTCTCTGGAAATATTTTGAAATAACTGGGTCTATTTCTTAGAGATCCCCTGCCTGTCCAGAACCCTAATCCATAGTGCAGACTGGATGAGGATTGGGCTTTTAGGTCCTGGCATTTAGGGACGTTGACCTACGCTTTCCAGTGTTTTGTGTGATGCGTGTCAGATTCAGCCTTGCTACAGCCATTATTATTGGGAATGCAGCTTCCCTGGCTGTCCCCCAATACAGCTAGTGAGAGGCAAACTGGAAGAGAGACAGTGGGAGATCTCTCACAGGTGAAATATTTTTTTCCCCTCATTCTAACCAGCTGCAAAAGTAGACAGGGTGGGTGGGAAATCAGATCAAAAGTGTAGTGCTGGGGGGAAAGGTCTTTAAACCTTTCTCCCATATCTCTTTCCGGATCTCAAATGTGCACCATGAGTTTACCCAGTGGGGAAAGCCATATTGTTACCTGTATGGTGCCTGTATGTCCCCCCCCCCACATGGGGCAAACAATAGCTTCAAGGGGACAATTTAGATCAGGCAAATGGTGCATGAGGAACAAGTTCTATAGCCGCTTTAAGAACATACCAAGATCCCTGCTGCATCAGGCCAACGGCCCCTCTAATCCAACATGTTGTTCTCACAGGGGCCAACCAGATGCCCCTATGGCAGCCTTTCCCAACTAGTGGGCCACCAGTTGTTGTTGGACCACAATTCCCATCTTTCCTGACCATTGGCAATGCTGGCTGAGGCTGATGGGAGTTGTGGTCCAACAACATCTGGTGGCCCACTAGTTGGGAAAGGCTGCCCTATGGGAAGCCACAAGCAGAACCTAAGTGCAATGCTACTCTCCCCATCTGCGATGCCAAGCAACTGGTATTTAGAGGCATACTGCCTCTGACAGTGGAGGCAGAACATAGCCATTGTGGTTAATAGCCATTCATGTTGTGGTTGTTATGTGCCTTCAAGTCGATCATGACTTATGGTGACCCTATGAATCAGCGACCTCCAAGAGCATCTGTCGTGAACCACCCTATTCAGATCTTGTAAGTTCAGGTCTGAAGCTTCCTTCATGGAATCAATCCATCTCTTGTTTGGCCTTCCTCTTTTTCTACTCCCTTCTGTTTTTCCCAGCATTATTGTATTTTCTAGTGAATCATGTCTTCTCATTATGTGTCCAAAGTATGATAACTTCAGTTTCATCATTTTAGCTTCTAATGATATCTGCTTTTAAAGCCATCCAAGTTGGTGTCCCTCACTGTCTCCCATGGGAGTGAATCCCATAGTTTAACTGAACACTGTGCAAAAAAGTACTTTCTTGTGTCTGTCACAAATCTTCCAATATCTGAATAATAATTCCCAAACCCTTCCTTCTTCATGAAGCCCTTGACTCATCAGCCCCCTAGTCTCCACTCCTCACTGTAACCAAGCCTAAGGACATGTCATTTATTTATTTATTTATTTATTTTATTTAATTTATATACCGCCCTAAGCCAAAAAGGCTCTCTGGGCGGTGTACATAAAAGATAAAACAAGCAAAATATATAAATACAGTAAATATAACAGAATCAAAAGTCAAAACAACAAACAACAACAACCAAGCAACATCAAAATATAACAATAATAAGATACTGTTTAAAATACATTATAAAAACAATTATTAAGATACATTTTAAAATGCCTGGGAGTATAAAAAGGTTTTCACCTGGCACCGAAAAGATAGCAGCGTCGGCGCCAGGCGTACCTCATCGGGGAGACTATTCCACAATTCGGGGGCCACCACCGAGAAGGCTGTAGTTCTGGTCACCGCCCTCTGAGCTTCTCGATGGGATGGCACTCGGAGGAGGGCCTTAGATGTCGAGCGCAGTGTACGGGTAGGTTCGTATTGGGAGAGGCGTTCCACCAGGTATTGCGGTCCCATGCCGTGTAGGGCTTTATAAGTCAAAACCAGCACTTTGAATTTAGCCCGGAAACAAATAGGAAGCCAGTGCAGACGGGCCAGAACGGGTGTTATATCATTGAAAGCATATTCTTCCCACGTGTTTACCCCTGCTTCTATTTTCTCTGTAATCTCCTCCGTGGTGAATTTTAGATTTTAAGCCCCTCAGGGCAGGGACCTTTCCTCTTGAACCATGTAAAGTGTGATGTACATTAAATTAATAATAATAGTTAACAACAACTTAAAAATAAAAATAAAACTTGACCACAGATCTCCCAGCATTTCGTCTAGTTTGGCTTTAAGTAGCACAGGGTGGTATCCTTGGAGGCTTTAAAAAAACAGAGGTGGGGAAGCTGTGGCCCTACAGAAGTTGCTGGACTCCATTTCCCAGTACCCCCAACCAGAATGGCCAATGGTAGGAATCATGGATGGGAATTGTAGTCCAGTAACATCTGGAGGGCCACAGCTTCCCCAGCCCTGCTTTAAAGGCTCCAGCATCCCTTTCAGACCAAACCTGGGTCCCAGACAGTCCAGTCTGAAATGGCTCTGCCAATGGTAAAGACTCCCCAAATCTGGGAAGAAAATCAAGGTTTGGCAGCATTCATCCACACCTCCAGATATTTTTTAGTAAATGGCTAGTTTTCCCTTTGAAAACAGTAAGACCTTAAACAACTCAACCTGGGCTGATTTGTGCCCATTGTAAAACTTTAGTCTGAAGTTTGAGTTTATTTACATAGGTTTCAACAGAAAGTCCATCTTGTGAATGGGCTGGTTACATCTGATTACAAGTACAAACCATAACAGTAAATCAAGAGTTTATTACAAATGCTAGCTTTTTATTTCAATTTCAGTTATGGAATCTAACAATATCAAGGCAAGCTCATCTACCCACCAGCCTCTCTACACTTCCATTAACCCATATAAGGAGTGAAGAAGACAGACTACATTACAGCAGTAAACACATAATGCATCCAATTCACAGTCAAAACAGGAGACAAATGCAAGTTTTGTATTGCTCAAACATTAATAACCCTTAAGCCTCAAAAAACATTTGTTTTATATTTATCACATTTGTATCTCAACCTTTCTCCAAGGAGTCCAAGGCTGTCTATGTGCCTTACAGCTTCACTACAGCACTATGAGGCAGTTTAAATGGGAGGGGGGGAGAGAGAGAGAGAGAGAGAGAGAGAGAGAGAGAGAGAGAGAGAGAGAGAGAAGACCATAGTCCTATGTGATCCATTTGTCACTGGGCTGAACATTTCACACTGCAAGGGGAGGAATGACTGTTTGAATACTCCTTCATTTCAGTGCTCCTTATCCCAATACAAGCAGGCCCAGCATCAACACCTAGCACTCTGGGGGCAGCTACTAGGACCAAGTGCCCATGAGGGCCCACTGGCACTGATACTTGTTGGCCCTCCAAATTGTGTGGTAGCAGCAGCTGTGTCTGGGAAGCTGTCCACCATTTTACATTGCCTACAATGCCCTGGAACAATACTACATCAGGGCATTGCGAGTAATTAAAATGGCAGGCATGTCACAGCTGCCTGCCTCAGAGCATGGCACCTGCTGCCCACCCCCACTGGAAAGCAATTCTGGTCAGGGGGCTGGCTGATGTCAGAGGGGGGACATAAGGACAGCACTTTGCCTGGGCTCCTTTCAAACCTGGAGCTGATCCGGTGCAGAAAACGCATATTGGCTTACCTAGACTTTTTTCTCTGACATGGTCACTTTATATGCCTAGAGAGTATCCTCTGCAAGGACAATTTTCAAAGAATCAGCCTTTCACATAGAATTTGAAATGGTACAGCCCAGTAACAGAAATGTCACACCCAAGGGTTAGGGTTGCCATATAGCCCGGTTAGCCGGGTTTTACCCGGATTCTTTGCATGCCACCCAGCACCCATTTAGCCCCTTAGGTGGCCCAGATTCTCAGCTTTAATTTTTTTAAAAATTAAGTTTCTAAGTGGTCCAGTTCTTGAGATATACATAAAAACGTCAGCCGCCCCCGACTGTTAAATCTTTCTTTAAACAGTACTGTATAGCACTTCCTAGCTTTAACCCTGCCCATTCAGGATTGCAGCCAATCAGTGAAGCCAGGGTTGTGTTTCAGTTTGGTTGACCTCAGGCAGTGTCTAGAAAACCTCATTGCAAGGCCAGAAAATGGTGGTTTCCCCCCCTGTTTATCTGAAAATCTAATAAATTGGGTAAGTATATACATTTCAGTTTTTTTCCCTCTTGTATAAGGAGTCAGATCCTGGGCAGTGTTTTGAAAACCTTCCCAATACTTGCTTTTGTAAAAGCAATGCTAATCCCATATGCCCAGAGTAAATCCCATTGAATTCAATAGGACTTACTTTTGAGTAGACTTGGTTATGAATGTGCTGAAAATCAATGGGACTTTGGAGTAAATGTAAAAAAGAACTGTGTTTGTGTTCTAACTCTTTATTTCCCCCTCTCCAGTCCTATTTTAAAGCAAGTAGGCAGGGCTTACTTAGGTATTACAGTTTTTATTCTGTAGGAAAGTAATACTGATTTTTTAAAAAACTAATACTGATTTTTCTGCAATGACCAACTGGTTTGACAATAAACTATTATATGGGCTTTATGTATTTATACATCTGCAGTGTGTGTGTGTGTGTGTGTGTGTGTGTGTGTGTGTGTGTGTGTGTGTGTGCGCGTGTATGGAGTCTTTCCAACAACCCTGTGAGGTAGGGTTGGAAACCAAGGCAGCTCACTGCAAGAAATAAAGCCATTTAAAATCCAATAACCATAAAAACAAGTATAAACAGTTGCAAAACAGCGTAAAGTGGCATGATTTGGAATTTTGGGTTGTGCAATTGAAGTTGCTTATCACTTGAGGTTGCAGTTCTGTCCCTGTTTGAGTAAGCCCCACTGAATACACTGGGACTTGCTTCTGAATAAATAGACCTAGGATTGCATTATAAATATATTTACAGTTTGTGTAAATAATAAATATATTTGATAGTCATGCTTATATAAATATTTCTTCATTTATCATATTTTTGGTTTTTGGTTAGGAATCCTGGTTGTGAGATGCTTAGTTTTCTGCCTTACTCATAGGAATCTTGTTGTGGTTGGCATGGTATTGCATTTAAGAAATCATGGTACGAAATGGCCTGAATCAGTATAAGGCAGATTCCTTGGTACCTAAAAGTGGGAAGAGACTCAAGGGCCACAGTGACTCCAACATTTATTTATTTATTACAACATTTATATACCGCTTTATTGTAAAAAATCTCAAAGCGGTTTACAGAAAGAATTAAAACAATAAAATTACTGGCAAAAGCATTAAGGACAGATACTTAAAAACATTCAAAATAATAAAACCAACAATGAGTTAAAAACAGATTTAAAAACACAATAGCTTCCACATGCCTGGAGAGGCTTGCCTCAAGAAAACTGATTTTAGCAGGTGCTGAAAAGAGGCGTCTGCCTAATGTCAATAGGCAAGGAGTTCCAAAGCGTAGGTGCTGCCACTTTACAGGACTGATTTCTTACAAGAGCAGAACAAGTACTGTACTATGTGGCACCCATAACATGGAAAGCACAGCTTGAACTTGGTCTGGTAGCAAATCAGCAACCAATGCAGATTTCAGAGCAGAGGTATTATGTGCTGATAGGATCTCACCCATGTCAGCAATTGTGCTGCAGCATTCTGCATTAACTGCAGTCCCCAGGTCAGGTTGTGCTGCATGGGGATTTCTGTGACCTTGGCTGACTGGCTGCTAGGATTTTTTTAGTTTTTGGTTTTTGGTTATAAATCCTGACTGGTTGTGGGATGCTGGGTTTTCTGCCTTACTCATAGGAATCTTGTTGTGGTTGGTATGGTATTACATTTAGGAAAGTGTTACTGCCTTTTGTGTTTTTTTTCCTATTTGCATTTCACTTATCTTTAACCTCACTCTGTTACAGCCATAGAAGCAACAGCAGCATATGCAAGATAATTAACTCCCATTAGTGATAAGAGCAAGAATTTATAATTATTATTTTAATTAAAACAAGAGGCTTATCAGTACTTTGAAGAAGACCAGATATTTATTTCTTTCTGAGCCCAGGACTGGGTCTTTCATGATGCCCCGGGAGGGAGGAGCAGCAGAGTAGTCGATAAGACAGACATCCTGGCATTGGTAATCTAATTAGCAAGGTATGTGTGGGGTTGTTGCACACTTCCAGGCCCAGTTTCATTTTGAGTATGGAGGTGGAACCTGTGTAGATGTGGTTGATCAAAGGGAGAAGAAATTGTGAGTTAAGCAAAGCTCTGCTTTTATAAAACCTAAGAAACATACAGATACTTTGAATGTCTGAGTGCCTGCACCAGTGGAATACTGGAGGAACTTGTAAAACTTGCTGCAACAGTATTTAGAACTGAGCATGTGGTGTGAAAGACTCCTTTTTCTAACATTTTGGCTTCTTGTTTTTCTCCACCCACCCACCACATCTTTGAAATATATCGTATATGGTTAACCGTACTGCTGCCCTGACTTACTTTATGTTTGTTACTATTTTGTGTTTTTATTATGTTTTTATATTGATTGTGTATTTTTATTGTTTTTATTATATTTGTAAGCTGTCCTGAGCTCTGTTTTTAACCGCAGAAGGGCAGGATATAAATTCTCTTAATCAATCAATAAATATTCCATAGTGTTGGAACTAGAGTCTAGGCATTTAAGGCTGAAAATGTTGCTTTTAAAAAAAGATTTCTCACATCTTTCCCCAGTTTTTGGTGGTAATTCCTAGGCACAAAAACAAAACAACTGGACAATCCAAATATTAATATGCAAATAATTAGCATAATATGCAAATAATATGCAAATAATTAGCATAATAAGCAAATTAGCCTGCCCGGATTTGTGGAACTGA